>NC_042616.1:556104981-556417748 GCF_901001135.1 Rhinatrema bivittatum | reverse complement strand
CTTCAAAATCATCTTATATACCAACTTCAGATACCTTCTCTCACAGAGAGATAATACAGGTTGCTTCCTCTACCACTTGTACAGCTTCAGAGGATTCGAGGGACATCATATGCGACGAGAAACAGATGAACCATAAAGTATATACTAGTTTACCTCAGAACACACCAATGCAACCTAAGGCATGTGGGTCACAACAACCAGATGATCGTAAAATAATTCCTCCTCGTACAAAAGAGGCATTTTACCAATTGTCCCAATCCTTAGCAGGTTTATATGAAACTCTTCAGTCATCATTCAAAATGACTAATGTTGCTAATGACAGTTCTCCGGAACATAAGATGCAGACTAATAGGGAACCGTCGGTGGAGCCTCCGACATCTCCCATAGCAAACTGACCAGCTTCCCCAAATTATAAACAGGATACATCATTTGATTCTCCTTCACCACAAACATCCCCATCATCATCTACAGGATTCCCATTGGATCCGCAGGAACAACCTCAGGAGGCGTATTCCCCTCCAGAAGACCTTACATAGCCAAAATTTCTGGAAAAAGTGGGTACAATACTGCATCTACAGGTCCAAAAAGAACCAGACCCTAGGTCAGAAACCCTTGGTCTCCTAAAAATTTTTGATACCCCAGGGGAACCAACATCTCTTTCTCCACAAGAGCTCCTGCATTCAGTCTTACAGAAATCCTGGGAAACACCTTACGCAATCGCAGCAGTTTCCAGAAAAATGGACATAAAATTCCGTATGAGGAAAACATCACCGTACTCTGTACCACAATTACCTCATGCTTCAATTGTAGTAGAGTTGACGATGCAAAGATTTAAGAAAACAAAGTCACATTCCTCATACGCACCAGGCAAAGACAACACATATTTGGATGAGTTTGGCAGGAAAATATACCATAACTCAATGTTGAACGCCCGGATTATGCACCATCAATTCTACATGGTACAATACCTGTATGAGTGCATACAAGCTATAAAAGGTATGCTTTCCTCGACTGCGGATCAGATACCTCCGCCTCTTCATGACATGGAAGAATGTTCTCATCACCTTTTGGGGTCAATCTATGAAGCATACGAAACATCATCTAGGGCATCGGCAACAGCCATTGCAGCCCGCAGACTAGCATGATTACGCTCAAGTTCGATACATGAAGATTTGCACAAAAAACTAACAAACCTCCCATGTACAGGAGATAACCTGTTCGGAGAACGATTTCAGGACACAGTGGGCAAACTGAAGGAAGAAGCTCTAGCAGTAGAATCATTAACATCACATCCTAACTATTCGACCACACGTCGTTATATTGGATCTACTCGTAGGCAATCTTATGCCAGGAGACCCTACAGATCTTACCAGTCCTTTTGTACACAGACTTACCCTGCGTACCAGCGTCCTGCTTTACACCAGAATACCTCAAACCAACGTAGAGGTAAACCATGTAATCAGAGACAGCAGGCACAACAACCGGCTACTGCAGTGAAAGCAACTTCATCTTTTTAGTTACCCAGCCACCACCACCCGGCAGGATTCATTCCTGCCTGACAGCCTGGGAAAGGATAACATCTGATCAATGGGTTTTGGAGATAGTACGTCACGGCTACCAACTTCAATTTGTCACAAAACCCATATTACCTCATCTTTCCACTTTCAAGATTTACAACTTCCAACCACAACTGGAGGAGGAAATTGCATTGCTTCGCAAACAACAAGCAATTCAACAAATTTACCCAGGGACCCAATCAGTAGGATTTTATTCCCCATACTTCCTCATTCCCAAGAAGTCGGGTGGCTTTCGCCCCATCCTAGACCTAAGGGAATTGAACAAATTTCTCACCAAAGAGAAATTCAAAATGGTATTGTTGAAATCAATCCTTCCTCCGATCCAAACCAACAATTGGATGTGTTCCATTGACCTGAAGAATGCTTACACAAACATTCCAATCCATCCATCCTCGTTGCATTACCTATGCTTTCGCTACAGGCATCAACATTACCAATACAAAGTTCTCCCCTTTGGACTATCGGCTGCACCCAGGGTGTTCACCAAATGCATGCTAGTGGTGGTGGCTCATCTCAGACAACAAGGTATAACCATCTTTCCATATCTGGATGATTGGCTCATAATCAGCCCAACTCCAAACATCTTAATCGAACACATCCGTCGAGTGATACAATGCTTGCAAGAATTAGGATTGGTGATCAATTTTCAGAAATCACACCTACAACCAACACAACAGTTACAGTTCATAGGAGCATGCCTGGACACTACGTGCAACAGGGCATACCTACCAAGCGACAGAATATCACAATTCTGTCTTCTGCTACATACCTTGAACCATACTCAGAGACCTTCAGCGAGACAGGTTTTAGTAGTCCTCGGCCACATAACAGCGGCAAATTTCATGGTTCCCAACACCAGGCTACACATGAGATGCCTGCAATGGGGCTTGAAACGTCAATGGAAACAACACTCGCAACCATTGACACAGAAGGTATTGCTGACCACCGAAATGAGGAAAGATTTAACATGGTGGCTCCTAAACTCCACCCTATCCAAGGGAGCATTGTTCAGTTTCCCTCCTCACAACGCAGTATTAACCACAGATGCGTCTCGCAAGGGCTGGGGTGCACACCTCGAGATTTTTGAAACACAAGGGTTATGGACAATCTCGGAACAGAACCTGCAAATAAATTTATTGGAACTCAGAGTGATTCGCAATGCATTACGAGTGTTCCAAAACCATCTGAAAGGCCGCAGGGTCAAGATCTACATGGACAACCAAGTCGCGATGTTTTACATCAACAAACAAGGAGGGTCCAGTTCATGGTCCCTTTGCAAGGAGACCTTAACAATCTTCGAACATGCTCACTGAAATTGCATACATCTCCAGGCAACTTACCTACCAGAAGTTGCAAACACAAGAGCGGACAAGCTAAGCCGCATCTTTCATCCTCACGAATGGGCACTTAATACAGAAATAGCCCAAGACATATTCATGCAGTGGGGGACACTTTCAATAGATCTCTTTGCAACAGAGATCAATGCTCAAGTTCCCAAATTCTGCTCGATAAGACCAAGCCAATACAGGATGGCTCAAGATGCCTTCCTCATCCCGTGGATGATAGGCCTCCTATACGCCTTTCCTCCCATACCACTCATAACAAGGACAATTCAGAAATGTATAGCAGACAAAGCTCATCTGATACTCATAGCCCCGGCTTGGCCAAGGCAACCATGGTACAGTTTCCTTCTCCGACTATCCATCATGGATCCAATTCGATTACCGAATTGCCAGGATCTTCTCTGCCAAGATCAAGGGACGCTTCTACACCCACTACACTCATCTCTCCACTTGACAGCGTGGAGATTGAGAGGCTCCTTCTAACAGAACAGGGAGTTTCCACCTCAGCACAATTCATCTTGTTAGAATCCAGGAAACTCTCCACAAGGAAAAATTACAGCTATAAATGGAAACATTACTCTACCTGGTGCACTTCCAAAGGTGTACCACCATTGGACTGCTCACCTGATTATCTTCATACACTATATACAGCTGGTCTAGCCACATCATCCATCAGAGTTCATCTCTGTGCCATAGGGGCATATCATAGACTAGTTAACAATATTCCTATATCCAATCACCCCTTACTATCTCGTTTCATCAAAGGTCTAACTCACATTCATCCTCCGATCTCTAAGCCTCCAGTTCCATGGAACCTCAACATAGTTCTGGAACAGGTCAAGCTTTACCCATTTGAACTCATGAACTCAGCACATATTAAATACCTCACATGGAAAGTTGTATTCCTGGTTGCAGTAACATCGGCACGAAGAGTTAGTGAATTACAGGCCTTGGTCCATTATTCTCCGTATTTACAATTTTATCACCAAAAGGTAGTTCTCCGAACTCACCCAACCTTCCTACCAAAAGTGGTTTCCCAATTCCACCTCAATCAGACTATGGAATTACCCACCTTTTTCCCTAAGCCTCATGCAAATGATAGGGAACAATTACTGCACACACTAGATTGCAAAAGAGCTTTAGCATACTACAAAGACAGGACAACCTCGGACTCCCATGTTTCCCAACTCTTTGTCTCTTGACCCAAAGGCACCTGGACTACCAGTAGCTAAATGCACTATCTCTAGCTGGATAGCACAGTGCATCAAATTCTGTTACGATAAACAGAATTTACAGCTACACTCTCATCCTAGAGCTCACCAAGTCAGAGCAGTGGCAGCCTCCTTGGCACACCTTAAGAATGTACAACCCATAGACATTTTTAAGGCAGCAACATGGTCATCACTCCATACCTTCACATCTCACTACTGCCTTGATCAACAAGTAGCCACGGATGTGAATATAGGGCAAGCAATCCTGCAATCTCTATCCTCCTGTCCACGGTGACTGCCACACTGTCAAGACCCAAAAATAATTTTTCAAACTAGGGGGGTCATTTATCAAAGTGCTTTATGGCATTTCCACATGCGAAAAACGCTTTTAACGCATGCAAAAATGCCATAAAGCATGTGAAAAGCACCGTAATGCATGGTGAGATGCAAATTAGGAAAAGGGCAGGAGTTTGGGGTGGGATTTCTGGCCAATGGGCTGACTTCGCAATTTGTGAAGCCATATGGCACAGTTCTCATGCAAGAATTAACTAAAACTTTTTCATTTGTGTTAAGCTGTGCAATATGGCTTTATTGCACTTTTCAATGTTTTCACAAACAGTGTTTAGGTAGTAGTGTAGGGGTTAGGGGCCACTTTGACATTCAGAGTGAGACGTACGAACAAAACAGTAAACTGACTCTTGTGAAGATTTGATGTCCTTCGGAGTGAGGAAACTCACCCAAAGATGAGATTTGAGCAATGTTCGCTCAACCCAGCTTGATGTTACCCAGGTAGAGAGTCCATCAAGCTAGGTTGAGAGAGCATTGCACAAATCTCATCTTTGGGTGAGCTTCCTCACTCCGAAGGACATCAAATCTTCACAAGAGTGTACTGTTCTGTTCGTACATCTACTCTGAATGTCAAAGTGGCCCCTAACCCCTGCACTACTACCTAAACCTCACCTCAAGGTACTAGGTGGGCCTCATATAGAGGTATAAATATTTTGGATGTGCATTCATTTGCGATGAAATAGGAAATAGAGATGATATTTCCTATTTTGTCATGGTTCGGGGGACGATGAAACGATAAGAAAACCCATGAAATTTCAGGTGGTTTTATCATCATATTTCGGGGGGGAGATGTGCCCCTGTCACATTTAAAAAACTACAAACCCCAAACCCACCCCAACCCTTCGAATTTAATTAATTGCAACCCCCCACCCTCCCGACCCCCCAATACTTGCCCGAGCCACCCCCCCCCCCCCCCAAGACTTACCGAAAGTCCCTGGTGGTCCAGCAGGCTCCTAGGAGTGATCTCCCCCTCTTGGGTCATCGGCTGCCACTAATCAAAATGGTGCCGATGGCCCTTTGCCCTTACCATGTGACAGGGGCTATCAGTGCCATTGGTCAGCTCCTGTCACATGCTAGGAGCAATGGATGGCCCCCACCATTTTCTAAGATGGCACCATCCGTCCATTGCTCCTATCATGTGACAGAGGCCAGCCAATGGTATCGATAGCCCCTGTCACATGGTAAGGTCAAAGGGCCTTCGGCGCCATTTTGATTAGTGGCAGCCGACAGCCTGAGAGGAGGAGATCACTCCTGGGACCCCACTGGACCACCAGGGAATTTCAGCAAGTTTTGGGGGTGTTGGGAGGGTGGGGGGTGTTGCAATTAATTAAATTTGAAGGGTTCTGGTGGGTTTGGGTTTTTTTTACAACTCTGTTGTAATTATTAAATTGGAAGGGTTGGGGCGGGTTTCGGATATCGTTTTGGGGGCAACCGAAATAAAATTGACCCGAACTGCGGGAAAAAGAAATTTCCCATGGCAGGCCGATAAACAAGGCCGAACCAAAAGGTTCGGCCGAATCACAGCTCTAATAAATACCTATGTACTATAACAGCATTATAGCTAGATACTCTCTCTCCCCCCCCCCCAGTGGTTGTAGGTAGGAATTGCAACAATTGTGGTATTTACTGCAAAGTGTGAAAAAGTTATCGCACTCTGTGGTAAAAACTATGCGAAGTGCTAAGACAGCGCATTTTGCGATAAACAGGCTATTACCATAAAACACACCCCTTTTTCCTATCTCATGCAATATTTAGTAGAGATGTGAATCGTGTGATCGATCGTCTTAACGATCGATTTTGGCTGGGGGGGAGGGAATCTGATTGTCGTGGTTTTGTTTTTTTTTTAAATCGTTTAAATCGTAAATCGGGGGAGGGCGGGAAAACCGGCACACTAAAACAACCCTAAAACCCACCCCGACCCTTTAAAATAAATCCCCCACCCTCCCGAACCACCCCAAAATGTTTTAAATTACCTGGGGTCCAGTGGGGGGGTCCCGGTGTGATCTTCCACTCTGGGGCCACGGCTGCGTTAATAGAAATGGTGCTGGCGCTACCTTTGCCCTGTCATATGACAGGGCAAAGGTAGCGCCGGCGCCATTTTGGTTCCTGTCCCCCGACGTCACGAGCACAGGAGATCGCTCCCGGACCCCCGCTGGACCCCCAGGGACTTTTGGCCAGCTTGGGGGTCTGGGAGCGACCTCTTGCACTCGTTGCGGTATTGAAAAATGGCGCCGGCCATATGGTCGTATTGCTGTATTGCAAAATGGCGCCGGCCGTATGGCCATTTTGCAATACGGCCGGCGCCATTTTGCAATACGGCAACGAGTGCAAGAGGTCGCTCCCGGACCCCCGCTGGACATTTAGCAAGTCTTGTGGGGGTCAGGAGGCCCCCCCCAAGCTGGCCAAAAGTCCCTGGGGGTCCAGCGGGGGTCCGGGAGCGATCTCCTGCGCTCGTGACATCGGGGGACAGGAATCAAAATGGCGCCGGCGCTACCTTTGCCCTGTCATATGACAGGGCAAAGGTAGCGCCAGCGCCATTTCTATTAACGCAGCCGTGGCCCCAGAGTGGAAGATCACACCGGGACCCCCCCACTGGACCCCAGGTAATTTAAAACATTTTGGGGGGGTTCGGGAGGGTGGGGGATTTATTTTAAAGGGTCGGGGTGGGTTTTAGGGTTGTTTTAGTGTGCCGGTTTTCCCGCTCTCCCCCTTCCCCTCCCCCTCCCCCGATTTACGTTATTTGACGATAAATCGGGGGAATTCCTATTATATCGTGCCTCTAACGATTTTTTACGATTTAAAATATGTCGGACAATATTTTAAATCGTCAAAAAACGATTCACATCCCTAATATTTAGTGCATTTTGATACATCCAGGCCTTAGCCACATATAAATTAGCAATTGAGGAAGCCACAGTCGTGCCCATGGCCACACCTTTGATTTGCATAAACATTTGTTTATTAAATTTAAAAAAAATTGTGTCAATGCAAACTTGGCAAAATTTATAATAGATTTTATGGGGATACATTTGTGTGTACTTCTGTTTCAAAGATTCTCTAATACTTTGTTTTCTTAGGGCTCTCTCCTTTTTCTTTGCTTTTATATAAGTACAAATATGAGAATTACAAGTTTTTCATTTGAATTTGAAATGTATGAAATTTCTTTTGTGCTTTATTGCTATGCAATATTCACTTGTTGTAAATGTTAAAATGCAATAAATAAAAAATAAAAATAAAAAATTCTCTTCAATAATATTTAGGGAACCTGATTGCAGAATGTTTGTGTATAAGGATTCTATATCCATTGTTACATTGTTACATTTTCTAATATTCTGTTATGGGCAGAGTCTCTCATGTAAGATGGGATCATGGGAACAAGGGGTTTCAGGAATAACGTCTACAAAAGAGGAAATGGGTTCTAACAAGGATCCTAACCAGATATGATGGGCCTACCAGCTGGTTCTGTTAAGGATTTGTGTATTTTAGGTAGGACATAAATAGTAGGCATAATCAGATGGTCAACAGTCAGGAATTCAATTTCTTTCTAAGGGGGTCATTTATCAAAGTGCTATATGGCATTTTCACAAGCGAAAAGCACCTTTAATGCATGCGAAAATGCCTTTATCGTATACAAAAACACCATAACGCATGGCGCGATGCAAATTACGAAAAGGGCAGGAGCTTGGGGTGGGATTTCTGGCCAAGGGTGCCGGCTTCGCAATTTGCGAAGCCATATCGCACGGCTTCAACGCGGATTTTAACTACACCTTTTTCATTTGCGTTAAGCCAGGCGATATGGCTTTATCGCACTTTGCAATTTTTTCGCAAATAGCATTTTCAGTATTTTAAGCTGCTAGGGGAGAGAGAACCTAGGCTAGTTCCACTGGGGGGGGGGGGGGAAGAGAGAGAGAGAGAGAGAGAGAGACTAGCTATAAGGCCCTCATACTAGGTAGGTATTTATACCTCTATTTGAGGCCCACCTAGCTACTCGAGGTGAGGTTTAGGTATTAGTGTAGAGGATAGGGGCCACTTTGACATTCAGAGTGCGACATACGAACAGAACAGTGCACTCTTGTGAAGATTTGATGACCTTCGGAGTGAGGAAACTCACCCAAAGATGAGATTTGTGCAATGTTCTCTCAATCTAGCTTGATATTACCGTACATTGTTGTTTAGGGTACGTGTTGAAATATTGATAACCCTATTTGATCTATTGGATGTGTCTTCTAATAATTTTGGTTGTAGAACTCCCATCTTCTCCGCCTCCCTCTACCTCTGTATTTCAGGATTTCCCATTTTTTCTCTTATATTGTTTGTTTCATGGAATCCCTTCTCCAGATTTTCACCAAATGAAAAACCTGATGATCTATTTTGTCTGGAATCGGATCATTGGAAGCAGCCATAAATAGCGGAGCAGATGGATCAAAATCATCATCTGTAGTGCTACATATGTGTTTAGCACTTCTATCTCTATTGGGGCTTTCATGTATCCTTTTATCTTTACTAATAACAATAGGCTTCTGGTTATATGTATTATAAACTGTCTTATTCTTGGAAAAGATTCTATTTTGATGGTACCAGGGATATACATTATTATTTTTGTAATCTATCTCATCTCTCTTAAACTTTTCGAATTTAACACTTTTCAATTCTTTTGTAAAATTTTCCACATTTTTTTTATAGTCAATATTTATAATGTCAAAACAGAGATCATTTTGTTTAAAAATTTCTAATTCATGATCTAATTCTTTTTAAATTTCTTTTTCCCTTTTCTTTGAAGTCTTGATGATCAGGATCATTAAATCCAAGGAACATTTATTTAATATCGCTTCCCAACAGTGCATGAATTGGCTATCATCTTTAAACATACTGGGTGGTTTGTTGATTCTCAAACCTCTTGGGATTCGTTTACATTGACAATAGTCCAATAATGTAGAAGTGTGTAAACTTCTCCTCACTAAACTTTTACTCAGGTTTATGGTTTCTTCCCACTTTTTCAAAAAGTCTTCAAATACTTCATCATTCTTGAAGAAAGGTTCTGGTGGCAGTAATTCATTGAGGTGCCCATCATTGTAACTCAGAATGTCCTTCCAAGGGGAAAATGACATCTTTCATAAAGAGATGGTCCCAAGAAACAACACAGAAGCCAATCCAACATAGCAAGAAAGCAAGCAAAACAAAAGTAGATCGGTGCTAAAAGATGCTTTATTAATGTAGATAGTAGAACACAGTTGCCCGACTCAGGCTGATTCTGGGGCCATATAAATAAATAAATACATGAATTGTAACAAAAATCAAATTACACGAATAAAGTAGACAAGTACTCACACACTATTTAAATAATGACAGCATCTAAAAACACTTATAAATACTGAATGAATCATAGTATAAGATGATTTATTTATTTAAGTGTTCTTAGGGCCTCATTTTCTAAAGTATCTCAGGCCTGCGATACTTTAGGAAATGAGGGGTGGGGGGCCGAAACGGGGGGGTGGGGCGGGCTTGCGGTCACTGCCGGTTTCGCACCCAATAGCGCCACCATAGAAGATGTAGCTATTGGGCGCAAACTCGGACGCGGAAAGGGCCTTACCTTTTCGTCGTCTGCGGCGTCTTCGCGGAGTTGGCCCCGGTGACGCCCCGACTCCTCCTCTTCCGGGGCCGACTCCGCCACCATTTTGGTATCGCACGCGATAAGGGACATTTCGCGTGCGATCCGATTAGAAAATGAGGCCCTTTGTGTTTTTAGATGGTAACATTATTTTTATATGTTTTTTTAATGTGTTTTCTATCCCTGAAAAGTAGGATTTTGTCTATTGGTGGTACTTTCTTTTTGAAGTTTCCTTGCAAATGTTTTGTTACTTTTCAGGCTAAGGCCTGGATTTATCAAAATGCACTAAATATTGCATGTGATAGGAAAAGGGGCGTGTTATATGGTAATAGGAAGTTTATCGCAAAGTGTGATATTTTTGCGCTTCGCATAGGTATTAGCACAAACTGCGATAACTTTTTCGCACTTCGCTATAAGTGCCAGAATTGTTGTATTTCCTACATACAACTACTGGGGGGACAATTTTTAAGCTTGATGGACCATCAAACTAGGTTGAGAGAACATTGCACAAATCTCATCTTTGTGTGAGTTTCCTCACTCCGAAGGTCATCAAATCTTCACAAGAGAGCACTGTTGTGTTCGTGCGTCTCACTTTGAATGTCAAATTGGCCCTTACCCCTCCACTAATACCTAAACCTCACCTCGAGAGACTAGGTGGGCCTCAAATAGAGGTATAAATACTTACCTAGTATGAGAGCATCATGGCTAGGCTCACTCTCTCCCCCCCATTGGTTGTAGAAGGGCCCTGATAGCTAGACCAGGAGCTTAAAACTACTAAAAATGGCAGTCGCGAAAACATCGCAAAGCATGATGAAGCCTTATCGCACAGCTCTACACAAATGAAAAAGTTGTAGTTAAAATACGCAAATCATGAAGCCACCCCACTTGGCAACAAAACCCACCCCAAACACTTCCCCTTTTTCTAATTTGCATCGCACCATGCATTATGGCATTTTTGCATGTGTTAAAGGTGTTTTCACATGCGTTAAAAGCGTTTTTGCATACAAAAACGCCATATAGCAGTTTGATAAATGAGCCCCTAAGAAATTTATCTTTACTGAACTCTTGCATCGTAAGAATCTTTTACTTGATAAAGCTACTTCAAGTGAGAGTTCTTCTTTAGCAACATAAAGAAATTAGGACCTTTATTTTTTTAATTAACTCCTCCCCCCTTCATATTTCAATCTCTCCCCCAGATGATTGGGTCTAAGTATGTAGTTAAATTTTTGCTAAATCCTATGTTGTGATTATTTACTAGTATTGCATAATTTATTTTGTTTTTCTTTTTATATTGTACAATTGCAAATTAAATAATGAAAAACCAAAAAAAAGGTTCATTTGCCTGTGTAATTCAGAGTCTCCCTTAGATATCCAGCTCCAAAGGGGTCCAACATTAGTCCAGATTGGATGTTGCCACTTCCTATAGACACAGGATTGGTGGGGTGCAAATGATGTCATTAATGCCTCAATGCATAGAAATATTCTCATCTGCTCATTAAAGTTCATCAGAGAAAACAGGTGTTAGAACAATACCCGTTTCATAGCTGGTCTTCAAGCTGGATATGTTTACCAAGGACATGTTCTCAGTTTTGGTCCAAGGTTTCTTATTCTCATTTGGGAGCTGTTGATAATGCTCTGACCTGAAAAACAAACAGTCTTTTCTCCTCTGTGTGAAAAACAGTCTTATAAAAAGTTTGCCAAAAATATCACATGGTTGTAAAACTCCATGCTTGCAGCTTCAAGCCTGTACTTTGGTCAGTCTGTGTGCACAGCAGATAGGCCTGAAAGTTCATGATGCACATCCTGTTTAGAGTCACTGGCATCTAACTTACACTCCTATTGCTGATCACTGACTGTTTCTCTTCATACTCTGCGTACACACTGCTCCTTCTGCTGTTTGGGACTGATGCTGCTGGTACTACCGACTGCCAAATGGTCTCTCCTTTTTTCCCACATGCATGGATCCACTGCGTACCACTTCCTCTTCCAGGCTGTGGGGGGCAGGATGAAGGAGAAGGCATGCTGCAAGTTCAGCCACTTCCACTAAAACCTGCTGCTGTTCCACCTGGGATATCAGCATTTTCATGCCTGAGTGGAGGAAGAGTTCTCTGCATCTCCCTTGAGCAGAGTAGGGGAGAGCAATGGGGCCAGCAGGAGACCAGGAAGCATGTCATCTTGCTGGTAGAGGATGGCAACACACTTGCATGTGCTTGACCACACACCAGTTGAGAACTACTGTGCTAGATATTCCAGTTTACTCTCCCAGTGCAATGAGGAGGAGGCAGATGTTGAGGAAATACAGTCTTCTTATGAAGTAAATATTGCTCTTGACAGAGACCTGCTTAAAGCACACCCTTTTATGATTGCACTACCACTGGCTCTAGATCAAGTATGCCTGTACAGAGATGCACACTACTTTAGGCCCACATATGCCTGCAATACCTGACACAACTCCTTCACACGACCATGGTGCACCTGACCAAACTTGCCCTACCTTAGTATTTTAAACTGACATGCCAGGTGATGAACAAAGTCTTATAATGTCTAAGAGTGATGTCACTTATAATGTCTAAGAGTGATGTCATGGATCTTTAGAGCTGGCGGCTGAGGAAGATGTGAACAATCTTGATTGCTTGGAATGCGTGATCTTGCATAAAAAATACAGCCTAAAACATTTTATTTACTTCAGTTTCATTTGCCATCTGCTGAAGTTCTATCAAAGCTCTGGAATAATACCTCTGTTAGTCCTAGCCACTTCCCCTCACTGACATAGAAAAAGCATGGGATTTTAGAGCCAGTGGCCTATGCCAGCATTGCACACAATGTGCGTGGAATGCAACAAAGGAGCTCCCTTGTGTGCTCCTTCATGTGTGTTAGATTTTGTGGACCCAAGGATGGTAGTCACACTACCACAGGTGGATTTCCCATAGTTAAGCCCAAGGTGCTGGTACGACTTAGTCAATTTCTGGAGTAGAGGCAGATTCTGTGAACAGGCAAATGGTTGGGGCAGGTAGCAGACAGCAAGATTCAGTTCCAGACAGAGAGACAGGTCCAGGTGGCAATCCAAGAAAGTCCAAGTCCAGGCAGTGGTCAAAGCAGAAGAATATTCTGAAACAGGCAATGGAGGAAGGACAAACAGGACCAGATCGTGGAAGCAAGGGGACCAAGAGGAAGACAGAGGCAGGGAAATACGGCCCACGGGATGCATAGAGACCTACAAGAAGCAACTCACACTGAGACTGAGCACTCAAGGGACCTGTTGCTGAGGCAAGGAGTAGTAGGAGGAACAGCCCTTTAAGGGCTGTTCCTCCTACTATGTTTGGTAGCATGCATAAAATGTGGGTCGGCGATGTACTCTGCCTGGCACATGGGCAGGAAGAAGCTACTGCCGCTAACAGCAGCAGCATTTTGGGACAATGGGGGAAGCATAGGATCCTGGTAAGTTCTCACCGGGAGCACACTCTAACTGTACCTCCCCTACAAGATCCCCTTCCCTGTCTCCTGAGTCTGGGTTTTAGAGGAAACTGTTGGTGAAAATCTTGGATAAGTTGAGGGGCTTGAATATTGCTGGTGGGCTCCGAAGAATTCTCCTCAGGACCGTAACCTTTCCAGGAAATGAGGTATTGAAGTTTTTTTCTTACTTTCTTAATGTCTAGGATCTCTTTCACCTCATACTGTGTGTCATCTTCAAGAATCATGGGTGAAGGCCATGGCAGCTGTCTAGATGGCCAAAATAGAATAGCAGGTTTGAGGAGAGAAAAATGAAATACATCATGGATTTGAAGCGTGGGTGATAGTTTAAGTTTATAAGCCACATTTCCTATCTGGTGAACTATTTGAAAAGGTCCCACAAAACGTAAAGCAACTTTCAGTGAAGGCATCCATAATTTGAGGCTACAGGTACTTAGCCATAAGAGTTCTCCTGGTCAGAGTGTGGAGCTGGACGTCTTTATCGGCCTGTTTTTTGGATTGGGCAGCAGCCCATTCCAGGAGTTGTGTGTTCTTCCAAAGATTGTATAGTTCTTGAGCAGTGATGCTGGTGGCAGGACAGGTTGATGGCATGGCTACTGGCATTATTACCCAAGGATGTCATCCAAAAGATAGGTAGAACTCTGAGGCCCCCATAACTCGGTTAATGTGGTTATTGTGGCACATCTCGGCTCAAGAAAGTAAGGAAGACCAGTTGTCCTGACATTAGTTCACATACCATCATAGAAAGGTTTTGAGCAATTGATGCATTCTATTAGTCCGTTAGATTTGGAGGAGGTAAGCCGAGGAGAAATCAAGGTGAATTTTGAACTTCTTACCCAAGTCCTTCCATTAACAGGCAGTAAACTGGACCCCTGGCAGACAGGATGTAGTGAGGAAGAGCGTGCAAATGGAACACATGTTGGACAAACAATTGTCCCAATTTGGGGGCAGAAGGTAAATCCGGGCAGAGGGCCGAAGTGGGCTATTTTCGAAAACCAGTCTACGATTATCCAAATCGTATTGTTCCCTTTGGAGGAAGGTCTGTGATAAAATCAGTGGCCAAGTGGGTCCAGGGTCCCTCAGGAGCCAGTAAGGGTTGAAGAAGACCCAAGGGTCAAGCCTGAGAGCTCTTATTGGCCGCACAGTTAGGACATGATTCCACATATCTTTTGGTGTCTTTTTCCCATTGAGTCCACCAATAGTGACAGAAGAGGAGCTCCTTTGTGCATCAGAGCCCTGGGTGGGTGGTCTGCAATACGTGAGCCATGAGCCCATTGGAGAACTCATTCTTGCAGATGCTTGGGAACTACCGTCTTCCCTGCTGGTACTGGCAAGGTGGTAGTAATTAAGATTCTGGCTGTATCAATGTCATGATGAGGTAGATCAGGCGGTTTGTCGGAATCAAAGCTTCTGGATAAGGCATCAGCCTGCTGGTTCTTCTCTGCCAGGCAAAACCGTAGATTGAAGTCAAAGCGACTAAAAATAAAGACCATCAGGCTTGTCATGGATGCACAGGTAACTAATGTCCCGTTCATGTCTGGTTGCAGAAGGCCTGCCCCTATCTTTAAGGAGGAGGCATCTACTTCGACGATGAAAGGACAAGTGGGATTCGGGTACCACAAGAAAGGGTCCTTGGTGAATTCTTCTTCTTTTAATTGTTAAAAAGCCCAGATCACCTCTTGGGTCCAGTTGTGGGCATCTGCATCCTTTCTGGTCAAAACTATGAGAGGAGCCACCAGTGAGAAGTATCCATGGATTAACTGGCAGTAGTAGTTAGAGAATCCCAAAAATCCTTGTAATGCTTTGAGGCCCAATGGCTGCGGCAATTCTAGAATGCCCTTGAGTTTTTCTGGATCCATACATAGTGTTGTGTTCGCTGGTTGCGGGAGGCCGCAACCAGCATCCCTCACCTCAGACCCTGGGAAAGCCGCTCAGGTACATTCAGTCTGCATGGGGCTCCTGGCCCCCATCAGGCCTTTCCTCCTTGCCCTCCATCTTGGCCGGCTGCGCCACTGCCAACACCGATGCTGCACCGGCCCCCCAGGCATGTGCATGTGATCCTTTGAGGCTCTTAAAGGGACAGCGGTGGGAAAACCCTCCCGTGGCCCTCATCGATGATGTCAGGACAAAAGACTATTTAACCCTTCCCTGACCATTAGGTCCTTACCTCAGCAACGGGTCCTACTCTTTCCAGAGTGCAAGTTGTCTGTTCCGGTTCCTGATTCCCATTCCTGGTTCTCGTCCTTGCTCCTCGCCTCCCTCGGACTGCTCTCCTGGCTCTGACCCTGCTTCGTTCCTGGATTCTGCCTTCCTGCCACTTGCCCTGACCATCTGCTTGTTCTCTCACTCTTCTTGTTTGCTGCCTGCCATTACTCTTGGACTGTGCCTGGTTCCCCTCATCCGCTGCCTTCCCTGACCTCTGGTATGGTATGTCTGACGTCGCTCTGGCCTCCTGTCTTCTGGGATTGTCAACTTTGAGAGACCCGCACCTAAGTCCTGCCAGCCCAGAACCCAATGGATCAATCTGCGGGGAATGTGGGCTGATATAGGTGAAGGTCATGTTGGGTCTTCTCTCCTGAAGCCGCCTCCCAATGACAAGGACCTACAAGGCCCATCCCCTTGGAGGTAGCGTCAACCTAGTCTCTGCTAGGGGTCTACCGAACAACATGTAGACCTGCTTGAGAGATTATATATCCAAGAAAAGGCAATTTCTCTTGGTGGAAGGCACATTTCTCAAGTTTGGCATAAAGTTGGTATTCTCATAACCATTTGCAGGAGCTGTTGTATGTGATCTTGATGCTAGTCCAGTATTTTAGAAAAAATGAGAATATCATCCAAGTACATCACAACATGTGAATATGAAAGGTCCCAAAATATTTTGTTTACCATAGCTTAAAAAACTGCAGAGGTGTTACATAGCCCAAAAGGTATGACTATATACTCATAATGGCCATCTCATGAGTTGAAGGCGGTTTTCCCCTCGTCTTCTTTTCAGATATGAACCAAGTTGTAGGCTCCCCGTAAATCCAACTTAGTAAAAAGTCGAGCTCCTTTGAGCTGGTCAAAGAGCTCCATGATCAGCGGCAGTGGGTATTGATTTTTCTTTGTAATAGCATTAAGGCCACGATAGTAGATACAAGGCCACAGAGACCCATCCTTTTTTCCCACGAAGAAGAACCCAGCTCCTGCCAGGGAAGAAGATGGTCTGATAAAGCCTTTGGCCAAGTTATTATGAATATAATGGGTCATTGCCTCTGTCTCTGTGGCTGACAGCGAGTACACCCTTCCATGAAGAGGCATCTCCCTCAGCGTCAGTTCAATGGAAAAATCATAATCTCTATGTGGAGGCAAGGTCTCTGCCCACTGTTTACTGAAGAAATCAGTGAAGTCTGCATAGAAGGTGGGTATCCTGGGCAGAGCTGGGATGGAACACTGAAGTTTAAGTGCTGGGACTCTCTCTTGGGCCAAACAGTGTTCATGGCACATGGGACTCCATTTAGACAATTGCAGGGTACCCCAGTCAATGCGAGGGCAGTGCAAGACTAACAATGGCAAGCCCAGAATAACCTGGTTGCTGGTAGAGGGCAGGACATAAAGGCAAGTTTGTTCCTGATGTAGGAAGCTGGTGTTCATGGTCAAAAGTGCCATGATTCAGGTAATCCTCCCCGGAAGCGGCTCCCCAAGACAGAGGAGACTGTGAGAGAAGATCTCAAGGGCTTAGTGGGGATTTGATATTCTTGCACTATTCTTTCCTCTATGAAGCTCCCTGCAGCACCAGTATCCAAGAAAGCTTGCAGGGGGAGTAAGATCTGTGGAGAGGAACCCGAAGAATCTAGGGTGTCCTCTCCTACCAGCCCCAGGTCCAAGAGTTTTCCTCCTTGAGGGGGAAAGAAGCCGCATAATGTCCGAGACTTGCACAGTACAGGCACAGATTGAGTTGCTGATGTCATTGACATTCCTTGGGGGAGATCCTGAAGTGATCCACTTGCATTGGTTCCACAGATGAGGCTCTAGGTTCTGGAGGATGGCTGGAATGGCTGGGCATTGGAAGGTGGAGGCTAGTCAGACAGGATGATGGGTTGAACCCCTCTCCTGGGTCCACTCCTGAAATTGCAGGTCCAAAAGGATAGCAAGCTGAATCCAATCCTCCAGAGAGTCTGGTGGCTCCCATCCGGCCAGTTCATCTTTAATGGTTTCACAGAGGCCTTTCAGGAAGATTGCCTTGAGGCTGTCATCTCCCCACTGTAGTTCAGAAGCCAGAGTCCGAAATTGTAAAGATATCCTTGATGAATCTGCAGAGGCAGTAGTCCCGGTTCATCGAATACCACACGAAAATCTCAAAGAAAACAATCCAAATTCTCCAAGAGGGTCTTCTCACTCCCAGAGAGGAGAGGCCCAGACCAAGGCAGAACCTTCCAGTAGGGATAGGATAAAGGTAATCTTCATTTTGTCAGTGGGGAACAAGGACTCTTGGAGTGTAAAGTGCATATGGCACTGGTTAATAAAGCTTCTGTACTCTTTGAGGATCTTCACTGAAGCGTGGAGTAGGGCATAAATGAATAACAGGATTTGCCAGGGGTGTAGGAGGTGCTGGTGCCAGCACTGCTGCAGCGAGAGCATCCATGCATGTTGACAGTCTCTCGAGAATCCCTATTACCTGGTCCAGAATGTCCTGTTGTTGCTGAACCTGAGTTGCTAATCCAGGAATGGATTGTAAAGCCTTGAGATCCACCAGGTCCATGGCCTCAGCAAACTTAGATTTTACAGACTCAAGGATGGTAGTCATACACCTCAGGTGGATGTCCCCCAGTTAAGCCCAAGGTGCTAATGGCTGGTATGACTAGGAAGTTACCTGGAGTAGAGGCAGATCCAGTGAACAGGCAAATGGTTGGGGCAGGTAGAAGACAGCATGATCCAGTTCCAGGCAGAGAGACAGGTCCATGTGGTAATCCAGGAAAGTCCAAGTCCAGGCAGAAGTCAAAGCAGAAGAAATATCCAAAATAGGCCATGGAAGAAGGAGAGACAAACAGGACCAGATTGGGGAACAAAGGGTACCAAGAACAGGACAAAGGCAGGGAAACACAGCACATGGGAAGCACAGAGAACTACAGGAAGCAACTCGCCTGAGACTGAGCACTCAGGAGACCTGTTGCTGAGGCAAGGAGTAGTGGGAGGAACGGCCCTTTAAGGAGCTGCTGCCGCTGATGTCAGTTCCTATGTCTTTTGATAGCATGCATAAAGCATGGGTCTGTGACGTGCTTTGCCTGGTGCACAGGCAGGAAGAAGCTGCTGCCGCTAACAGTGGCAATGTTTCTGGTAAGTTTGCAGCAGGAGAGTGCTCTCATAATGTATGATAAGTGCTGAGATTTTAATGGTGTCTACAACATTACTATGAGCTTGCTGTTTGGAGCAGATTTATCTTATTGGGTGAGAATTTGGGTTATACCTACTTTTCTAATCTAATTTTACTTTCTTGTTTTTAGCTATTTGGCTGATAACTGTGGAGCACATTAGTGGCCCAATACCTGTCATCTTGAGTCAAGTGAGATTAACTGGAGTTCCCTCAAATAGAAGAAAAGTTAAATCAAGCTCCTCTGCATTATGCTCACTGTCAGCATATAGATTAAGCATTATACTGCCTCTCAAGGTGTCCATTTATCTCTTAAACACAAGATCTATTCAGAAGAGGTCAGCTAAACTTAATGATTTGATGACAGATTATTTTCCAGATATATTTTGTTTTACAGAAACTTGGCTATTAGAGACCGATTTAGTAATGATTAATCAGATTTGTCCTCAAGCTTATGCTATTGTGTCATCTAGCCAACCTTCTAAGAAAGGTTGGGGTTTACTAATAGCAATTAAGAAGCTGCTAGATAAATTGATTACAAAGCTGGAGTGCTATATTGATCAAAGGTATGAAATGCTTTTAGTAGCAGCTGTTAATTTTTCAGTTATTTGATTGCCCTCCTGGACTAATGAGCACCAATTACTCTCCTGTGATTGAATCACTACTTGCCACTAATATTGATCTTTCTTCATTAATTGTCTTAGGAGACTTCAATGTATGGGTTAATGGAATCCTAGTAAAGCCAAAATGTGAAGATTTCCTTGCTGGTATAAATGCATTGTGGTTCACCCCATTTATTGATAAACCAACCCAGGAGAAGGGCCATTCCTTAGACTCATTTTTTAAAGGAGATTTCTGGAAGATGATTAGCTTGGACTGAGTTTGTAGACAAGTCCCTTGGTCTGATCATCAACTGATCTGAAGGTACTGAAGGTACTTAGACAAAAGCTTCTATCCCTCAGACAATATATAGGAAAAGAAGACATATTGATCTTGTTGAAACTAGAGAGAACTGGGTTCCTGAGTTGAATCTACAGCTTTCACAGTTGATTAAGGTAGATTGTTCAATTGAAGTCTGCAATCAGACATTAATTGATAGTTTAAATCAAATCGCTCCAGAAAAAGAGGTGGTTCACCATAGAATTATACACAAGATTTAAAAGATAAGAAATGAATTAATGATGTGCAAAAATAAAACCTTTTCCAATGGAAAAGGAAGCTGTAAAACTAGGCGTCACAATATGAAACTCAAAGAGGGAAGACTGAGGAACAATGTCAGGAACATTTTCTTCAAGGAAAGAGTGGTGGATGCATGGAATGCCCTCCCCAGAAGGGGTGGTGAAGATGAAAAAAAAATGGAATTCAAAAGGGTATGGGACAAACACAGAGAATCCCTGCAGGCTAGAGAATGGAAATAAAGAAATGGGCTGGCTTTTCTATTACACCTTGGAGATAGCCTGCACAGAGCAGCAATTACTATGACCCCTTCCCCCCAAAAAAATAAAAACCTTACTGGGCAGATTAGATGGACTGTATTGGTCCATATCTGCCATCTTTCACTATGTTCCCATGTTAAAAGGGATTTGTACAGATTTGAAAGGCGCTAGCGTAAAGACTGATAAAACATTTTTACAATTTAATACTTGTTTCTCTGTCTATCAAAGTTTAGTTGAAACTTTAAAAACAAGATTATGGTAAACAACTGAGATAGCCAGCAACTTCCCTAACGAAATCTTTAACACAGTAAAAAATCTTACATGTGCACTTACCCTTTCTTGGTAAGAAAAAGAATAGAAGGAGATGGGCATTGTTGATTGTGAAACATTTGCATAAATCTTACTTTTATTAAAAAAAAAAAAAAAGGTTTCTTGACTAGTTAAAGAATCTGGCTCTGACATAGCCCCAGGAAGTAATAGGTTCAGTTAGAGAATGTATTTTGGGATAGTTTCACCTTTGTAGCTTGAGGTTAATAATTATATAGCTAGCATGAATTCTGGTTGCCCTCTTAATCCATGTTCTTCCATAGTTATGAATGGGCTAAAAGAAGATCTAGCTGCACTGATAACTAACCTTGTAAATCAATAACTTGAGGAAGGTCAGTTACTTTTATCATTGAAACATGCTAGTGTGCATCCTGTGTTAAAGAAAATTACAGGTGCCTCTAATGACCCCATACATTTTAGGCTAATTTTTTCCTGACAATTTTTCTTTTTTTTTTAAATCAAAGAATGGTCTATATACAAGTAAATAATTTTCTGGAAGAACATGAAATATTGAACAATCTGCAGCTTGGGTTTAGGGAAAATCATTCCAATGAGACTTTATTAGTATCCAGTCTAGATACCTTTCAAAGAGATTTAGACACAGGGAAGCAATGCATCGTGCTGTCTTGGGCACATGTGGCAAGTCCCTATTGTGATTTTGTTCATATTTAATGGATAAAATTCAAAAAATGACTATTGGTGGTATGTTTTCATCCTGTTTTCCATTAGAAACTGGAGTTCCTCAAAGTTCTGCACTTTCAGCTATGCTATTTAATATATCTAAGACAAATCTGTAAGATTCTTGCCAACTTTGGTGTTATGTATCGCATTTATGTGGATGATATTCCGTTTCCTTTTCCAATCGCTGACACTTTTCAAGAAGCTTTGAACAAGACCACTCACTGCTTAAATGTTATACAAACCAGGATGTCACTCAGTAAGCTCAAACTGAATGTTGCAAAGACAGAAATTCTATAGCTGACAAGATTTCCAAATTCTGATGGACTTTCAACTTTACTTTTAGATGGCCATCAGATTATTATCTCCTCAAAGGTCTGAAATTTAGATATTACTTGCGATACATCACTGTCATCCAGAACCTCCAGGGTTGCATTCTCAGAAATGTCTCCTACTCCAAGCATAGGACTCCAAAGGCAGGACGAGCTACAGATTCTTAATGTGTGAATGAGACAATGGTATACGGAAGATGGTTTTGATTTGTTAGAAACTGGGTAACATTCTGGGGTAAAGGGGGCCTATACTAATGGGATGGGCTCCACCATAACCAGAGTGGAACCAGGCTACTGGTGCTAACTTTAAAAAAGGAGATAGAACAGCTTTTAACATAGAAACATAGAAATGACGGCAGAAAAAGATCAAATGGCCCATCCAATCTGTCCAGCAAGCTCCCACACTTATTATCCCATACTTATCTGTTTCACCGACCACCAAGTTCAGGGCCCTTGTTGGTAACTGATTCAAATTTCCTGCCACCCCCTGCCATTGATGCAGAGAGTAATGTTGGAGTTGCATCAAAGGTAAATCATAAGGCTTAATGGTTAAGGGTAGTAACCACCACATCAATCACCACTATTTATTGTTTTCTTACTGTATTACCGGTTATTTGTAAAGCCTTTGGCTAAGTTATTGTTTACTGTAAACCGAGGTGATGTAGACCTATACGTACCGCGGTATATAAAAAGCTCCAAATAAATAAATAAATAAATCTATCAAGCAAGTTACCCCGATGCTTGTTTACCCAGACTGCACAGATCAATGCCTTGGTTAGATGTTGTCTGCATGTAAATCCTCTTTTCCACATTTCCCCCTGCCGTTGAAGTAGAGAGCAATGCTGTATATGCATTCAAAGAGAAGTATCAGGCTTAACTGGTTTAGGGTAGTAACTGCCACAATAAGCAAGTTACCCCCACGCTTATATGTTTACCCAGACTGTGTAGTTCAGTCCTTGTTGGTTGTCTGAATACAAATCATCTTTTCCACATTTCCCCTTGCCATTGAAGCAGAGAGCAATGTTAGAGTTGCATTACCGTGTGAAGGCTTATTGAGGAAGGGTAGTAATCACCAAGTAGTAGCCATCACCATTCCAGCAAGCCACCCCCTAGGCTCTTCCCTTCATTCCCATCCTCTAGCCTTTATGGATCCACAGTGTTTATCCCATGCCCCTTTGAATTCCTTCACAGTTTTGGTCTTCACCACTTCCTCCGAAAGGGCATTCCAGGCATCCACCACCCTTCTCCGTGAAGAAATACTTCCTGACATTGGTTCTAAGTCTTCCTCCCTGGAGTTTCAAATCATGACCCCTAGATCTACTGATTTTTTTCCAACGGAAAAGGTTTGTTGTTGACCATGGATCATTAAAACCTTTCAAGTATCTAAAAGTCTGTATCATATCACCCCTGCTCCTCCTCTCCTCCAGGGTATACATATTTAGGTTCTTCAACCTCTCCTCATAAGTCATTTTATGTAGACCCTCCACCTTTTTGGTCGCCCTTCTCTAGACCGCCTCCATCCTGTCTCTGTCCCTTTGGAGATATGGTCTCCAGAAGTGAAAACAGTACTCCAGGTGATGCCTCACCAAGGCCCTGTACAAGGGGATCATCACTTCCTTTCTCTTATTAGATATTCCTCTCTCTATGCAGCAATTCTTCTGACTGTAGATAGTTCACTATTCTTTCTATCAGCAATGACTCCATTACTTTTCCCATCTCCAAGGTAAGGCTAACCGGCCTGTAGTTTCCAGCCTGCTCTCTGCTCCCACTCTTGTGAAGCAGGACCACCACCGCTCTTCTCCAATCACTCGGCACCCACTCCCATTTCTAGGGATCTATTGAACAGGTCATGCAGCGGACCCACCAGCACATCTCTAAGGTCACTCAGTATCCTGGGTTGAACCTCATCAGGCCCATAGCTTTGTCCACTTTTAGTTTTCCTAGCTCTTCCCATACATTCTCTTCTGTAAACGGAGTTTCTTCTCCCCCCTCCCCCCCCCAGTTTCTTGTTAATTAGCGACTGTCCTTCTCCAGGGTCCTCTTTAGTGAACACCGAACTGAAATATTCATTTAATATTTCTGCCATTTCTTCATTTCTCTCCACACATTGATCCTTTTCCCCTTTCAATTTCACTATACCACTTTGGACTTTTCTCTTTTCTCTGATGTATCTGAAAAATGTTTTGGCAACTCGCTTTACCTCTTTGGCAAGCGCTTTACCTCTTTGGCAACCCTTTCTTCCGCTTGACTTTTTGCTTTCCTGATTACTTTCTTTGTCTCCCTCATTTCAACCAGATATTCTTCCTTGTGTTCCTCCCTTTGGGATCCTTTATATTTCTTAAACGCTGTTCTTTTAGCTTTAATTTTATCAACCACCTCCTTTGAGAACCAGATAGATTTCATTTTTCTCTTGCTTTTCTTTACTTTTCTAACATATAGATTAGTTGCCTTGGTAATTGCTCCTTTTAGTCTGGCCCACTGGTGTTCCACATCTCTTATTTTCTCCCAGCCTTCTAGTTCTTCCTTCAGGTACTTCCCCATTTCAACAAAGTCTATGTTTTTGAAATGCAAAACTCGTGCAACTTCTCCATATCCTATTTGTGATATGAAACCATGCTGTTTGATAATCACTGGTGCTGAGGTGGGCTCCCACCTGGACATTAGAGACATTATCTCCGTTAGTGAGCACTAAATCAAGTACAGCTCTCTCCCTCGTGGGTTCCATTACCATTTGTTTGAACAGAGTCCCTTGCAGGGCATCCACTATCTCTCTACTACTGTTAGATTCTGCAGAAGAGATTCTCTAGTCTACATCTGGCAGATTAAAATCTCCAACAATCACCACTTCTCCCTTCTTTCCCACCTTTTGGATGTATTCAACCAGGTCTCTGTCAAGTTCTTCCATTTGATTTGGAGGCTTGTAAACCACTCTAATAAAAATGAATGCCCCATCATCTTTTTTTAGGATGGCCCATAATGCTTCTTCTTTGCCCCATCTTCCTTGCAGCTCAGATGCTTGGAAATTGTTTTTGACATAAAGAGCTATTTCTCCCCTTTTCTGTCCTCTCTGTCTTTCCTTAACAAGTTATAGCCCGGTTTGGTCGTATCCCAATCATGAGATTCCGTGAACCACGTCTCTGTGACAGCAACAATGTCCAAGTCTGCCTCCGCCACTAGGGCTTACAGATGGGATTTTATTGCCCAAACTACAAGCATTTGTGCTCATAGCTTTCTAGCTTTTCTCATTCAGGTTACTGCTTTTCTTGGATTCCTTTTGTAACTTATTTAGCTGATTTTTGTTATCTACTTTACCCTTTTCCATTGTATTTGGGGGGTGACATTCTAAATTCCTTCTGCCACCCCCGGCATCTAGTTTAAATGCCTTATGACATAGGATTTGAATTTATCTCTTAGGATCCTTTTTCCTGCCATTGACAGATGTAAGCCATCTTTGACAAAGAGCTTTTTACTGTTCCATACATGGCCCCAGCCTCAAATATATCCAAAACTTTGTTCCTTATGCCAGGATTTGAGCCATACATTGAAGTTATCAATATGGCTTAGCCTCTCCTTCCCCTTTCTATGAACAGGTAACACTTCTGAAAAGGCAATGGTTGTCGCCATGTGACTAATCTGCTTCGCTAGAGACTGGAAATCTCTCTATACCGTTTGGATGCTGTTTCTAGCAAGGTCGATGGTTCCCAGCTGGATGATAATATCAACTTTAGAGTCTTTGCTTTCTTCTTTGATTGCTTTGACTATCTGAATAGCATTTCTGCTGGCCGATGATCTTGGAAGGCTTTTAACTGTAATGTTTCCCTTGAAAAGAGTTCCCAAATTAGTGCCTCTGATGACAGAGTCACCCAGCACAATGAGCTTTTTCCTGGGAGAAAGCTGACTATTGTTCAAAACTGCATGGTTCAGAGGGAGGTATAGTCGAAGGATACTGGCAAACCAAGTAATTTAGAATATTCCAATAAAGAGGATATTATAAAAGCTGAAAAAAACCCAGATGTATTTAAATACACAGCATGCATATACAAAAGACTTCAAACAACCTGTATCATCTGATAACAAGCAGGTTGTGGCTACATAGAAAAATAGAAATTCAAATAAAACTACTTTAAAGGGCTTCCGGCAAGATGGCAGCCTGAGAAGTTGAAGGGATTCTGAGCTCTGAAAGCATCCATTGTTCTTTGCCCTTTATCTCTGTGCATCAATGGCAATGTTTTCATCTATTGGTGTCCTGTCCTTTTGAGATTATTTTGTAGTCTCCCCATGGAGGAATGACAATTAAATCACAAAGATTACTGAGAGAAAAGATCTGACCTGCTTCACTCAAAATGGTGGCTGAGGCCAAAGTTGTGCTAATAACATGAAAGAAGAATTAATCAGACAAATCTCAAAAAACATCTCAGCCACCACTGTGGATTCCCTCAGCAAGCTCCAATCTCTGACCAAAGAATTAAAAGACTGCCTGTAAAGACACAATCAACAATTATCTGAGCTAGATGGTTGCTTAAAATTGGCAATAATCAAACCCATATTAAAAAAGAACAACCTTGACCACGAAAACCCACAAAACTATCAACCCATATCCAACCTACCATTCATTGCCAAAATCATGGAAAAGGTTGTCCACTCCCAGCTCACCGACCACCTAGAAAGGAATAACATTCTATACCCTATGCAATTTGGTTTCAGGAAACACCTAAGCATAGAAACCCTACTTCTCTCACTACACGACACTATACTCAGAGCTACCTACTGATTCTCCTGGATTTATCTGCAGCATTCAACACAGTAAATCACACAATCCTTATCAAACGGCTAACTGAAATAGGAGCCACTGGCAAAATTTTAAAATGGTTTTCATCATGCCTATCGCACAGAAGCTACCAGGTATCACTCAACAACTCCCTCTCAAAAAAAATAAATCTTAACGCAGGAGTACCCCAAGGTTCAGCTCTATCCGCAACTCTCTTCAATATCTACCTCCTCCCAATATGTCAACTGTTAACAAGTCTCGAGCTGACCCACTTCTTATACGCAGATGACATCCAAATATTAATCCCAATACAGAACACATTGGAAGAAATCTACATAAAACAGCCATATACCTCAACCAAATTAAAGAACTACTAACCAACCTGAAACTCATAATAAACATCAACAAAACTGAAATAATCATCATGAATAGAAAAATCATTTCACCACCACTACCTCTCAAAATTTACAACCAAAAGACAATCATTACACCTGTCACACAGGCTTGCAGCCTAGGAGTCACCATCAACAATGACCTATCCTTCAAAAGCCACATCACAAACAAAATCAAGGATGGCTACCACAAATTACTTACACTTAGATTACTCAAACCTTTCCTCTCCACGGATGACTTCAGATCAGTATTACAACTTCTCATCCTATCAAACCTTGATTACTGCAATTCACTAATGTTCGGAATACAACTCACCACCATCCGGCCACTCCAAATCCTACAAAACACGACAGTCAGAATCCTAATGGGATCAAAAAAATGCGAGCATATCAAGCCAATAATCATATCACTACATTGGCTCTCAATAAAATACCGAATATAATTCAAAATATTAACCATGCTACACAAACTAATCAATGGACAGCAAACAAACTGGCTAGGTAAAACAATAAAACCTCAAGCACCACAACAAAGCCTCCGCTCTTCAAACAAAGGTCTACTGAAAATCCCTCCTACTCAAACCACACAATTTACCTCAATGCGTGAAAGAGCCATCATCATAGGAAGCCCCAAACTTTGGAAAGTACTTCCAGCCGAATTAAGAACTCAACCGAACCTAAAAACCTTCAAGAAAGAGCTAAAAACCTGGCTTTTCACTAAAGCCTATCAAAACAACCACTGAATACCACACATACCAAAACAGCAATTGAATTCCACCCACAACCTCCACCAATTTCCAAGTCCCAAGTCACTAGACCGTGTGTGCGATACGCGCGTACCCCTCGAAAACCTACCCCAAACCCCCCCTGCACGCACCGAGCCTATTTTGCATAGGCTAGGCAGCACGCTCAAGCCCCGGCACGTGCGTAAGTCCCGGGGCTTGCATGGAGGGGCGTGTCGGGGGCATGCCGTGAGTGACGTGGCATTTCGGGGGCAGGCCGCGAGTTACGTGGTGTTTCGGGGGCTGCGCCGCGGGCGTGGTTTCGGCCCGGCGGCATTCCGGGGGCATGGCCACAGCCTCCGGACCAGCCCCCGGACAGGAACTCGGAGCGCGGCAGCCGGCCCGGCGTGTACAATGTTACGCCTGCTTCTAGCAGGTGTAACTTTGCCGACAAAGGTAGGGGGGAGGTTTAGATAGGGTCGGGGGGGTGGGTTAGGTAGGGGAAGGGAGGGGAAGGTAGGGGAGGGCGAAGGAAAGTTCCCTCCGAGGCCGCTCCGATTTCGGAGCGGCCTCAGAGGGAACGGAGGCAGGCTGCGCTGCTCGGCGCACGCAGGCTGCCGATTTTGGGCAGCCTTGAGCGCGCCGACCCCGGATTTTAATGGATGCGCATATCTATTGAAATCCCGCGTACTCTTGTTCGCGCCTGGTGCGCAAACAAAAGTACATGTGTGCGCAGATTTATAAAATCTGCCTCCCCCTCAGTAACTTACCATCTTTCCAGATGAACCCTATGACCCTATTACCCCTATCCTCTCCATTTGAACCCTATCCTTATGAACCATAGCAACCATTGGTAACTGTTTAACTAACATTATAAATGCATAACTATGTAACTAACCTCATTTCTATGATAACAGTAATTCTGAGCCTAATGTATGTGATATCTCTGATCTTAATTTATACTATAATGCATGCATCAACTTTTTGCATTGAAAATTGTAAATCGTTATAATGGCAAAAAAGTGAATGATGGTATATAAAACTCGATAAATAAATTATATATAAATAAATAAAAAATAAGAAATAACTATGGAAGGTCTTATCTCGCAGGTAATGGTGCTAAAGAAACAAAATGAAAAACTCTAAGAGAGGATAGACGACTGAAAAATTGTGGGAAGCGAAATAATATTTGTTTAATCGTTGTTACAGAAGTGGTAAAAGATTCAGAATTACTTCATCTTCTTCAAGTATGGCTATCGGAAGCTCTCAATCTTTCCTTAATGACAGAACCAGTGGTAGTAGAGAGAGTCCATCATATGGGGATTCTCAAAGAGAAAGCAACCAGGCCCAGAACCATTATTGCCAGAATTTTAAACTATGCAATAATAGAAAAAAAATCATGGTGTGATATAAAAAGATTAAGAGTTTGGAATACCAAGGAACTAAGGTGTTACTATTTCATGATTATTATTCAAGAGTCACACAAGTAAGAGTACACAAGCGTCACACAAGTAAGTGGTACAGTATGGTATAACCACAAAGCGCTTATAACATACTGTACCACTTTATTTAAAAAATGAGCCTAATTCATTCTGTTTCCTGCAAATCCGAGATGGTTGTACCCATTACCTCCAGTCTAAAGAGCAGACAGAAAAATTCTCAAATCCCAATACTTCTATTTTGCAGCTCATAAAGTGGAGGGAGAGAGAGTATTTATACGGCTTTCATAGTACTCAACTATTTATATCACTATAGGAGGGCCAGCTAATAGCTCAAGGTGAGGTGTTGGTAGTGGTTTAGGGGCCAGATTAACATGCAGAGTGAGATGTACAAACAGCATAGTACACCTCTCTATAACAGGGTACTATCAAGCTAGGACAAGAGAACATAGTAGAAATCTCAACTTTGTGAGGCTTTCCTCACTCCAAATGACGTGAAATCTTCACCAAGGCGTACTGTGCTGTTTGTACGCCTCATTCTGCATGTAAACTGGCCCCTAAACCACCACCAACACCTCGCCTTGAGCTATTAGCTGGCCCTCCTATAGAGATATAAATAGTTGAGTACTATGAAGGCCTCCCCAGAAGCTCTCTCTCACCCTCACCAAGCCCAGAAATGGCCAAAAGTCAATTTGCAAAATTTTTGAAAATTGTGTTATGGCCGTTTCAGGCATAGCGCACAGCTCAACACCAAGAAAAAAGGTGTAGTTATTTCCGGCATTAAAACCATGCATTATGCTATCTCACAGTGTGATATTGCTCCTCACTTTAATTACAGTAATCCCACCCAAACCCGTCCCCAATCACGCCCCTTCTAAAAATTTGTATTCGCGCCATGCGGTACTCGATTATCACGCGCGTTAACGTCATGATGCATTTTGATGAATGACCCTATAAGGTTATTAAGATCTTTAAAAAAAAGCATATATATATATATTGTGAAAATATTCAAAAATAGAAAATATTTAAAAAGCATATATATGACATGCTGTTTTTCTCTTTCTTGTTTTCTCTCTCCTTTCGTATGATGTCATCAATTGACTTGGATTGAGGGACTGCACTATTTCTGATGAAGATACCCTTTTATATTTGTTTTATGATACATATAGTGGCTAGCATACTTTTCAGTAATCGGCCATTAGCAGAAATTTCTATGTATCCAAGTCCACACAGCTTTAGCAAGTTGCCAGTAAGTGATCAGTCTTATTATCTAGCTTAATCAATTTATTTACCTTTCAGGGCAAAATTTATTGAGCAGAAACAAGGGGAAATATAATGATACTGGAACCTGCTGAGTTCTGCTTTGGTGATATGTAGTTCTTTATATATTTTCTATGTTTGTGCTACAGTTTACTTTCAGATAGAAATATAGAAACAGAGAAATGACGGCAGAAAAAGACCAATCGGCCCATTTAGTCTGCCCAGCAAGCTTCCACACATATTTTCCCATACTTATCTGTTTCATCAACCACCAACTTCAGGGCCCTTGTTGGTAACTGTTTGATTCAAATTTCTTGCATCCCCTGTCATTGATGCAGAAAGTAATGTTGGAGTTGCATCAAAGGTAAACATAAGGCTTATGGTTAAGGGTAGTAACCGCCACATCAAGCAAGTTACCCCGATGCTTGTTTACCCAGACTGCACAGATTGATGCCTTGTTGGATGTTGTCTGAATGTAAATCCTGTTTTCTCATTTCCCCCTACCGCTGAAGCAGAGAGCAACACTGTATATGCTTTCAAAGTGATGTATCAGGCTTAATTGGTTTAGGGTAATAACCGCCGTAATAAGCAGCTACCCCCACGATTATTTGTTTACCCAGTTTATGAAGTTCAGTCCTTGTTGGTTGTTGTCTGAATGCTAATCCTCTTTTCCACATTTCCCCCTGCCATAGAAGCAGAGAGCAACACTGGTCATGCATTCAAAGTTATGTATCAGGCTTAATTGGTTTAGGGTAGTAACCGCCGAGATAAGCAAGCTACCCCCACGCTTATTTGATAACCCAGATTGTGAAGTTCAGTCCTATTTGGTTGTTATCTGAATGCAAATCCTCTTTTTCACATTTCCCCTTGCCGTTGAAGCAGAGAGCAATGTTGGCATTGCATTAACCGTGCAAGGGATTTTTTGAGTAAGGGTAGTAATCACGAGGTAGTAGCCAACATTCCAGCAAGCCACCCCCATGGCTCTACTCTTCATTCCCATCCTCTAGCCCAGTGGTTCTCAACCTTTCTAATGCCGTGACCCCGAAATACAGTTCCTCATGTTGCGGTGACCCCTCGCCCCGCGAGGGCGGGGTGAGGGTGGGGCTTTCGTCATATGGGGGCGGGGTTATGGATGGGGTTGGATTTTAGTGCATACTTATTTATTATGACATTTATAAACAGAACCACCATTCCTCATAAAACAATAAAATTAAGAAACATAAAGCATCAGTTATAATAGTAAAACCATACTAATAAAAGAATATTTTAAAATTACTGATAAATAGAATTTCTATTAATTAAAATCATATACATTTTTATAATTTCCCAAACACCAATAATATTTCAAAACAGCACATATATCAAATAGCACACAATAATTAAAACTAATAAGGATTTTAAAAAGCCCCTGCTGTCCATACATGGGAGCTCTTGATTTCCAGTCACCCTGATATTGTCGAGGATTAGGAGGTTATCCTCTCTCTCTCACACATACACTCACATGTCCATTCTCTCTCACACATACACTGTCACATACTTACACATTCATGCTCTTATACCCACCATAACCTCTCACTCTCACAGACACTGATACACTCTCAGGGTGTAAGACACTCTCCCCCCCCCCCCCCCACACACACACTCTTACTCCCCTGGATTTTCTCATACATACTCATGCTCTCTTACTGGCTCCCTCACAACCTCAGAGCCTCTCAGATAAAACTCTATGCAGCAGAAATAATGCTGAATGTTGAGAATTGTGTTATGCAGACTAATCTGGAAAATGCACTAATTTCTACATGAGTCATAATGAATCAGTCCTCAGCTGCAGGCATCAATTGATTATCCTGGCTCCCTTTATGTTTGCCAAATACAGTTCATGTGTAACAGCAATCCTAATTCTCCACCAGATCAAGCTGATTTCACATCCCACTTCATACTTTGTCACCTCCAGCTGAGTCAAACAATTAATCTAATTACTGCCACTGCTGCCACCTGGCTATTGGGGAGGCACTGATTGCTGCTATTGGCACTGAAGCCCATTCTGCTGCCTCCTCTGTGCAGGCCCCGTGGGTTTCCACTTCCTCCATGTTGATCTCGTACATTGTGAGATCCGCCATAGAGAATGTGCTACTCTTGCACATTCCCAAAGATTACATGTACCAATCAGTAAAAAGTAATTTATTTTTTTTTTACATCTGCTTCCCTTTCTAATTTTTTGCCATTTCCTTTTATATTGCCTTTTTTTCTATTTCTTTTCTCTCCACCTGTCTTCTTCCCTCAAACACACAGTCAGGTTCTCATTCTCACATGCATTTCTCTCTCACACACACATACACAGGCTCTCACTGGCACAGGCTGTCTGAGTCTCACACACAGGCTCTCTCACACCCCCACATGCTGCCTTGCTCAAGCACAGGCTCTCACTCTTACATGCTGTCTCTTTCACACACACAGAGGCTCTCACATGCTGTCTCTGCAAACACACACAGTCTCTCAACTCATCTCATACTCGCACACACCTCTCTCACCTCTGGGCCTCTTCTTTACGGGTTGCCACAGGATGGGCTCTGCAGTGGCCCTAGTCTTCCCGGCCCCGCTGCTCCTCTTCTGCACACGGCTGAAGCGCCTCTTCTACCCACGCGGCTGACGTGCCTCCTCCTTCCTCCCCGTGCGGCTCCGGCAACATTTGTCTTCCGGGGCAGGGCGGGCAGGAAGGAAGTAGGAGGAGCACCTGCAGTGGCTGATACACCTCCTTCCTGCCTGCGTGGCTCCAGCAACATACGTCACTGCGACGCGCTAGCTTTTTGGGCCATGTCTCTTCCCTTTTGGGGTTGGAGAAGGCAGGTCGCCAGCTTCGCCCCGCCAGGGCCGGTGCAAGGGTATTAGGCGCCCTAGGCGAAACGTCAGCTATGCCGCCCCCCCCCCCCCCCGCCTCCACACACAATTAACTTACATTGTGCATTAATGAAAATAACGAAGTCTGTATTTATAACAGAACACTTATTTGACATTTTTATGCCATGTAAACCATTGAGATGATTTGTCTTATCGACGGTATAGAAACTCTTTTATAAATAAATAAATAAAAATATATAAAATAAACATAAACCAAAGCTATACTTGTTGCTCAAACAAAAAAAGCAGACACATCACATAATATTAACTTGTTTCCTATAATATGCGGCCACATAATGTGCGGCCACATAATATGCGGCCACATAATATGCGGCCACATCACATAATATTAACTTGTTTCCTATAATATGCGGCCACATATAAATGGACTTTGAGTACGGCAACATCTTTCCATCCACCTCATCACGCTACCCACATCCGGAAAGGACAGCAAAGTACACCGTACACCTCTTATCAAGCAAGACAAGGCTAAGCAGCACGAATGGTATTGTAGTCTGCTAGTTCTCAACTGATAAAAGTATCGACTATCTAGGTTTTGACTGTATAATCCACCTTATTAATTAGCAGTCAGTAGTATTCCTGATACCTGTATGTTGTTTGAATGCACTTGCCCTGTCACTTGGATTGTACCCTGTTTGTGCTGCAATTATACTTCATTTCCCACTCTTTCCTGACTCTATACCTCAAGACACTTGCAGGACACAATGCCTCCTTTAATCACCAACTGCTCTGTTGCCTACCAACCAGAACACCACTCTAATCAGCCATTTTCATTCACACACCTGACCTCAAAACACAAGATCTCTCTCAACAAAAGAAGGCTGATCCCCATAAAGACACTCACACGCTCTCAAGCAATTAGTATCTCACTCATTTCCATTATCCTTTTCAACGCACAATCACTACCAAAGAAAACTCATATACTACATGACTTTCTAACTGATTCGAAACCAGAAATATGCGCTGTCACTGAAACCTGGTTCAAACAGCATGACACACCACTCATCAACCAATTACCCTTAGATACTTACGATGTTTTCTCAATCCCTAGGAAAAAGAAGAGAGGAGGCGGCATCCTCTTAGTTGTTAAAAAGGACTTACAACTATTGGCCCAAAAATGCGATCTTCCAATTCAATACGAAATTGGATTTTTCAAATCAAACACACTCCAGCTCTGTCTCATTTATACCTCCCCAGGGCTTCTAGAGAAAGACTCATCCCCACTCATTGAATTTATTGCAAACTCACTATCCCATGATATACCTACGATTCTCCTAGGTGACTTTAATTTACACGTTGATACCTCCCCACAATCCCCGGCCTGCGAAGCTTTCCTATCATCCCTTGAAGCTATGGGTTTCCATCAAATTGTGAACTCTCCCACACACAAAGCTGGCCACACACTTGATCTGATTTTTATTAACTCCCCCATCAACATCAGCAATCCACCCTCTTGCACAGCAGTTCCCTGGTCAGATCATTACTTGATCCAGACTAAACTTATTCTTCCTCAAAGTTCTACCACCTTACCACGACAGCCATTATCTTTTAAATTTCGTAAATCCTGCTCCACTGATACCATCTCACAAGCATGCGCTGACTTAGAAAAAAAAATTGACCTCTCTTCCCCAGAAAACGCCTTCTCCACCTGGGTCAACATTACTCTCTCCATTGCCAATGAACATTGCCCACAAATAACAAAAACTGTAAACCCGAACCACAGAAATAGAAAACCCTGGTACAATCCGTACCTCAGAAATCTTAAAACACAACTTAGAGCTGCTGAAAGATCCTGGCGCAAACAACAATCCCCCTCTAATAAAACAATCTACTACCAACGCATGCATGAATATAGAAATTCCATCATGCACACCAAACGTGAATACTACGCCAAAAAAATACATGGCTTGCAATACAATCCCAAGGCCCTTTTCTCTATGGTAGCTGAACTCACCTCTCCCTCCCACACACAACAAATTTCTAACTCTTCAAAAAATCGCTGCAATGAATTAGCCCAATTCTTTAAAAATAAAGTCTCCGCCATCACAACTCAATTCTCTAATAATAACTTAAATATTTGCCTACCGACTTTTAGCGCTTCAGTCTCCCTCTCCTCGTTCGACTCTTCCTCCTCCCTCGAAGTAGAAAACATCCTTAAAAGGATGAAACCCTCATCGCATCCCTCTGAAACTATTCCTTCGAAACTCCTGCTTTCAATACCCAAAGTGATTGCCAAACCTCTATCGAATATCCTGAACTGCTCCCTAGAACATGGCTCAGTCCCAAATTTCCTAAAACAAGCAGTAGTGAAACCACTACTCAAAAAACCCAATCTCGACCCCGCTACCTTGTCTAACTACAGACCTGTCTCTAACCTCCCCTTCCTAGCTAAAATCCTTGAGAAACTAGTCAACTCTCGTCTTTCTGATCACCTTGAACTAAACAATATCCTCCCTCCCACACAACATGGTTTCAGGAAACATCTCAGTACTGAAACCTTACTGCTCTCCCTTCATGATACTCTCATCAGAGGGACTGACTCAGGTTCCTCTTATCTGGTTGCCATGCTTGACATCTCGGCTGCGTTCGACACAGTCAACCACGATGTCCTCCTCAACATCCTCAGGAGTATTGGGATCTCCGGCAATGCCCTCTCCTGGATACAATCATATCTCCAAAATCGCTTCTTCACTGTCTTTGTGGATAATAAAGAATCTGACCCTATTAGTCTGCCCCAGGGTGTTCCCCAAGGCTCCTCCCTCTCTTCTACCCTCTTCAATATATACATGCTTCCTCTCACCACCCTGCTCACCAACCTGCACATCAAGCATTTCATTTATGCTGACGATGTGCAAATCATTTTCCCATTTTCCGACTCCCTCCAAACTGCCCTACATAATTGGGAATCCTGCCTTTCCTCCATCACCCAACTTCTTAATGACATGCACCTAGCTTTAAATCCCAAAAAAACGGAACTTTTAATCATATCTAACAAGCAACCTCTTCCAGACATTCCACCTACACACTCATCCTCCTCTTTCCCCACACAGGTTCGCAATTTAGGTGTACTTATAGATAATCACCTGACTTTTAAATCATTCATTAACTCTATCATTAAGGAATGTTATTATAAGCTTCAAACGATAAAAAAACTCAGACCTCTTCTCCATTTCATGGATTTCCACACTGTACTTCAGTCTATTATTCTATCCAAAATAGACTATTGTAACACACTTCTCCTTGGCATCCCCGCTTCACACACCAAGCCTTTACAACTTTTACAAAATGCTGCCGCTCGTATACTATCAAACTCCAAAAAGAAGGACCATATCACTCCCATACTCATCTCTCTACACTGGCTCCCTATACACTCCCAAATTCTTTATAAGGCACTCTCCATCATCCACAAAAGTCTGCTACACTCCAATCTCAATTGGATCAACCCTCCACTCATCCCTCGCACCTCCAACAGACCCACCCGCACAGCTCTACTAGGAACCCTACGTTCCCAACCCATTAAAGCTTTCAAACTCTCCTCCACCATAAGCAGAGCCTTCTCTCTAGCCGGTCCCACTATTTGGAACTCCTTGCCTCATGACATCCGCATGGAGTCATATACACCCACTTTCAAAAAAAAACTAAAGACCTGGCTCTTCCAGCAAGCCTACCCTACGTCACCCCCCATCACATAAACTTCTTCTGAAATGGATAACCCCAATCCACAATTGTGAACTCGGCCTGAATATTGGATTACGATATGCCTCTGATTTTGGTACCTTGAACTGTTATAATTTTATGTTTATAGTTATTTATATATATATATATATATACATATATATAGGTTATAGTATGTAAATCAATACCCCCCTCCAATGTATTTCTTCCTTGGTTTTGTTAAGGGCTACGCCCTAAAGTTAACTGTATTTATCTGTTCCTTGTAAGGGCTTCGCCCATAAAGTTCATGTTTTACTGTGAACCGATGCGATGTGCGAACGGACATCGGTATATAAGAGACATTAAATAAATAAATAAATAAATAAATAAATAAATATTAAATAATTAAAATGGCAGTCAATCAAGAAAAATGAACTTAAAAAGCCATCTTTACTTACCCCCTCCTGCAGCTCTCTTACTCTTCTTCCATGCAGGCTGTAGTACACACCAGAAGCAGCAGTAGTGGCTAAGCTCTATACCAGGGGTCAGGAACCTTTTTGGCTGAGAGAGCCATAAACGCCACATATTTTAAAATGTAATTCCATGAGAGCCATACAATATGTTTAAAACTAAATACAAGTAAATGTGTGCATTTTATGTAAGATCACACTTTTAAAGTACAATAAGTCTCTGAAAATATTACACCAGGCCTTAAGACACCAATACATCTCCTATTAGGAAAACGGACCAAGTCAGGCTGCTATAGAGTCCTACACAGAAACAACACGCCAGCAGAAAACCTCACCTGAATCACGTGCTGTCCCTCACCTAACATAGAATAAAGAGACCAAAACGCATAACAAGAAGCATGCAGAAAAAACTGAATTGGAAACTGCAACAAGCCAGAGTCTCTGTATGCAGTGTAACAAAGGAAAAAAGAAACATCACCCATCCTTATAAAACAAATCAAGAAATATAAAATCATCAGCAGTAAAACTGTACTAACAAAAAGAACATATTTCGAAACAGCTGATGAGTGGAATATCCAATAATTAAAAACTCATATAAAACATTTCCAGATACCAACAAAATATTTAAAAATAGCAGACACAAAGACCCAGTAATGAAAAATAATAAGGATACAAAAATTTTTTTGCTCTGCATACCTGGGAACATTTGATATCCAGGTGTCCTGAGATTGTTCTGAATTAGCAGGAGGTGGGGTGGTTTGCTTGGAACTTTCTCCTCTCTCAGTCACATACCAGCGCGCTCTCTCACACTGGCTCTCAATGACACACCTATACACACATGCTCTCAGTACTCACATATACACATGCTTTTTCTCTCACTTATATAGGCTCTTAATTACACATTTACACACATGCTGTCTATCTTTTCACGCTTACACACACACACAGGCTTTCAATCACATAAATACATGCTGTCTTTTTCTCTCACACACAGACTCTCATTCACATGCTTACAAACATGTCCTCTCTTTCTCTCATTTACACACAGGCTCTCAATCACATACTCACATGCTCCGTCACCTAAATCAGCTCTCAATCACACACAGACACACATGATCTCTCTCTCTCATTTAAACACAGGCTGTCAATCACATACTCACATGCTCCATCACCTAAACCAGCTGTCAATCAGACACAGACACACATGATCTCTCTATTACTTATACACACAGGCTCTTAATCATACATACACATGATTTCTCTCACACACAAAGGATCTCAATCATACACACATACTCTTTCACACAAACTTACACATACAGGTTCCCAATGGTAAACTTACATTCATGCTCTCTCTCTCTCTCACAGGCAGGCTCTCAATCACAGACATACTCTCTTTCACATACACAGGCTCTCAATCATTCACATACATGCAATCTCTCACTCACACACACAGGATCTCAAACACACATGCTTGCTCGCTCATTCACTATCTCTCTCCCCCATCCTGGGACCTCGCGGCGGCAGCAGCCTCCTCCCAACGCTAACCTCTTCATTTTCAGCCCTAGCGGAGGCGGAGTCCCATCGGCCGCGGTTGAAACTCCATTTTCCTCCGAGCCGCGCTGCAGTCTTCTTCCCGTCGGACACTAGCGTGGCCTCTTCTTCCCGCGCAGGCACCCGATGACTCCAGCGCAGGCACCCGGCTGACACCCGATGACTCCCGCGCAGGCACCCGATGACTCCAGCGCAGGCACCCGGCTGACACCCGATGACTCCCGCGCAGGCACCCGATGACTCCAGCGCAGGCACCCGGCTGACACCTGATGACTCCCGCGCAGGCACCCGGCTGACTCCAGTCGTGCCCAGCGTGCTCTCTTCTCCCCCCCGCGGCCCGGAAGAGGAAGTGGTGAGCATCGGGTGCCTGCGCGGAAGAAGAGACCACACTAGCGTGGTCTCTTCTTCCTGCGCAGGCACCCGATGACTCCAGCGCAGGCACCCGGCTGACACCCGATGACTCCCCCGCAGGCACCTGGCTGACTCCAGTCGTGCCCAGCGTGCTCTCTTCTCCCCCCCGCGGCCCGGAAGAGGACGTGGTGAGCATCGGGTGCCTGCGCGGAAGAAGAGACCACACTAGCATGGTCTCTTCTTCCCGCACAGGCACCCGATGCTCTCCACTTCCTCTTCCGGACCGCGGGGGGGGGGGGGGCGGGAAGAAGAGAGCACGCCTGGTGCCGCTGACTCCAGCTGTCCTGCCGCGTTCCGCCCGGGCTGACAGCAAAGGCCTCACATGCTTGAAAGCGCGGCTCTCTCAATTTTACCAGGGCAGTGCCGCCCCCGGGAAGCTGGCGCCCTAGGCGACCGCCTAGTTCGCCTAGTGCTTACGCCGGCCCTGCGCCCCGCCTCCCCACAGCAGCCGCGGCGCCGCGGACCGGCAAAAAACCCCAACGGCCCGGTACTGGTCCGTGGACCAGTGGTTGGGGACCTGCTTTAGGCGACCCCTACGTTTTGGTCGTTCGACCCCCGCCGGGGTCGCGACCCACAGGTTGAGAACCGCTGCTCTAGCCTTTATGGATCCACAGTGTTTATCCCATGCCCCTTTGAAATTCTTCACAGTTTTAGTCTTCACCACTTCCTCTGGAAGGGCATGCCAGGCATCCACCACACTCTCCATGAAGAAATACTTCCTGACATTGGTTCTGAGTCTTCCTCACTAGAGCTTCAAATCGTGACCCCTAGTTCCACTGATTTTTTTCCATCATAAAAGGTTTGTTGTTGACCATGGATCATTAAAACCTTTCAAGTATCTGAAAGTCTGTATCATATCACCCCTGCTCCTCCTCTCCTCCAGGGTGTACATATTTATGTTCTTTAATCTCTCGTCATAAGTCATTTTATGAAGACCATCCATCTTTTTGGTCGCCCTTCTCTGGACCGCCTCCATCCTGTCTCTGTCCCTTTGGAGATACCTTCTCCATAACTGAACACAGAACTCCAGGTGGGGCCTCACCAAGGCCCTGTACAAGGGGATCATCACTTACTTTCTCTTACTAGATATTCCTCTCTCTCTATGCAGCCCAGCATTCTTCTTACTTTAGCTATCGCCTTGTCACATTGTTTCGCCAACTTCAGATCATTATACACTATCACCCCAAGGTTTCTCTCCTGCTCCATGCACATCAGTCCTTCATCCCCTATCAAATACATTTCTTTCGGATTTCCACTCCCCATATGCATGACTCTACACTTCTTGGCATTGAATCTCAGCTGCCATATCTTGGACCACTCTTCCAGCTTTCTTAAATCCCATCTCTAACTCTCCACTCCTTCCCGCATGTCCACTCTGGTGCAGATCTTAATATCATCCGCAAAAAGACAAACCTTACCTTCTATCCCATCCGCAATGTCGCTCACAAAGATATTGAACAGGACCAGTTCCAACACCGATCCTTGCAGCACTCCGTTTAACACCGCTCTCTCTTCAGAGTAAGTTCCATTTACCGTCACACATTGTCTTCTGTCCGTCAACCAGTTTTCAATCCAGGCCACCATCTTGGCACCCACTGTTGCAGTTGATGCTGCTGGAGAAGATAGTGGACCCTTGGGCCGACCTACCTAGGGAGACAGGGTAAGCCGGGAGGCGGAGCCACAAGCTGGAAGGGTTCACCCAGAAACCAGGGACCCCCCCGGGAGGAGCCCGTAGAGTCCCGAGTCCTTGGAACTGGGAGCTGTACACAGAATGTCCAGAAGGCTGTGGTGGGGCGTAGGCCGGGACCGGAGCAGGCAGAGTGAATAGGAAGTCCAAGGTACCCGGAAGGCTGGGGACCGGCTGCGCAGAGCCGAGAGCCGGCTGAAGGCAGGGCAGCGGGCGGCTGCGGAGTCTGTAGCAACCGGAGACAGCGGCAGGCAGTGGGTGAAGCGGGGTCAGAAGCAAACCGGAGTCTTGAAGCAGGCTGCAGACTGAGGCGAGGTTAGAAGCAAACCGGAGACAGAGGCAGGCTGCGGGCTGAAGCAGAATCAGAAGCAAACCGGAGTCAGAGGCAGGCTGCAGCGGAGTCAGAAGCAAACCGGAGTCAGAGGCAGGCTGCAGGCTGAAGCGGAGTCAGAAGCAAACTGGAGTCAGAGGCAGGCAGCGGGCTGAAGCGGGTCAGAAGCAAACCAGAGTCAGAAGCAGGCAACGTGGAGAACAACAGGAACGCAACTGGAAGCAACTAGGAAGTTGTGAACCTCGTTACAAGGGGTTGAGAGACGGTATGAACGCCGGTTAAATCGGGAATCGGGCGTGACGTCAGCCGTGCGGGCAGGGACGGGCTTCCGGGAGCTGGGCGCTCAAGACGGACGTCCTCGCGCACGCGCATGAGACCGGTGGGAAGTAGGCCCGTAATGGCGGCCGCCACGTGGAGTGAGAGAAGCCCCCGGGGTCCGGAGCGGGCGGAACGCGGCGACTACTGAAGCGGAGGTAGGCGGGCCTGAGCCCTAACAGAAGGGAAGCGGTCGGGACCGCAACACCCACTCCTAAATTTATCATTTTATTCACAAGCCTCCTGTGCGGGACTGTATCAAAAGCTTTGCTGAAATCCAAGTAGATGATATCGAGCGCTCTTCCTCTATCTAATTCCCTACTCACCCAATCAAAAAAGTTAATCAGATTTGTTTGACAGGACCTTCCCCTGGTGAGTCCATGCTGCCTCTGGTCCAGCAATTCTTCTGACTGTAGATAGTTCACTATTCTATCTTTCAGCAGCGACTCCATTAACTTTCCCACCACCGAGGTGAGGCTAACCGGCCTGTAGTTTCCAGCCTCCTCTCTGCTCCCACTCTTGTGAAGCGAGACCTCCACTGCTCTTCTCCAATCACTCGGCACCACTCCCGTTTTTAGAGATCTGTTGAACAGGTGACACAGCGGACCCGCCAGCACATCTCTGAGCTCCCTCAGTATCCTGGAATGGACCTCAACAGGCCATATGGCTTTGTCCACTTTCAGTTTCCCCAGCTCTTCGCATACATTCTCTTCTGTAAACAGAGTTACATCTACTCCCCTCCCCTCCAGTTTCTTGTTAACTAGTGATGGTCCTTCTCCAGGGTTCTCTTTAGTGAACACTGAACTGAAGTATTCATTTAATATTTCTGCCTTTTCATCGTCTCTCTCCACACATTGTTCCTTTTCACCTTTCAATTTCAGTATACCACTTGGAACTTTTCTCCTTTCTCTGATGTATCTGAAAAATGTTTTGTCGCCTCTTTGGCAATCCTTTCTTCCGCTTCACTTTTTCCTGTCTTGATTACTTTCTTCGTCTCCCTCAGTTCCATCAGATAATCTTCCTTGTGCTCCTCCCTTTGAGATCCTTTATATTTCTTGAACGCTGTTTTTTTTAGCTTTTATTTTGCAGAAACCTCATTTGAGAACCATATAGGTTTCATTTTTCTTTACTTTTCTAACATATAGATTAGTTGCCTTGGTAATTGCTCCTTTTATTTTGGTCCATTGTTGTTTCACATCTCTCTTGTTCTCCCAGCCTTCTAGTTCTTCTTTCAGATACTTCCCCATTTCATCAACGTTTGTGTTTTTGAACTGCAAAACTCGGGTCTTCGTGCTATAGTGCACATCAATATCACTGTTTTTTGGAGTTTTTTTGGAGCTTGGCCAATGCTTTTTTTTTTTTTTTTTGTTTAAGTGATAACCTGCTAGTTTTGTTTTGTGACACCATAAATAAATTGGGGATTCTGCCAGTACCTTTTTGACCTGGTTGATAGATTGAAGAAATTATTATTTTTTTGAGTTGCTTAAAATGTTGGTGATCTCTGGGGAGTTTATTGCTGGTGGAATACCCCTTTGATGCATACTTCTGTATGTCTGAGAACATGAACTAAGCGCTTATTCTACATGGATCCCAGAGAAGAGTGATGGTGAGGTTGCAGATCAGAAGATAGAATGATCCTTCTTCACTGGATGCTTTTTCTTGCAACAAGATTTTTGTTGTATTTTTTGTGTGTTACTTTCAAATCTGTTTTATGGAACCAATGCTACAGAATTGGTTTAAAGCCTAACAAAGCTGGAGTGATCGATGTATGGGGTAATAGAATGCTTATTGGTGTGTTAGATTATAATGGTAAAGGTATACTATGAACAGTCTTTGGTATGAAGGTGTGAATGTAAATATCAGAGCATGGAGGACATCTTACTGAGTTATGTACTCAAGACCTGAATGCCTATGCTGGGGGGTATTTGGGCCTATTTCAGATAGCTTATTCTGCTTTTACTTCAGTTTTTCTGATGAGACCAGCTAATATTAAAATTATTTCTCAAAATGCAGATGACATACACTCCCCTATAAAAAGGAAAAAATTACTTTCTATGTTTAATTGAGAAAAAGCACAAATTGCATTTTAACAAGAAACACATCTAACAGATACCGAACACATAAAATTAAAATGTGATTAGGTAGATCAGTGTTAATTTTCTTCCTATTCCAGTAGACTACATGGAGTGGCTATCTTGATACATAAAAATCTTGCTTTCATAAGTGACAAAAAAATAGTAGATAAAGATGGTCATCATTTTATTTTAAATAGCATCATCTTATTTTCTAAAAAAATATGTATGTTGTAATATATATGTCCCTAATATTTATGATCATTCATTTTGCTCAAAGATAGTGACAGAAATGGGTCAATTTACTGTTCATCAGTTTGTCTTAGGAGGGGATTTTAATTTAGTGGCTGATGCGCAAATGGACACTAAACCAATTCAAACTGTAAATCAATGTAAAAATACATGAAGGCATCTCCTTTCTCCTTCAAGAGCTGAATTTAGTAGATGTGTGATGCTTACTACATCCTTCTGAATATGATTTTATATATTTTTTGAAGCCAAACAACAGCTATTCCAGAATTATCTGTTTTAATCCTAGAACTTTGTTCTCCATAGTTCAAAATCTCACTAGAACTCAAGCCGAGGAAAGTTATCCGATTGCAGAAACCAGATGTAATGAATTGGCAATGCATTTCAAACAGAAGATTCAAAATTTGACCAATGGTATATCAGATGCAAGTGATCAATCAATTACTGTTAAGCATCGTGAGGTTGCAAATTGGTTAATTTTCAAAAATATTTCTACTACAGAAACTGAATCTTTAATTAAAAAAATGAATCCAGCAACACACCCAAAAGATAATATTTCTGTAGCAACATTAAAATCAATTTCCTTTCTAATCTCAATTTATATCGCCAAAATTATTAATTTATCACTTCAGGAAGGAAATATGCCCTATTCATTAAAATGTGCAGTAGTCAAATCGGTACTTAAAAAACAAAATCTAGACCCCAGTAATCTCAATAACTATAGACCCATCTCTAATCTCTCTTTCATTTCAAAAATATTAGAAAAAGTTGTCCAGATTCAAATGACCAAACACCTGGAGAACAGTAATATTCTCTATCAGTCACAATTTGGCTTCAGAAAACATCACAGTACAGAATCTCTATTACTTGCCTTATCTGACACCATTCTTAGGGGTTTTGATAGCGGCCAATTATATCTGTTGGTTTTATTAGACAACCTGCCTCCTTTGATATAGTGAACCATAATATTTTGCTTAACAGATTATCCAACATTGGCTTAACAGACATCACTTTACAATGGTTTACATCTTATTTGAAAAATCGATTTTTTCAAGTTAAAATTAAATCAACCTTATCAGAAAAAAAACAGCTTAGAATCAGGAGTACCTCCCACTATGCCATCTGTTAGCAGGCATGGGAATAACACATATTTACGCTGATGCCATCCAACTCTTAATTCCCATTAAAGATTCAATCAAAAGCTCATTAAAAACAGTTCCAATGTATATTTATATTGTTAAACAACTTTTAATACATATGAAACTGGTATTTAACATTGAAAAAACTGAAATCAAACTCTTAAACTGAAAACTAACATGTACCAATTACCCTGTTCTAAATATTGAAGATCCAAAAACAGAAATAGAATTGGTAGCTTATGCAAGAGATCTAGGTTTATTTATTGACAGCGACCTAAATTAAAAAAGAAATATTAGCACAAAAATCAAGGATGGATACAACAAACGTCTAACACTGAAACCACTGAAACTCCTTTTAACCCAGTCTGATTTTAGAACAGTACTTCAATTATTATTTTCCAATATTGATTATTGTAACTCCTTGCACCTTAGATTCCTAATAACCACCTGTGACCTCTACAGCTTTAACAAAATGTAGCTGCAAGAATACTGACAGGAGCCAGAAAGTTTGACCACATAATGCCCATTTTAATATCTTTACACTGGTTACCTACTAAATATGCATTGATTACAAAGTTTTTTGTTTACTTCATAAGGTAATTAATGGAGAACAAACTGAATGGTTAAAAGCGGCAATACATCTTCATACACCTCAACGTAACTTAAGATCACTAAATAAAGGGCTTATGACTATTCAATTAATTTGCACTGCTCACCTAAGTGAGGTTAGATCACGGGCTATATCAATAGCGGGACCCAGGTTATGGAACTCCTTGCCATCAGAATTATGATTACTAAATAATGTAAAAATTTTCAAGAAAGATCTAAAAACTTGGCTTTTTATGAAGATATTTCAAGAAACAGAATAAGAAACATTTAATATGGCTGTTTTAACCAAGCATCGCAGGAAGTACAACATCATTGTTTGAGACTTCACTGAAGTTTTAAGGTATTTACTCTACTTTTATTTTTATTTTTATATTCTTTTATCAATTTTATTACCATGTTATTGTTTTATTTACTACGTATGTAATTATTGTATCTTTCTATTTGCTTTATTTTATGATTATGTAAATCTTTGTGATAGAATACTAAATGACGGTATATAAAACGAATAAATAAATACATAAATGCACAGGTGCATACCGGCGGCAAACAGGGAAAAATGAGCAAAATCATCCTTGCGGTCTACCTCCTACCATGCCTGAACTACCTCCACACCTAACAGAACTCCACAGAGACGTGAGCAGGAAGGCCAAACATCATGGGAAAACAGACCTAGTAGGAAAACTGTCTTCCTTCTCCTATTTTTTTTTTAATAAAGTTAAACTTTTACATGAGCTCAGCCCTCCCTGGCTGAGAGCAGGAAGGGATCCTGGCTATGGGGGGAGAGGGTGAAAGCCTTCACCACCAAGCCTCTCTTGGCCTGCAACTGCCAATTAAATTTTAAGTCCATGCTATCCCAGGCTACCAGACTGAATACATTCTACTGAGGGAGGGACCACATGGAATCACCTCAGGAGGCAAGCAGAGCTATATAAATGTCTCGTCTTCTCGATGTCTCCTTTTGCACATCTTTCTTTCTTGCTCACAGGCAATTCCCCATAGGGAAATGCATGTCCCTCATCTTGTAGAGGTTGAGAATACTGGCTGGCTGATATTAGGGTGGGACTATATATCGTTGATGTCAGCTTTTGCTCCGTCTCCATCTGCTGGCAGAGATGCATAACCCACTGCCAGAATGCAGAGGAATCAGGATTGTATCAAGTGTTCAGTTTCAAGAGCTCTGAATAATGCACTTCTTACTGGACCAGACTTAACAAACAGCCTTTTAGGAGTGCTGATACATCAAGCAGATGTTCTACTGTTTTGTGGTCTGAGAAGATAATAAGAATAATTTGAGATTCCTATGGAATCATGACAATAACATCATTGATTACTATATGTGTGCATGTCTTTCTCAACAGTCCATCACTGGCCCTGGCTATCTGGATTTAGAAGGCACATACAAGGAGAACTGGGGTATGGTACAGATGCTAGGAGTTTGTGGAAAGGGACTTTTATGTTGACAATGAACTTACATTAATGCCTATGGAGGAAGAGTCCATTAACCTGCTGAAAAGGACACAATAATTTGCTTCTAAATCCCAAAACCTGACTCTTACTGATCTTGTACTTCAATTTCTGAAAAGTATTGTGGTGGCCTTGTTAATCCACTTCAATAGGTAGAAATAAAGGTCCCTGACCTGATGGGAGATTAGCTCTCAAAACCTAGTCAATGATGATTTAGTGCAATAAACATGTTTCACCTACAACTTGTTTGTTCACCTTTATTAAAACACTGGAAAACAGAAAAGAAACACTAAGGCAGGAAGGAAGGTAAATAAAAACAGATAAGCAGAAGTAGATCAAAAACATGAGGATCCTACAAAACAATTCAGGATAATTTTGTTAGCATACCTGTATTGTACATTATAAAAAGAAACATAGGAAATCTGATAAATACATTTCTGTGCTGCCAATGTTTGAGCGGATGTTTGGAATGCAAAATGGTTTTGATGTAAAAATGCTACAGAGCTTTTACTGTGATAAGTTACAGAATACTGTAAGTTGTAACTGTTTATATATAAAACAGAACTGAAAAAAGCTTCATAGGAAAAAATCAAGGGAAGCTTGAGAAGTCATTCACACAATACACATGGAGCGCACTGTTAGCCTGCTCTTGGACACGCGTTTTCCCTTACCCCTTATTCAGTAAGGGGAGGAAAACGCGCGTCCAACCCGCGGCACCTAATAGCGCCCTCAACATGCAAATGCATATTGATGGCCCTATTAGGTATGTGCGCGGGATACAGAAAGTAAAATGTGCAGCTAAGCCTCACATTTTACTTTCAGAAATTAGCGCAGACTCAAAGGTCGGCGCTAATTTCTTCCGGCGCCGGGAAAGTGCACAGAAAAGCAGTAAAAACTGCTTTTCTGTGCACCCTCCGACTTAATATCATAGCGATATTAAGTCGGAGGTCCGGAAAAGTAAAAAAAAAAAAAAAAATTTTTGAATTCGGCCCGCAGCTGTCGGGTCAAAAACTGGACGCTCAATGTTGCTGGCGTCCGGTTTCCGAGCCCGTGGCTGTCAGCAGGCTCGAGAACGGACGCCGGCAAAATTGAGCGTTGGCTGTCAAACCCGCTGACAGCCGCCGCTCCTGTCAAAAAGGAGGCTCTAGGGACGCGCTAGTGTCCCTAGAGCCTCCTTTTACCCGGATCTACTGCGTCACCTAATTTAAATAGAGAATCGCGCGCACCGGCAGAGCGGGCGTTCGTCCGCTCTCCCGCAGACTTTACTGTATCGGCCCGTAAGTCAGATATTGTTTCCTAAGACAAAGGGAGAATGGGCTCTAGGCAGTCAGGATTCAAACTGCCTCAAAATAGTTTAGATACAATTCTTTTCCCTGTGAAAACAATGTTAGGACAATCATGAATCATTATTTTCTAAAAGCAGAATTATACATAGAGGACACTAATTTCATTTACATCCAAAGGGGTAGATTTTCAAAGGGATACGCGCGTACCCCCCAAAAACTTAACCCAAACCCCCCCTGCACGCGCCGAGCCTATTTTGCATAGGCTCGGCGGTGCACGTAAGTCCCGAGGCTTGCAAAAAGGGGCAGTCGGGGGCGAGGCCAGGGGGGCGCGGTTTGGGGTCAGGGCGTGTCTGGGGCGTGTGGGCGGTCCAGGGGCGTGGCCGAGTGCCCCGACACAGCGGCCTGTGTCGGGGCCTGCCGCGCTGGCGCGCGTAAGTTACTACTGCCCGGAGGCAGTAATAACTTTTCCGATAAAGGTAGGGGGGGGTCTAGATAGGGCCGGGGGGGTGGGTTAGGCAGGGGAAGGGAAGGTGCACCCCCTTGTGCGTGCCAACCCCGGATTTTATAAGATACATGCGGCTACACGCGTATCTTATAAAATCCAGTGTACTTTTGTTCGCACCTGGTGCGCAAACAAAAGTACGCGCGCGCGTACATTTATAAAATCTACCCCAAAGTGTACATTGTTGTGGTTTCTGCAATAGTCATCTTGGATGGAATATAATTAAAAAACAAAACATAACATTTACAATGGCACTGGTTCAACATTACTAAAACAAGATCTCATTCTCTATTTTAGTTTATCATCAAGTTTTTTTTTTTGTTTTTTTTTAATATCATTGCATTCTGAAATGATAGTTGTAGATTTTATCATACACCAGGACCTTAGAGGTAGATTTTAAAAACATACGTGTGCGCAAACAAAAGTACACCAGATTTAATAAGATACGCGCGTAGCCGCGTGTATCTTATAAAATCTGGGGTCGGCGCGTGCAAGGCTGCGCAAAATAGGCAGCCTGCACGCGCCGAGCCGCGCAGCCTGCCTCCGTTCCCTCCCGCGTCCCCCCACCTTCCCCTATCTACCCCACCCCCCAGCCCTACGTAAATCCCCCCCCTTACCTTTGTTGGGCAAGTTACGCCTCCTTGAAGCAGGCGTAACTTGTGCGCGCCGCCCCGGCACAGGCCGCAGTGCCGGGGGACTCAGGACCGCCCTCCCGTCCCGTCCCTGAACCGTCACCACACCCCCGGACACGACACGGACCGCCCCTGCCCCAGACACGCCCCCTCCCGCCCTTTTTACGAAGCCACGGGGCTTTGCGCGTGCCGGCGGCCTATGCAAAATAGGCACGCGAGTGCCCTGCGCTCATAAATCCGGGAGGATTTACGCGTGCAGGGGTTTTAAAATCTACCCCTTAGTATTTACTAAATGTTTCCTCCCATTTTGTGTCCATAGGAAAAATGCTTAGTAAATAGGGATGTCCATTAGGAGCCATCTAAGTTACTGTACAGTTCCAAACAAACTTGCATGTTTGAAGCTGGAAAAAAAAAGTGTTAACATTGATTGGCTCTGCCCATTTTTAAGTTAAATTACATTAATTGCATTTCCCTGGGGAGTACAAGATCCATCTTCTCAAGTAAAAATTTTCAGAGGGAAATACAGTAAGTATCACATTAAGGCACAGCAGGTAGCTTCCTGAGAATGGAAGACAGGACACACACTTGATCTGCCCCAGCACCCACAGGATGCACAGTAGATCAGCCTTCAGCTACGGTGTTAAACTGACTGGCTATACCTGCTCAAGGGACTGAACAGATCAAGGTTAACAGATAAAATAAAATGTAATAATATTGCCAGTAGAATATTATGAAGCACAGCAAATGTCCATCCTACCTTGGATGCAGGCAGTACATCTAAAAAGCACTCATGTTCAGCACTAATTGTTTATGACTCCACAAGCTGTTGAGTACATAATAGTTAATGCTTTTACCTAGTCATTCTATTAGCAGTAGGTAAAGTAATTAATTGGCTTTTTATAAAGTGCTTCTGTAATCCTTATATTATTTGAAAGCACTACAGAAAATCCAGCCTTATGTATTTACCAAAATGAGCTCTCCTTGTGTTAATTGGCACAATATGTATTCACAGCAGCAACCCCTAGAATATGTGCTTACAGAACCTTAATTCAACAGCAATGTTAAAATTGACTTAATTTTGTCTTTAAGTGTTATGAGAGCTATACTATATTTTTTCATGGAAATATGACTGTTGCAAAAATCCTTTTCAAATGCTTATTTCAGAGTCAACATCCTTCTGTGATCAAGTTCTTCAAATAAACCTTAAATAAATAGGAATCTACAATAGCATGTATATCTTCTATTTCCTTGAGAAGGCACATAGATACTTAAGGAAGATAGGAGATGGTGAAATGTCGTTGAAATGTATTCATTTTCTTTAGGGATATTTTTGAAAAACGGATAATTTGACAAGCAGCGGGTGGTGCAATTAACTTTTAGCACTTCGGGTGAAGGATTGCTTTAAAGAAACATGTAATATCCAACAGATCTCAGCACCCTCTGGAAACCAGTACATGTGCATCCTAAATCCAGTGAGTAGATTTCACTGTAGAATGATGGCTGAAATTCCCCGTTTCTTGGGGCTGTGAACATCTGCAGCATCTCTGTCCCCAGCCAGCCAGAGAACCAGAATCAAGCCAGGGTCTTCTGCACAGCACTTGCTGATAAACCACCAGCACAGTCCAACTATTCAGTTTAAAACATTTTCCTGCTTTTTTAATAACTGTTTCTTATTTCTTGTTCGCCACTTACTTTTCATTTCTTTTACCTCCAATCCTCTCAGCTGTCCCTCTTTCTCATAGGTACTTTTCTTATCCCATCTAGTGTCTTCTCCTCTCCTCCAACCCATCGTTTCTTCAACCCTCCCCTCCTTCCCACCATGTGCCTCTTATGCTCTCCCCTTCCACCTACCAACCCCTCAATAGCTCCTCCTCACCAATTTAGTAGTGGGAAGTTCCTATAGCTGCTACAACTGCCAACAATTCTCTCTTTCTGCTGATGACTAAATGGCTCGATTTACTATTTCAAAGCAGCAAAGCTGAAAGAACATAGAGATACTGGTGGGCTACATGGCTCTGAGTTAGTAAACAGACCTATGGGGACAGGAGTCGTGGTTGGATCAGGATGTCTGTGGGTTGGAGAAGTATGACTAAGGGAATATTTCAAGAGTGCAGAAGACACCAGATAGCCTATCACTGGGCCCTTGTAGAAGCAAAAAAGCCTACACTACCAGAGCCACTAATCAAGCAGAAAACACACCAAAGGAAATTTTCCAAACCACTAACAATCCCCTATGGCCTCAATCCCCCTATAAGTCCCTCCCTTGCAACTGAGACCCATTGTAATAAGTTTGCCTCATTTTTTATCATGAAAAATCCTCCACATTCAAGCAGAATTGGATAAAATGCCAGTATAAAATTCATCAGTGGTAAACTATCTCCGCCATCAGATATCTTGACTTCCTTTCATCCTCTGTCAATAGAAGACATGAACTCTCTATTCTCCACCCTCAGATCAACCACTTGCTTACAGGACCCCTGTCCCATCTGGCTCATCAAGCTAAACATGGATTGCTTCACTGCATCCAGGCAATAACCAATACCTCACTTGTAGAAGTCCAGCTACCAAGCAGCCTAAACAGAGAAGTCGTGAAGCCCACAGTGAAGAAAGCTAATCTTGAATCCAAAGGTTTAGCTAGAGGAAATTTAGAAAACCACAATCCTTTTATGAATTTAGACACCAAAGGATGAATGATGATTGGTGCTTTTTCTGCTTATTGATGGTAGGCTGCAATAGCATTGAGACAAACTTTTAATGATGATGTAGTAAGGACAAAGAAAGGAAAGGTAAGTACTGGAGCAAGTTCTTAGGGCTACACACGAATGGATATAGAGAACCAGCATAACAGCAGTATGAAAATCTTTTCCATTCAAAGCTATAGCACTTTCTATTCGACCACTTCCTAGCCAAAATCAAGATGTCTTCTATCTCTCTTGGGAGGAGTAAGGAGACTATTACTGTGCATTCACCATCTATCCTGTGAGGGCCAGTGAGGGGAGATTTGGATGGTATGCTGTCCTCCTTCCTGCATAACGAGGAATAAAGAAATCCCTAGTAGAACTGGAGGTTGTTTGGCCAATCAAATGTGGTAGGGAACCACACCTGTCTCAGCCATGTTGGAGCAATGAGGATCAATTTTGCCTGATCTAGAATTACTTTCTGATATTTTTGCAATCAGTGGGATTAATGGATATGCATAAAAAAAAAAGATAGACATCCCAATGTAGCAGAAGTGTTGGGAGCTGATCTGACCTGCTTGGAAGCATGAAGCAAATTGTTTTGACTTTCCTGTTGATCTCCAAAACAAGGAAGTCAATTGTCGACTGATTCTAAAGGCCAAATAACTGGTTCAATACATGTTGATCTAGGGACCATTCATGTAGTAGAAAAAATTTAAGGTGGTCCACTAATGTGTTCAGTGCTCCTGGATAGTATACTGCCTGCCAGTAAGCTCTGTGATTGAGGGCCCATGCCCAAATCTGGAGAGACTCCTGACAGAGAACCAAAGAACATGTATTTCCTTGTTTATGTAAACATGGCTACTTTGTCTTTTTGAATTCAGATTCTTTGTCAGAATTTTTATTTAATTTAAAAATTTTCTATACCGCTTACCGAACCATAAAATGGATGGTCAAAGTGATGTACAAAACAATAAAGGAACAAAGGGTAAAAAATAGCTCGTAATTCTAGCAAATTGATCTGAAGACTATCCACTAAGGACAAAAATTCCCTGCATTCAAGATGTACCAGTATGCACTCTTCAACCTCTGATGGAGATATCTGTGAAAAATTACTTAATGAAGTGGATCCTGCAGAGAAAAAGCCCACCTCCAATTCCGATGGATTACAACACCAAAATGCTGCCATCTTCTTTCTTGCCATCATTGAGATGTGAGGGGACAATGGCTGCCATAGTTTTCCCCATTTTAGGCCTCTCATGTGCAACCGTGATCTGGTGACATTAACTGCAGCCACTATGTGACCGAAGATGACCAAAGACTGATCTGACTGGAGTCCAGTCCTACTGCAAGAGATCCTTCACCAAGTACCTTAGCACAACTCTTTTGTCTGGGAGAAACACCCATTTCTTTACCAAATCTATTCATGCTCCTATGAACCAAATTCCTTGGACTGGAGTGGTTTGATTTGGCAAAGCTGACTAGGAACAACAAAGTCTGTCTGAGTCGAATGGTTACCTCTCTTAAGCGGACTTCGGAGATCCCATATTTTCCTGGCCCTGAGCTCTGGAGGATCATACTAAAAGTTATACCAATTAGCCATGTCGTGGTCAGGGCCGAAGCACTTGTAGCAAACCTCATGGGCATCTGTAATCAACATCTAATGTCCACAGACACAGGGCTTAAAGCTGCTGTTTGGCTTCTTAGGCCTTTCTCTGGATATGTTTAAGAGTGTATCTTTCTCTTATTTTTTAATTTATTTGTAGCACTCAAAAATGTTGCTGAGGGAGTGGCAAGTCAGAGGTACAACAAAAACTTAAAGATGAACAAGGTAGATGAAAAGAATTATGAGTCACATGTCCTTGCAAAAACATGGACAAAATCAGATTGAGGGGCTCACAAGGCAGCACGTGTACAGGAATCTCCATGCATGGTCAGTAAAGTTTTCCTGAGCTCTGACAGATGGGTGCTCTCAGAAGTCAGATAAATTCATCAATTCTTTTATATGCAAAATATCCATATTCTCTTAGATAATCTGAGTTATGAATCCTAGACTCTTCTTGTGATAGCTTATTTTTCTACTTCTTCCACAAGCAACAACATTTCTTGCTCTTTATTCATAAGAATATTGAAAACATGTTACAGTTACAGAACATGTGGAGTTTTTCAAACTGCCATGTTGATTGCAAGAGATCTATAACATATGCAAGGAGAAAAAGGGAATTTAAATAGGAAAATATACATTTGTACTATATTTGTTTACTGTTCTGCACAAGTTCAGATAAAGGATTATAACAATTTGTAAAGGGAGATAAAGACACTCTCCAAACTATTTCAGTGTTGTCTTAGTTCCTGAAGAATGACTGAAATGGCAAAGGACTCTTTCTGTGGCTGCAGTAGTAGGGCTACAGTGAAGCAGACAAATGCTACTGTGATGACCTCAGACTGCCCTCGATCCCTTAGGTTAGTGAGGGCACACAAGTCACTTAGACATACCTTCTGGGATGGGTTAACTAAAATAATGGTTGGACTGAATGATATCAATGATACTAGGAAAACCCATATGAAGAAATAGAAACACATGCAGTAAACAAACACTTTAATTTTTTTTTTTTTATTATAGAAAAAAAAAAAGTTTACAATTGATGCCACAGCAGAAGCATCTGCATTCAAACAAGTTACTTAAGGAATTATTACAGTAAAGGTATGTTTAGAAACTACGGAATTGGCCAAAATAAAACTGTATAAAACATTTTCCTTTTTAGACCTCATATAAATAAATCACAAAACTACAAAATTAAAAATAAAAACAGCAACTTAAACACCACCCTATCTTCTCCGCAATGCAATTTTTTCATAATTCTGAAAATGTATGGTGTTCTAAGATTGCACAAATTGAAAGAACAATTGATAGAAAGAGCACTAGGTCAACTGTATGGAGATTCTATATTTCAGTGCATTTGGGATTGCTGAAAATATCTAAACAGCACTCTTAGGACACGTGCCTCTCCTGAAATCTGACTGGTCAAATGACTAAAATGCTAGCACTTTGTCATTTAACAGCAGGAATCAAAAAGCACTGTCTATCAGAAAGCTTGCATTCACTAAATGTTCAGCTATCTGAATAGCTCATAGTACTGAATACCACCGTAGCAATAAAGCAAGAAAAAAATGTGAAAAACAACATATTGACTTTTTTCACAGATTCATTGTGAAATGACCTTAAATTAGGGTCCTGGAGGGCTGTATACCAGTCAGGTTTTCAGGCTATCCCTAATGAATATGCATGAGAGATCTGTATGCACACTGCATCTCTATCTCATGAATATTCATGAAAACCAGGCTGGTTTGTGGCCCTCAAGAACCAGAGCTGAACAGCCCTGCTTTAAATCATTTATTTTAAGCACTGCAGTTGGAACACTCAAGCACTAGTGTTCACAGTTTTTGACCTTTTATTCAGCTGTACACGTCCATATTTCAGTAACTTCATGAAAAACTGACTTCTTTAAAAAGTCAGGGAAGAGAGTCAGTTTTAGTTTGGCTTCTTTTTGAGGATTAAGGTATTTGAGTGCACTAGTTTTCTGCTGATATCTAGAGAGTACAGTTTTTGTGTTTGAATGAAGAATTTTCAGGCACAGAACACAAGTACTGCTTTTCTGTTTACAAAGAAATACCAAGATGGCATGCCCGATCAACTTAGTAATAAGTAATATAATTATGCTTATGTCTACAACTGGAAGAAAAAGGGCCAATGGGGGAAAAAGTGCACGTGTTATAAAACAGAATTCCTGCGTGTGCAGGCGGGTTTCCTCTAACGAGCGCAATGGGGGGGGGGGGGGGGGGGGGGGGAAGGTTACTGAAAAGAAACATGTGGCTATGCAACAGGGCCTTCCCCAATTCCCTACCCTTATCCTTCTTCCCTCTCTTCCCCTATCCTCCCTTACCCCTAAACTAATGCTACCTATCCCCAATTTTTTTAATTTTAATAACCACTGTCCTGGCGGGCCCCCACCCCCTTTCAACTAGCTCAGCTCTTCAGCGCGTACCGGGGTTTATATGCAGGGCCAGGTCCTTTCTAAAATGGGCTCGGCGTATGAAAGGCCTGGCCATGCGCATAACCCCTGGTTTTAACATGCTCTGGGCTTTTAAAATTAGGGTTTAAGATTATTAGTCTGTTTTCTTCAGGGTAACTGAAATATTCTCTTTCTTCTTAATAACCACCAAGGAAATACTCTTAAGCAAAAGGTAGCCAATTTCGGTCATCAAGAGCTACAAACAGGCTTGGTGCTTAGGGTATCCATAATGAATATGCATGAGATAGATTTGCATACAATGGAGGCAGTGCATGCAAATTCATGTATATTCATTGTGAAAATTCGACCTGTTTGTGGCTCTTGAGGATGGATTTGGCTAACCTGCATCCTAGTGTGTCGTGGCTATCAGAGTTCATATGAGTTCTAAATGGGGTGATGGGTTCATATAGGATTCTGTATACCTGATCACAAATGTTAGTGATTTCAAACCTAGGGGCAATTTGCACAAGTTTCTCCGTTCCTGCTTGACCACTGTGCATTATGCAAGTAGGGAAAAATGCACTCTTATATTGTATGTATACCCAGAAAAAAATGGTTTACAATGGGATCTGGTAGAATAAGAACTGTGACCCAGTTACACAGTCTTCTCAACTGCACATCATCCAGGTTACCTATCTCTTTCACAGAAGAGACATAAATCCAAGAATGTATGGATTATGGTGGGTTCTGGTAGAATAAGGCCTGTGACAAAGAGACACCCATTGCCCCAAATGATACCCTTTCTAATGCAGAAAATTCATTATGTAAGTGAAAATGCTCCTGCAACAGAAAATGAAGTGATGACAGAAAACAAAGAAGAAATCAGATGCACCCAGAAATCCTTTAACGTTATCAAATGTCATAAAAGAAAGCTTCCTCTGCTGGGAGACTCAGTCATCAGAGTAACTAATCTGGGAACTCATTTTGAGGGAGGCACAAAAGTTAAATGCCGTCCAGGATCCTCAGCTGGTAAAAATGCAGACTAAGTAATCAAAGCAATTACAGAAGAAAGTAAAGACTCTAATGTCAATATTATCACCCTCACTAAAACAGAATCTAAGCAGTACAAAAAGATTTCCAAAACCTAGGGAAAGACGTAAGACATATAGCAAAGACTATTGCCTTTTCTGAAACATTACCTATTCATTGAAAGGGAAAGGAAATGTTAATCCATATAGAAAATTTAAATGTATGGCTCAAAACATGGTGTAAAGTAAATTTGGATACACTGGAGCTTGGGGCTGAGTATGGAGCAATAAAAAACTATACAGTAAGGATGGCCTACAGTGGCAGTAAAGAAGATCATAAGTGAGACATTCCAGTCATACATCATCATGTATTTAAAGAAGAGGATGGGGTGGCAGAACTTGGCCAATGAAATGAAAGGTCACCCCAAGCAAAACAGGAAATGAAAGGAGAAAATAAAAAAAAAATCAATCAGCTCAAAATGAAAAGCTTCAGCAAAAGGGCAGAAAAGGTGACTAGGAAGAGCAGCAACCTAAAAGATGAAAAGCTATTACTACAAATCCCAGACTTGGACATTGTTACTATTACAGAGACTTGGCTCACTGAGTCTCATGACTGAGGTATGGCCATCCTGGGTTATAACTTATTAAGGAAGGACAGAGAGGACAGAAAAGATGAAGAAGTAGCTTTTTATTTCAAAAACAATATCCAAGCAACTACAATGCAAGGGACATGGGGAAGGGAATACGCATAATGGGCTGTCCAAAAAAAGATGATGCTTTCATTTACACTGGTGTTGTCTACAGGTCTCCAACTCAAACAGAACTGGAGAGATCTGACTGAAGAAATACAAAAGGTGGGAGAAGTGTTGCTTGTTGGAAATTTAAATTTGCCAGATGTGGATTGGAGAATCCTAACTGCAGAATCTACAATAAGCAGAGCAAGACTGGATGCTCTTAAACAGGCTCTGCTCAAATAAATGTTGATGGAACCCACGAGGAAGTTATACTCGACCTAGCGCTCACAGAGAGGGAAACGTCTTTAATGTCCGAGTAGGTGCTCATTTTAGCGCTAGTGATCATCAGACAGTGTGGATGATGAAAGAGAGAAGTCATACAAGTTCCAAGTCCTGAATTTAAAAAATATAACTTTGGTGACATGGAGAAATATCTTCAGGAAGAACTAGAAACCTGGGAGATGATGGGTGTAGTAGAACAGAAGGCCATATTAAAAGGAGCTATTACAAAGGCAACAACCCTCTATATATATGTTATATATATGTTATATATATATATATATATATATATATGTTCTATGTAAACCGACCTGATTCGATACTTGTATTGAGAATGTCGGTATATAAAAATCCAAAATAAATAAATAAATATAAGAAAAGTAAAGAGGAGAAAGAGAAAAAAAATGATCTGGTTCTCAAAGCAGTTGGCTAAAAAACAAAGGCAAAAAGAACAGCATTCAAGAAGCACAAAGATTCCCAAAAAGAGGAGCACAGGGAAGAATACCTGATGAAGCTCAGGGAGATAAGGAAGAAAATCAGGAAGACAAAATGTCAAGCAGAAGAAAGGACTGCCAAAGAGGTAAAGTGAAGTGAGAAAACATTATTCAAATATACTACTGACAGGAAAAAGATCCAAGGTGGTATAGTAAAATTGAAAGGACACAAAGAGCAATGTGTTGAGAAAGATGAAAAATAGCAGAAATATTAAATACATACTTCATTTTGATATTCACTAAGGAATACCCTGGAGAAGGTCCATTGCTGATTGACAAGAGCATAGATGGGAATGGAATAAAGGCAATCCTGTTTATAGAAGAGAATGTATGGGAATAGTTGAGAAAATTGAAAGTGGACAATGCCATGAGGCCAGATGGAGGACATCCCAGGATACTAAGGGAGATCCAAGATTTGCTGGCTGTTAAAAGACCTGTCCAATAGATCCCTGGAAATGGGAGTGGTGCTGCAAGATTGGAGAATAGCGGTTATTCACAAGAGAGGTATCAGCGAGGAGATTGGAAACTAAAGACTGATTAGCCTCACCTCGGTGGTGGGAAAATTAATAGAGACTCTGCTGAAGGAGAGGACAGTGATCTATCTACAATTGAGTGGGTTGCTGGACCCAGGGCCGCATGGATTTATCAGGGAAAGGTTCTGTCAGACAAACAAGATTGATTTGTTTGATTGGGTGACTAGAGAACTGGATCAAGGAAGAGCATTTGATGTGATTTACCTGGATTTCAGCGAAGCTTTTGTTACAGTCCAGAATAGGAGACTCTTGAATAAAATGAGAAGAGTGGGTGTAGGCACCAAGGTGGTGGATTGTATTACAAGTTGATTGATGGATAGGAAAAAAATGTGTGATAGTAAATGGAACCTGCTCTAAAGAGAGAATGGTGTTAAGTGGAGTGCCTCAAGGATCAGTTTGGGGGCCAGTTCTGTTCAATATCTTCATGAGAGACATTGTGGAGGGGCTAGAAGGAAAAGTTTGTCTATATGCGGATGAAAGTGGACACGCCTGAAGGAGTAGAGAGAATGAAAAGTGATTTAAGAAAATTTGAAGAGTGGTCGAAGAATTGGCAGGTGAGATTCAATGCAAAGAAGTGCAAATCATGCAACTGGAATGCAAAAAAACAGCAAAAAAAACGGCAGTGCAAGAGTAGACGCGGCAGCGAGGGAAGGGAGAGCCTAAAGAAAGAACACAAATCGTTCTAGCAAAGTTTTTTTTTTTTTTTTAAACTTGCCCGGTGGCCTCTGGGTCCTGGCTGGGGTGAGTGATCTGGGTTCCCTGCTGTACGGTGGCATTAGGGCCCTCGACCCCGAGCTGCAGCTGCCTCAAGCACCAGGGGCGATGGTCCCCTCAGGACCTAGCAACCCCCTGGGAGGCTGAAAGATGTTCTCTTCTTCTAATTATTATTAGATTTTTGTTTTGTTTTGTTTTTTTTAATTGATTCCGCTTTCCTATCTGTCTAAGATTTCCCTTTTTTTTTTTTTTTTTTTTTACTAAGTAATCAGTACAGACTCTGGGTTTGCAACTCCACCATCTGCTGGAGACAGAGAAATACCGACGGACTGTGGGTGGCACCTTAAGATATAGGGGCAGAGTCTGTCAAAACTTCTCTGTCTCCATCTGCTGGAGGGGACGTAAAACCCAGGAGTCTGGACTGATCCAGCTAAGTACAGGGAAGGAGGTCTTAATGCCCTTGTATGGGTCCTTGGTAAAGTCTCATCTGGTGTACTGTATTCAGTTCTGTAGACTATATCTCAAAAAGGAAAGCAAGAGGATGCAACGATCCAGAGTAAGGCAACCAAACTGGTCTGGGGTCTGTTTAGGAAGACATATGAAGAGACGCTGAATGATCTAAATATGTATACCCTAGAGGAGAGAAAGTGCAGGGGAGAGATGAGACAGAACTTCAGATACCTGAAAGGTATTAAAAAACATATACATCAAATCTTTTCCACTGGAAAGGAAACTGTAGAACTAGAGATTGCAATATAAAACTCCTCTGGGGACAAATCAGAACCAACATCAGGAAATATTTCTTCACAGAGTGGGTGGCGGATGCCTGAAATGCCCTCCCGAAAGAGGTGGTGAGGACGAGATCAGTAAATGAGTTTAAAGGGCAAGGGATAAACATTGCAGATGCCTAAAGGCTTGAAGTTTTCAATGAAGAAAAGGGGTAACAGGAGAGTAATAAGCAGAAGACAAGGGCTGACACTCAGTCAAAGTGCAGACAGAGCACCTGAAGCCAACATGGTACAGATTGCTGCTTCTCTGTGCCTATATTCAAGCAGCTCTTGTAAAAACAGCCTTGCACTGTCTTGGTGGTCTTCATGGAATGCAATAATCTTCAGAAGCCTGGGATTTGTCCCCTTTTAACATTTGAAACAGCATGGCTCATAGTAGCAAAGGTCATCCTTTTATATTTGTCATTTTCCACCAAATTAAAAGTTCTGTGATTATTCAAAGTGCTTAGTTTCAGAGAATCTTCATGGTACCACTGTTAACTAAGTATTGTCTAAAATCTTACCCAATGAGAACTTAAGCCATTTGGAATTAATAGCGCCATTGTCTTGCCATTGAATTAGAAATGTTTATAATTAATGATTTTAATGAAAATGATGATTGGCAACTATTCTTTCAGCAAAGGGGAAAAAGGGCAACAACATGCTTACTTTCTCTTGAGATCCTGAATTAATGAGACATGCTAAGAACTGTCAAAAACAATAGATAGCAAGCATCTGTCCCTCTAGCCCAATTAAAAGTATACATTTAAACAAGAATGTGCTAGATTGTCACCTTAAAAATAGAATTTTTAGTACAACTGATAATTTCAAATAAGATATTCAAAGAACTTGTACTGTTTTAGACAGTATGTGATGAACACTAATAGGATGTCACAGATGTGTGAAAAAATAGTTTTGTCAGAATGCCTGTGTTATTCTAACTAGGCTGTGTTCACCGACAAGATTGTGCTATGGTGGTTTAAAGCAATCTTAATATATAACTGAAGATTCTACTAGTGTTCGTGCTAATTTTAAATCACTTTCCAGGCACCACAGCTTTTATTCTATACTTTCCTGAGTGTTTTTTTTTTTTAATACCTTTGAAAGTGAGAGGAGAACAGCAGCTTAAAATTAGCAAGAACTTGTCCATCTATTGCAAAAACATCAGCGCGAGTCCTATTATATGTACTGAATGACCCAATATTTTTTGCCAGTCGGTCATCACAGATAGAGAGAAAGGATATAAGTATGGACAAAGGGAAGCTCTTTGAAAAGCAATGCTCAGATAGCACACTAACATAAGCAGACTTGTCCAATTAACCTCTTAAGTAAAATGGGAATTACATTTGATAATTTAAATCTTGCAGATTATTTTTCCTCCATATCTGAGAAAATGTAAATAAATGCTAATCCAAGCAAGCATACCAGAAACAAATGGTTTCTTTCCTCTGAGAAGCTCAAGGCAAATGGCTGAATTCAATAAATAAGTTTCTTTATTTGGAAATCCTAGTAAAATATCTAAAATGAGTCAAGATTTAATCCTTTTTTTTATTCAGAACATTTTTTTTCCTCTTGCTCTCCCTCAGAAGGATCAGGAGTGTTTTCTTCAATGTTTCCCTCCTCTTGCTCTTCATCACTGCCCTCATCTGTCAGCTCTCTGTCTCCCATTTCCTTTTTAGATATCATCTCAGCTGTGTCAGCTGTGCAGATTCCATAGCACATGATGCTGATGACACCCAGTGGCAGACCAAAGAGAAAACAGCCCAGAAGTGGAGAACTTTTGAAGACAGACTGTTAAGACATAATTTAGACATAGTGATAACTGCATTTGATAGATGAAGAGACTTTGATGATTCATTTTCAGGTGCATTTAATCACTTAGGATCATATGCATTTATTTTATTCCCAATAGCATTATTAATTATGTTGTGATTTATGTTACACTACTTGCATCTTATAGATATGAAAGAGGTTTTATCTGTTATGTGCTCAGTTAAAGAAAGTACTTACTAATACAGTAGACTTGGCATCATAAATTATTCTTTTAATTCGCTGCAGGACTCCATCACCACCTTGAGCCTGTAATTTGAAAGAACACAAGAATCGGAATTAATTTGGCCTCACTTGTAGAGCACTATGTTCATTTATATAGCTACTGATATCGTTCTGTTATGCTGTACCAATCCACCACTTCTCTCCATAAATACTTTCACCTCAATTCTGTTCCCAAGTTATATTCTTTTTGTACTGCAACCTAACTATATCAGCAGTTTCAGCAAATCTAGCATCTCTGTTTTGTCAGACATCCATGAAATGTATTTTGCTTGGAAGGGAGGCCATGTATATAGTAGTACCCATGGGCTCATGCACCACTATTGCCCTAAAAATATGCTAATTTCTACTGCTGACTTATTTCTGATCCCAAAATCTACATATTATCATATGTTCATTTACAGACTTCTAACATTTCTGCTTTGCTCAAAAAATGAGAAGTGGCATCTTGCACAATAGATATATATATAAGAAATAAGGACAGTAGTAAATATACTTTTTGCTAGAAATCTATTTTTAAAAGAGGTGATTTTCTGTACCATATCTCTGCATGGCTTTTATGTTTAAATGTTTTTATTTGCGGTTGGCAAAACAGTCAAATGGATTGTGCAACCGCACATTTTCTGTCTTATTGATACATTCTTAAACCATCACTTGCTGGCCTTTCTGCTCAACACTGAGAGGAAACAGGTTTTCCCTTGCTTTTTCTTAACCTGTTCAAGTAGTGGGTCACCCGGGTTTTATTTCATTTTAATATTTTTTTCTGTCAATTTTCTTTTAAAAACAACTGTTCTGGTTCTTTAGTCCCGTTCATTTTCACTACCACACTAATATAAGCTTTTTTTGGGGATTATATCCCTTTTCTGCTGGTTATCTACTTTTTTATATTGTTGTAATCTTGTTCACTTGGCTATACTACTGTCCCTTCGCCGTACTGTCAATCAAGATCACATGACATTGGTTTGCGCAGGACTGCTTTGAAGCCACCTTCAAAAGCTCAATTTTTCGTCGGTAGCTCCCTCTGGGACACCGCCATAACAGCTGTCTGAGTTTTTAAGGTTTTCACTACAACCTTTGGTAAGTTAGTCACCATAGACGGTCCCCTTTTTGTTTTTGTTTTGGTTTTATTCTTGTTGTTGTATTATATATATGTTCTTCCACGGTCTCTGATGTTAATCTCCTCGGTTACAGTTTCTGAAGATGCCGGGTTCAGTTGCACAATTCATTTGACGGTTTTGCCAACGGCATATGTACTCTGTATAATTTCAAGGTATTTTCTGACTTACTGATATATTCTTAAACTATTACTTGTCAGCCTCTCGACATTCCAGTACCTTCTTCTTAATTGTTTGTTTTTTGTCTGCTTAGGAATCTAAACCCTCGGGTCCGGTTCGGAATTTCATTTATTTACTTACGCGGTGATCCCAGGACACAGACTCATCCTTTCCACGCCTCGTTAACATCATTAAAGGGTTCCTTCGGGATTCTCCTGACCTGAAGGTATCAATGTTTCTGGTCTGCCAAGGTGCAGTATAGGAACACTTGGTACATGTGTCATTCTAAAACCCTGGTTTTACTTTTATTTCCAGCTTTGTTAATATACCACGATTTTGCCGTGCTTTGAGTTGTCGATTCAGTCCTCTCAAGGTACTGCACTATTTAGGTTTCCGTGAAACAGTGTTTGGCCAATTTATGGGATTTAATTTCACATATTCAATCCATAGCAACACTTTGTTTTCTGTCTTCTCTAGCCAATTAACCCGGGTACTGGTTTACCTGTTTCTCACACTCTTCACACTCCCCCCCCCTCCTTTCCCTCTTCCCCTCCCCCTTCCTTTTCCCCTACCAGTCCTCCCCTTCCTTCCTTTCTTACCTTCCCCCCATCTCCCCCCTTTCCTTCCCTCTTTCCCGTTCCTACCTCCCTTCCCCTCCCCCTCCCTTTCCCCTCTCCCCCTTCTCCTCTCTTCCCCCCCTTTCCCCCCCTCCCATCCCTCCCCCCTCCCTTTGCCCATCTCTTCACCCGCTGTGCACCCTGGTTGTACTCATATTAGTACATTTTTGAGCACCCTGCTTTGTTGAGTCCTCTTGGTTCCTCATGTTTTATGTTGCTTAAACACTTGCTTATTAGCGTGTCCGCCTCCCTGTACAATAACTGGATGTAAATTGTTTTTTGTTTTTAGACTTTTTGGAATTGATCCCCCTGATGCAGCCTGACGCGAAACATGGCCGTGTCGGGCTTTCTGTGATTACTCATTCTAATATTTTGATTTAAATTTGGTGCACTATTGTTGCGTGCACATATTAAAAATTTAACATTTTGTTTAAAGTGGTATTATTCAGTTTAAGTTATTTGCCGCACATTAATATTTTGTTGCTATATTTCTAAATGTGTGTGCTCTTTACTCCACTCTCCTTGCATGCTTGTTTTCTTATATTCAACATGGATCACATCCTTACATACATAACATTATAGCATAAAATATCACAATATAAAAATCAAACAATGATAAAAAATAAAATCACAATAAAAATAACATCTAAAAATTACACTGCACAATTTTAGCCACAGCTATTTGAAAAATGTTATGCCGAGAATCCATATATGCCTGAATAAAAAGAAAAGCTTTCACTTTCTGAAACTTAAATAATCCTATTCCCGATGCATGCTTAAAAGTAAAGAGTTCCATAAAAGTGGAACAGCTAAAGAAAAAGCTTGACGAACAGATAGTTGTAATTGAGAAGTAGAGCCAGACAGAAGCACAAGCATATTGTGAGATGACTGCAGATGTGTAGGTACATAAAACCTAACTCTGTTAAAAAGATAATATTCTTCTAAATGAAGGGATTTACGAGCCATAGTAAATACCTTAAACTGAATCCTCTCAGCCATGGGTAACCAATGTAACTCTTTTCTGTAAAATGACAAACTAGCTCCCCAGGAAAGGCTGAAGATCATATGAGGCGCAGCATTCTGCACCAGTTACAGAATCTTAAGCAGATACTTCGGCAACTCCAAATAAAGAGAGTTACAATAGTCAAGTTGACTCAAGGCAAGTGCCTGTACCACTGTCCGAAAGTCAAGGCGCAAATCATCCTCAATTTTAAAAAAAAAAAATGCTTTTGTTATATTACTCATCTGAGCCTTTAAAGAAAGGCTAGAATCTAGCACCATCCCCAAATTATGAGCTTTATTACTCAGCTCTACAGTATGACCATACAATTTAAAATCAACAGGTAAAAGAGATGTGCCTTTACCTAATCACAAACTTACTGTTTTACTATGATTTAAGAAAAGTCCATATTCATACATCTAATCGTTAATGCTAATGATAACATGTGCAAACTCAGCAAAAGGAAAACCATCAGCACTAAACTAAGTATATAAAATTGAACATCACCAGCATAAAATTTAAACAGATAACTAAGAGAGTCCATCACATCTGCAAGGATCAAATGTAAATACTGAATAATATAGATGATAATGACGATCCCTGCGGTACATCCATTATTGAATACCAGGTTGAACTCTTATTATTAAATCTAACTTGCTGATGTTGTCCTGCCAATTATGATTGAAACCATTATATCATCACTCCTAAGCCCAACTCACACAATTTCAACAGCAAGTTTGCATGGGGAATAGTATCAAATGCAGAACTAATATCCAATTAAAAAAGAATTCCAGTTTTTTTCTATCTAATTTTATATATATCATCTAATAAAGACACTACAGTGTCTCTGTCCCATAACTTCTGTGGAAGCCAAACTTATTATTTTCTAGAAAATCTTACAGCTATATTAGGACCCATTTTCCAGCATTTTACTAAGAGTACAAAGATTGGATACTGGACGATAATTAGACAAAGTTATACATGAAACAGAATATAAATATATATATATATATATATATATATATATATATATATATATATATATATATATATATATATATATATATATATTTTAGAACAGGCCTTATAATTGCTTGCTTTAATACATTAAGATTACCTAACTGTAGAGACTGATTGACAATATTGACTAAAATGTTTTGATATACTTTTTCAAGTGAAATTCAGTGACCACCTTCAGTAAACACAAAGGAACAGTACGCAGCTATACCGCCCCTGGAGTCACCTGGAGGAAGGGCTCTAGGCAAGACAAGGCCTGCAGCTCGTAAAATCTCCGCACAGAACAAATTGCAACAAGAAACACTGTTTTCAAGTCCAGTAACCGCAAGGACAGGTTATGCATCAGTCTAAACGTAGAACCTGCTAAGAAATCCAAAATCAAATTAAGATTGCATAAGGGTACTGGAAACCACAAAGGAGGACGAAGATGTTTCACTGCTTTCAGGAAACAGGCCACATCTGGAAGACAAGGTACTACCATTCACCTGGCCCCTGAAACAGGCTACTTGTACCTTTAAGGAATTAAGGACCAAACCTTTATTCAAGCCATCCTATATAAAGTCCAAAATGAGCGGGATCTTGACCAAATGAGGAAGAGTATCCCAATCCTTAAACCAGGCCTCAAAGACTCACCAAACTCACACATAAGACAAGGAGGTGGAGAATTTTCTAGCCCTAAGCAAGGTGGAAACTACTGCAACTGTGTATCCATGATTCAGCAATTGAGCCCTCTCAAGTGCCATACCAAAAGACAAAACAAAGTTGGATCTTCATGAAAACCGAACCCTGTCTTAGCAGGTTGCTGTGCGCCAGAAGTCGAAGAGGTGAGTCCCCCAGGATCTGCCGCAAATCTGCATACCACAGTCTTCTGGGCTAATCCGGAGCAACCAAGAGCACCATCCATCTGTGGCGCTCGATTCTCTGAATCAACCTGCCCAACATGGGCCATGAGGGAAAGGCATATAGCAACTTGTCTTCCGGCCACTCCTGCACTAAAGCATCAATTCCCAATGACTCTGGATTTCTCCTGCAACTGAAGAATCATGGAACTTTCGCATTGCGAGAAGTCGCCAAGAGGTTTAGGAACGAGGAACCCAGCGATCCAGAATCAGCTGAAACGCCTCGTCGAAAAGGCCTGGGTCCAGACTCTCTCTGCTGAGAAAGTCTGCTCTTACATTGTCCTTTCTCGCTATGTGTGAGGTTGAGATCATCTGAAGATGCACTTCTGCCCATTCTATAAGCAAATCTATTTCCTGTGACACTTGCTGGCTCTTGGTTCCTCCTTGCTCACTGAAGTAAGCTACAGTGGTCACATTACATAGAAACATGCCATACTAGGTCAGACCAAGGGGCCATCAAGCCAGCATCCTGTTTTCAACAGTGGCCAATCCAGGCTACAAGTACCTGGCAAGTACCCAAAAACTAAGTATATCCCATGCTACTGATGCTGGTAATAGCAGTGTCTATTTTCTAAGTCAACTTGATTAATAGCAGGCAATGGACTTCTCCTCCAAGAACTTATCCAAAGCTTTTTAAAACCCAGCTACACTAACTGCACTAACCACAACCCCTAGCAACAAATTCCAGAGTTTAATTGTGCATTGAATGAAAAAGAACTTTCTCAGATTAGTTTTAAATGTGCTACATGCTAACTTCGTGGAGTGCCCCATAGTCCTATTATCTGAAAGAGTAAATAGCTGATTCACATTAACCTGTTCTAGACCTCTCATGATTTTAAACACCTCTATCATATCCCCCCTCAGCCGTCTCTTCTCCAAGCTGAACAGCCTTAACCTCTTTAATCTTTCCTCATAGGGGAGCTGTTCCATTACCTTTATCATTTTAGTCGCCCTTCTCTGTACCTTCTCCATTGCAATTATATCTTTTTTTTAGATGCGGTGACCAGAATTGTACATGGTATTCAAGGTGCGGTCTCACCATGGAGCGATAGAGGCATTATGACATTTTCCGTTTTATTCACCATTCCCTTCCTAATAATTCCTAACATTCTGTTTGAATTTTTGACTGCCGTAGCACTCTGAGCTGACGATTTAAATGTATTTCTGCTATGATGCCTAGATCTCTTTCCTGGGAGGTAGCTCCTAATATGGAACCTAACATCGTGTAACTATAGCATGGGTTATTTTTCCCTATGTGCATCACTTTGCACTTATCCTCATTAAATTTCATCTGCCATTTGGGCATTTGTCGTTCATTATCTGGACCGATCGACCGTTCAGCCTGTCGCTAAGCTGCAAACATACCAACCGGACCGCCCTGGCTTCCAGTTGATTGATGTTCCAGAGAAACTCCTCTGTATTCCAGCACTCTTGTACCATCAGCTCCTGATAGTGAGCTTCCCAACCAAGGAAGTTTGCATCTGTTGTCAGTACTAGCCAGTGCGGTGGTATTAGGAAAACTCCTTTCCTCCAATGATCCATCTGCAGCCAGCACTGCAGTTGGGAGGAGACTTCCATTGGCAGGAGGAGCCGAATTGAATAGTCCTGTGACTGTGGGTTCCACTGAGACAGCAGGGAGCGATGAAGAGGACGCATATGCACCCTCACCCATGGGACCACTTCCAGAGTTGCCACCATTAAGCCAAGTACTTGCAGGTAGAACCATACGATCGGGTACAGAGTGTTTACAAACAGACTGAGCTGTCATTGACCTCTGAATGCGTGCTTCCAGCAGGAAAACCTTGCTCTGCCTCGTATCGAACTGAACCACGAGGTATTCCAACGACTGAGCAGGCTGAAGACTGCTCTTGGTCAGGTTCACCACCCAGCTGAGCTCCTGCAAAAGGGAGATCACCTTGTAGATCACTCTGCAGCTCTCTTCCGGTGACTTGGCTTGAATCAACCAGTCGTCAAAATTAGGGTGGACGAGGATCCCATCTTTTCTCAAATCTGCCACCACTACCACCATTACCTTGGAAAAGGCTCTTGGGGGAATAGCCAAACCAAAGGGTAGAGCTCGAAACTGATAATGGCATTCCAGAACAGCGAACCGCAGAAAGCATTGATGCTCTAGTTGGATGGGAATATGAAGGTATGCTTCAGACAGATCCAAAGAGGTCAGAAATTCTCCTAACTGCATGGTCATTATTACCTAGCGCAATATTTCCTTGTGAAAATGCGTCATCCGCAGATAATGATTGACACCTTTGAGATCCAGGATGGGACAAAAGAAGCCCTCCTTCTTAGCCACAACAAAATAAATGGAATATCGCCCCGTATTTTGTTGAGACTTGGGCATTGGAACCAGAGACCTCAGACTGAGGAGCCTTGCTAAAGTAGCTTCCACTGCCTGCTTCTTCTGCAGTGAGTGGCAGGGAGACACCATGAACATGTCTGAGGAATACTGTGAAACTCCAGGGCATATCCCTCTCGTATCACTTCCAGGACCCATTGAGCAGATGTGATCTGACCCACCTCTGATAGAAGAGAGAGAGACATCCCCCTATCTATTGTTCCCGGGGGTGGGTGGGCAAACCTTCATTGGGAGGGTCAGGAGGTTCCACTACCTGAATCCGTGCCTTTTCTTGGCTGTTGGGGATGAAAGGACTGAGATCTACCAAAAGGTCGAATCCCCTGAGGGGTCATTCTTCTATAGGGATGAAAACGCCTGGATCCCCTAGTATGAACTCATGTTATAGGAGTGTGGCGTCTGCTTCTTATCCTCTGGCAAACGAGGAACAAGGGATTTGCCCTACTTACTGGCCAATTTGTCTAACTCGCTCCCAAACAAAAGCAAGCCTTTAAAGGACAATTTGATAAGGTTAGCCTTGGAGGTTGCATCGGCTGATCAATTTCGCAGCCATAACTGACCCCTGGCCGCTACTATGGAAGCCACTCCTCTTGCTAAACAGCAAACCAAATCACAGCCTGTATCTGCCAAAATTGAGGGCTTGCTCAGCCAGAATACATGAAATACTAAAGTTTCTTGTGTCCAGCTAAGTAAAGAGTTTAACTTAGTAAGCCATCTGGGGGAGGGTCTTTTCAAACTCAATAGCAGATACAGGGTCCTGTGAACAACCTTGACCAAGGGTAACTTTCACTCCCTCCCACCCTGCCTCTCTGCCCACCCACCCCTGGGATTGGGTTTTTGATATATTCTGCCTGAATACATAATTGTCAACAATATAAGCTGGTAATTTGGTAATTCCTTAAGTGTTATCCATCACATTTACCAAAATGAGGACTATCCAATGCAATTGTTGTGGAGCCTTTATATTGAGGGTAATCGTATGGAAATTTAAGGCGTGCCCCATTTGTTCTGAACTCTCTACCTTGGAAAAGGAGCTGGCTAAAGTTAAAGCTGAATTAACTTCAATAAAGAAAGTCTCACCCACTTTACATTATTCAGGAATTAATTCAGGAATTACAGTGGGCTCAGGTAGGATAAGACCTATGACCCACAGACACCCATTATTGACAGCTGTGCAGCCCACAAGCCTACCCCCCCCCCCCACTCACACAGGGCATTAAGGAACTAAAAAAACAACAGGATTACAGTGAGCTCTGGTAGAATTAGACCTGTGATGCGGAGACACACACTGTATCAAGTGCAACAAGTACAAAATGCCTTCTCTGTATTAAATACTGACGAAGTTCTTGAGAAAAACATTGAAGTGTTATCTGAAAAGAAAGAGGTAACCCAATGCATATAGAAAAGTCCAGATCAGAAACCAAAGGAAAAAGCTCACTGTGATTGTTGACTCTGTCAGAGGAACTAATATTTTCCCTTGCACAAATGCAAAGGGAAAGGGTGAAGTGGATAACAAAACTCAACAAAAGGAGTCCAAGAAAAACAGTAACCTAAAAGAGGAAAGCTATGAGCACAAATGCTCATAGTTTGACAATACAATCCCAGATCTGCAAGCCCTAATGGTGGAGGCGGACTTGGACGTTGTTGCTGTCACAGAGACATGGTTCACGGAATCTCATGATTGGGATACGGCAATACCGGGCTATAACTTGTTAAGGAAGGACAGAAAGGATAGGAAAGGGGGAGGAGTGGCTCTTTACGTCAGAAACAATATCCAAGCATCTGAGCTGCAAGGAAGATGGGGCAATGAAGAAGCACTTTGGGCCGACCTAAAAAAGGATGATGGGGCATCCATTTTTATTGGAGTGGTTTACAGGCCTCCAAATCAAAAGGAAGAGCATGTCAGAGATCTGGTTGAAGACATCCAAAAGATGGGAAAGAAGGGAGAAGTGGTGATCTTTGGAGACTTTAATCTACCGGATGTAGACTGGAGAATCCCTTCCGCAGAATCTAACAATAGTAGAGAAATAGTGGATGCCCTGCAAGGAGCTCTGTTCAAACAAATGGTAATGGAACCCACGAGAGAGGGAGCTATACTCTATTTAGTGCTCACTAATGGAGATAATGTCTCTGATGTCCAGGTGGGAGCCCACCTCAACACCAATGATCATAAAATGGTATGGTTTCATATCACACAAAGGATACAGAGAAGAAGCACGAAGACCCGAGTTTTGCAGTTCAAAAACACGGACTTAGATGAAATGGGGAAGTATCTGGAGGAAGAACTAGAAGGTTGGGAAACAAGAGAGATGTGGAACAACAGTGGACCAAACTTAAAGGAGCAATTACCAAGGCAACTAATCTATATGTTAAAAAAGTAAAGAAAAGCAAAAGAAAAATGAAACCTATCTGGTTCTCAAAGGAGGTGGCTGACAAAATGAAGGCTAAAAGAACAGCGTTCAAGAAATATAAAGGATCCCAAAGGGAGGAGCACAAAGAGGAATATCTAGTACAACTGAGGGAGACAAAGAAAGTAATCAAGACTGCAAAAGATCAAGCGGAAGAAAGGATTGCCAAAGAGGTAAAGAGGTGACAAAACATTTTTCAGATACATCAGAGAAAGGAGAAAAGTTCAAAGTGGTATAGGGAAATTGAAAGGTGAAGAGGATCAATGTGTAGAGAGAGATTAAACAAATACTTCAGTTCGGTGTTCACTAAAGAGGACCCTGGAGAAGGACCGTCACTAGATAACAAGAAACTGGAGGGGATTGGAGTAGATGTAACTCCATTTACAGTAGAGAATGTTTGGGAAGAGCTGGGGAAACTGAAAGTGGACAAAGCCATGGGACCTGATGAGGTTCATCCCAGGATATTGAGGGAGCTCAGAGATGTGCTGGCGGGTCCGCTGAGTGACCTGTTCAATAGATCCCTAGAAACGGGAGTGCTGCCGAGGAATTGGAGAAAAGCGGTTGTGGTCCCATTTCACAAGAGTGGGAGCAGAGAGGAGGCTGGAAAATTCAGGCCGGTTAGCCTCACCTCGGTGGTGGGAAAAGTAATGGAGTCGCTGCTGAAAGAAAGAATAGTGAACTATCTACAGTCAGGAGAATTGCTGGACCAGAGGCAGCATGGATTCACCAGGGGAAGATCCTGTCAGACAAACCTGATTGACTTTTTTGACTGGGTGACTAGGGAATTGGATCGAGGAATAACACTCGATGTCATCTACTTGGATTTCAGCAAAGCTTTTGATACGATCCCACACAGGAGACTGGTGAATAAAATGAGAAGCTTAGGAGTGGGTGCCGAGGTGGTGGCCTGGATTGCAAACTGGTTGACGGACAGAAGACAATGTGTGATGGTAAATGGAACCTACTCTGAAGAGAAAGCGGTGTTAAGTGGAATGCCACAAGGATCGGTGTTGGGACCGGTCCTGTTCAATATCTATGTGAGCGACATAGCGGATGAGATAGAAGGCAAGGTTTGTCTTCTTGCGGATGACACTAAGATCTCATTTTTTCAGTATTGGAGATAGTCCTTCCCCCGTTTAGGGGAGGAGACTATGCTGAATTGCTGGGTAGAAGGGAGCAAAGGTAGATCTTTACGTTAGACACGATTCATCCCAGAGGCCTGAATAAAGAAATCGAATGGCACCTGTTTGGTTGAGCGGTTGGGGGTGGTGATTGGTCCGAGGATCTCGCGATGTAATCTGATTTGGCGCCAATCCTCTTCTTCAAAAAGGTTGACAGTGATGAGGGGGTTTGCGCTCCATGACTCATGCAAAAGGTATGTATAGACTGAATGATTGTTATTAGGAATAAGTAGCCATGTATGTTTTTCCAGTTTCATCAATGATATACTTTTGTATTGTAGACTTTACTGACATATTGTGGTCCCTCCCGATGCAGCCACAAGCGAAACACGGGACCGTGTCGGGGGACTTATACAAATCTATTTAGATCAATGTGGAGTTGCCATTTATCACAGTTGTGGAAATAAACATTTATATTATACACTATAACTCTGGTGGAACTCATAGATTTATCCTTGCACGTTTATCTTGGGAGACTTCAATTACCCCAATATTGACTGGGTAAATGTATCATCGGGACACGCTAGAGAGATAAAGTTACTGGATGGAATAAATGATAGCTTTATGGAGCAATTGGTTCAGGCATCGACGAGAGAGGGAGCAATTTTAGATCTAATTCTCAGTGGAGAACATGATTTGGTGAGAGAAGTAATGGTGGTGGGGCCACTTGGCAATAGTGATCATAATATGATCAAATTTGATTTAATGACTGGAAGGGGGACAGTAAGCAAATCCACGGCTCTCGTGCTAAACTTTCAAACGGGAAACTTTGATAAAATGAGAAAAATAGAAAAAAAACTGAAAGGAGCAGCTATAAAAGTAAAAAGTGTGCAAGAGGCGTGGTCATTGTTAAAAAGTACCATCCTAGAAGCACAATCCAGATGTATTCCACACATTAAGAAAGGTGGAAAGAAGGCAAAACAATTACCAGCATGGTTAAAAGGGGAGGTGAAAGAAGCTATTTTAGCCAAAAGATCTTCATTTAAAAATTGGAAAAAGGATCCAACAGAAGAAAATAGGATAATGCATAAACGTTGGCAAGTTAAATGTAAGACATTGATAAGACAGGCTAAGAGAGAATTTGAAAAGAAGTTGGCCGTAGAGGCAAAAACTCACAGTAAAAACTTTTTAAAATATATCCGAAGCAGAAAGCCTGTGAGGGAGTCAGTTGGAACGTTAGATGATTGAGGGGTTAAAGGGGCACTTAGAGAAGATAAGGTCATCGCGGAAAGATTAAATGATTTCTTTGCTTCAGTGTTTACATGAAGAGGATGTTGGGGAGGTACCCGTACTGGAGAAGGTTTTCATGGGTAATGATTTAGATGGACTGAACCAAATCACGGTGAACCTAGAAGATTTGGTAGACCTGATTGACAAACTTAAGAGTAGTAAATCACCTGGACCGGATGGTATACACCCCAGAGTTCTGAAGGAACTAAAAAATGGAATTTCAGACCTATTAGTAAAAATTTGTAACCTGTCATTAAAATCATCCATTGTACCTGAAGACCGGAGGATAGCTAATGTAACCCCCATATTTAAAAAGGGCTCCATGGGCGATCCGGGAAACTACAGACCGGTTAGCCTGACTTCAGTGTCAGGAAAAATAGTGGAAAGTATTCTAAACATCAAAATCACAGAACATATAGAAAGACATGGTTTAATGGAACAAAGTCAGCATGGATTTACCCAAGGCAAGTCTTGCCTCACAAATCTGCTTCACTTTTTTGAAGGAGTTAATAAACATGTGTAAAAAGGTGAACCTGTAGATGTAGTGTACTTGGATTTTCAGAAGGCATTTGACAAAGTTCCTCATGAGAGGCTTCTAGGAAAAATAAGCCATGGGATAGGTGGCGATGTCCTTTCGTGGATTACAAACTAGCTAAAAGACAGGAAACAGAGAGTAGGATTAAATGGACAATTTTCTCAGTGGTAGGGTGTGGGCAGTGGAGTGCCTCAGGGATCTGTATTGGTACCCTTACTTTTCAATATATTTATAAATGATCTGGAAAGAACTACGACGAGTGAGATAATCAAATTTGCAGATGACACAACATTGTTCAGAGTAGTTAAATCACAAGCTGATTGTGATAAATTGCAGGAAGACCTTCTGAGGCTGGAAAATTGGGCATCAAAATGGCAGATGAAATTTAATGTTGACAAGTGCAAGATGATGCATATAGGGAAAAATAACCCATGCTATAGTTACACAATGTTAGTTTCCATATTAGCTGCTACTACCCAAGAAAGAGATCTAGGCGTCACAGTGGATAACACATTGAAATCGTCGGTTCAGTGTGCTGCGGCAGTCAAAAAAGCTAACAATGTTGGGAATTATTAGAAAGGAAATGGTGAATAAAACGGAAAATGTCATAATGCCTCTGTATCGCTCCATGGTGAGACCACTCCTTGAATACTGTGTACAATTCTGGTCGCTGCATCTCAAAAAAGATATAATTGCGATGGAGAAGTTCAGAGAAGGGCGACCAAAATGATAAAGGGAATGGAACAGCTCCCCTATGAGGAAAGACTAAAGAGGTTAGGACTTTTCAGCTTGGAGAAGAGACAGCTGAGGGGGGATATGATAGAGGTGTTTAAAATCATGAGAGGTCTAGAACGGGTAGATGTGAATCAGTTTTTTACTCTTTCGGATAATAGAAAGACTAGTGGGCACTCTATGAAGTTAGCATGTGGCACATTTAAAACTAATCGGAGAAAGTTATTTTTCACTCAACGCACAATTAAACTCTGGAATTTGTTGCCAGAAGATGTGGTTAGTGCAGTTAGTATAGCTGTGTTTAAAAAAGGATTGGATAAGTTCTTGGAGGAGAAGTCCATTACCTGCTATTAAGTTGACGTAGATAATAATCACCGCTATAACTAGCAACGGTAACATGGAATAGACTTAGTTTTTGGGTACTTGCCAGGTTCTTATGGCCTGGCTTGGCCACTGTTTGAACAGGATGCTGGGCTTGATGGACCCTTGATCTGACCCAGTATGGCATGTTCTTATGTTCTTAACTATGAAAATGTAGGGAGAGGGAAGGCCGCAGTCGGTTGGCAGGCCAGGGAGGTGACAGGAACTGACCGAAAAACAGGGCATAGTACTCACCGAGCGTCGAATAAATGTATGCGAAGGGAGACCCATGCAGGGAAAAAGTGTTTGTGAAGTAAAAGTTTAAGTATTTCCATGTGGAAAAAGTGTTAGAATTTCTCACAGAGCTCCTAACCGCTATGCTTACTGCAGAGCGTAAAAAAAGAAGACACCTGTGGTCACAAGGATAATTGCAGGCTGAGCATGCTCAGTGTACTCAGTGTGCCAGTTTCAGTCAAAGCTTTTAGAAACTTTGACAGAAAAGTTTTCCGTGCCGGGCTCCATCCTGTGATGTCACCCATATGTGAGGGCTACCATCCTGCTTATCCTGTGAGAATGCTGGTATTTTACTTTGCTGCTTTCTGATTTTGGCATACTCTGTTTGAAATTGTATATTAAATATGTCTTGATGAAAGTGAGATTGACCATGATATTCACTGTGCCATTAGCTCTTCACCCAGTCATAGAGAAAATTTACAAAAAATAAAACCCTAATAATACACAATTCAGAGGGATAGCCGTGTTAGTCTGACATGAGGGGATTGGCATCTTATAGACTAACTCTGTGCTCTAAAGCTCCTGCCTCAATAAATTGGTTAGTATATATGGTGCCACATACCTCATGTCATTTTTGTTAATAACACACAAAAAATTCAGCTAAAGAAACTAAATCTACCTGCTGCTATTAAAATTAAATTAATTACACAAAAACACTACAAATTAGAGGCAGACTTACCTCTACTGTACCATCCAGGATGCTGTTAATGAACATAATCATATCCTCAGTGCTCTCAATGTGTTTAGCCGGCAGGAAATATTGTTGGTTTGAAGTGTTCAAAACAACAACAGTAGGAATGCTCAGTTCACTGCAAACATAACCCAAACAGGTCAAGAATGCTTGTAGAAATTCAAAGATAAGTTTGAACTTCAGAGTACTTACAATAATCCTCTTACACAGGAAAACATACCTTACAGGGATCAGACCTGACTAACATTTACTTATGAATTTAAGGCTTAACTATGATAAAATGAAGAAACAAGTTAGGTCAAAACAAAAAGGAGCAACTATGAGGGTTAAAAGTCTGTATAAGGTGTGGAGACTCTAGAAATACAATCTTAGAAGCCAAGGTAACATATTCCACATATTAAAAAAGTTCAACACAACAAAAGTATGTCAGTATGGTTGCCTGATGTTGTGATTAAGACCATTAAAGCGAAAAAGATAGCCTTGAAAAATATGGAAAGCAAAAACTAATAAGAAAAATAGAAATTAATATAAGTACTGGGAAGGTATTTGATAATGTCAATCATGAGCAACTCCTCAGGAAACTAAAATTTCATGGGATAGGAGCATACCTGGGAACTTCTGAGTTGTGGTCACCCTGAGATTGCTCTTGATTAGCAGACGGTAGGGTGAGGGGGGTAGGAATAGAATTATATGTATAATCTTTATCTCTTCCACTCTCCCCCCCCCTCCCCGCTTTCTCTCTTCCATCCCCAACCCCCACAGTTTCTCTCTCTTTCTTTCACTCACCACCACCTGCCCCTCCTCCAGAGATGATCCCACCATACTTCCCCTTCCTCTCTCCATGATCCCAGCTCTCTCTTTGCTCCCACCCCCTATAAAGTCCTAGCTCCATGACTTATGCTTCCTCACTTTACCCTTAGCTGAGAGTTCCAAGTCCTGGAATCACAACTGCAGACTGAGCTTAGTGTGTGTTGCAGCCCCTCTCCAGTTTCTCCCCCCATGCTACCTTCAGTGTCTGCTCCAGACTCATTCCACATCTCCTGTCCCCTGCAAATTTACTGAGGAAGGGGAGTGGCTGAGCTATATATAAAGAGGCCCTGAGATTTCTAGTGTTTCCCCTGAGACCCTGCAACTGATGCAAATTCCCGGAATCTCAGGGTGAAATCCTGAGAGTTCCCAGCTATGGATAGGAGGCAATGTCATGATATATTGGTAACAAATTAAACAGATAGGAAACAATATGTAGGCTAAATGGCCAGTTTTCTCAATGGAAAGATGTAAATTGTGGTATGCCAGGGATTTGTACAGGGACTACTGGTGTTTAATTTCTCCATTAATGATCAAAAAACACAAACTTATTCAAAGTAGGTAAAATACAAGTAGACTGAGGAATTACAGGAGAATCTTGCCAAACTAGGGAACAGGGATCCAAATGGCAGATTAAATTTAATGAAGACAAGTAGAAACTGATTCACATAAGGAAACATAATAGTAACTATATTTCTATTTGCACTTAATATCCCACCATTACATTACTTATGCATTACTCAAAGTAGCTTCCAGCAGTTTAAATCATTTCATACATCAATAAAATACAAAGTAACACAATGATGGGTTTCATATTTGGAGTTATCACCCTGGAAAAAAAATCTTGCTTTCATAACTGACAATACATTGAAATCCTTAGCTCAGTATGCAGTAGCAGTCAAAAAAGCAAATAATATGTTAGGAATTATTCGGAAAGGAAGAGAAAAAAAATACTACCGTAATGTCTCTGAAACATAGAAACATACAGAAACATAGAAATGATGGCAGAAGAAGACCAAATGACTCATCCAGTCTGCCCAGCAAGCTTTCATACTTATTTTTCTCATACTTATCTGTTACTCTGACCACTAAGGTCAGGGCCCTTATTGGTAACTTTTTGGTTCTAATTTCCTTCCACCCCCGCCACTGATGTAGAGAGCAGTGCTGGAGCTGCATCAATGTGAAGTATCAAGCCTACATGGTTAGGGATAGTAACCACCGCAATAAGCAAGCTACTCCCACGTCTATTTGTTTACCCAGCCTGAGCAATAAATCCTTGTTGGTTGTCTGAATATAAATCCTCTTTTCTTCATTCCCTCCTGCCGTTGAAGCAGTGAGCTACGCTGTGTATATGTATTCAAAGTGAAGTATCAGGCTTGACTGGTTCAGGGTAGTAACCGCTGCAACAAGCAAGCTACTCCCACACTTATTTGTTTTTCCAGCCTGTGCAATTTAGTCCTTGTTGATTGTTTGAATATAAATCATCTTTTCTTCATTCCCCCTGCCATTGAAGCAGACAGCTGCTTGGATATGCAATGAAAGCGAAGCATCAGGCTAATTTGGTTTCGGGTAGTAACCGCTGCAACAAGCAAGCTACTCCCATGCTTATTTGTGAATGCAGATCTTTTTTCCCACATTTCCTCTTGCCGTTGAAGCATAGAGCAATGTTGGAGTTGCTTTAACTTTGTGTAGGTTTATTGAATAAGGGTAGTAGCCATCATTCCCGCAAGCTACCCCCATGCCTCTTCTCTTCAGTTCATTCACATCCTCAAGACTTTATGGAACCACAGCGTTTATCCCACGCCGTTTTGAAATCCTTCACAGTTCTGGTCCTCACCACTTCCTCCGGAAGGGCGTTCCAGGCATCCACAACCCTCTCCGTGAAGAAATACTTCCTGACATTGGTTCTGAGTCTTCCTCCCTGGAGTTTTAAGTCATGACCCCTAGTTCTGTTGATTTTGTTCCAACGGAAAATGTTTGTCATTGACTTTGGATCATTAAAACCTTTCAAGTATCTAAAAGTCTGTATCATATCAGCCCTGTTCCTCCTTTCCTCCAGGGTATACATATTTAGATTCTTCAATCTCTCCTCATAAGTCATTCGATGAAGACCATCTACCTTTTTGGTCGCCCTTCTCTAGACCGTCTCCATCCTGTCCCAATCCCTTCGGAGATACGGTCTCCAGAACTGAGCACAGTACTCCAGGTGAGGCCTCACCAGGGACCTGTTCAAGGGGATAATCACTTCCCTTTTCTTACTCGATATTCCTCTCTCTATGCAGCCCAGCATTCTTCTGGCTTTAGCTATCACCTTGTCGCATTGTTTCGCCGACTTCAGATCGTTAGACACTATCACCCCAAGGTCTCTCTCCTTCTCCGTGCACATCAGCCCTTCACCCCCCCATCAAATACATTTCTTTCGGATTTCCACACTCGATATGCATGACTCTGTATCAATCTATGGTGTAATCACACTTTGAATTTTGTATATAGATTTGATCTCCCATCCAAAATAAAAATATATAGTGGAACTATAAAAGGTACAGAGAAAAGCAACAAAAATAGTAAAGAGGATGGAAAATGTTCTCTTATGAAGGCTAAATAGGTTAGGGCTCTGCAACCTGGAGAAGAGATGACAAAGATATGACATGACAGTGGTTTTCATTTTCTGAAGAAGCGCAAGGCAACATGCTGGACAGTGATCGGCTCTAATTTTGAATGCAGTAAATGTGTTCCTAAACACAGCTTCCAAAGGATTGCATTTATACCAGTCTATACACTAAGTATTGTTGCTACACCATTCTACATGTTTACTCAACAAATGCTGAAGATTATCACACCAAGTTGCTCAGCCTAGACTATACATGTTTTTTGACAGTACATTGATTAATCATAATTGAAGACAATTTACAACGATAGCTCTTGAGGGAGCTCAACTCGGCCAGAGTCTGGCTCTTTCCAATAAAGGCTGCTTTACACCGATCACTCTCTGTTTCTTAGCTTATCGACAATTTGGATCGGCTTCCGTTTTGTTTTACAGAATACAAGGGCATGAAAAGATTGATAGTAACATAACATATTAAATGATGGCATAGACTGAAGTAGCCTTTCTAGTCTGCCCTGTGCTGTTAAGAGTTGTAACTGCTAAGGATGTGCACTCGGTTTAGACGAAAAAGACAATAGCAACAAAACTGTCTATTTCAACTTGTTTCGGAAGCGCCCTGAAACAAACAAACAAAAAAAAAGACAAAATTTCATATAATTAGTATTTTGAGTTAGTGCGTACTAACGGGATTTAGTGTAGTAAGTCCGAAATTAGGGAAACACGAAAAAAACAGCTCCGAACCATTTCAAAAACTAAATTAAGCACAAAAAATAATGAAAAATAATCACTTCATATTACTAGTAACTACTGCTCCTTGCGGATCACTCTAATGAATGCCTGAAAACAAAAAGTAGTCAAAACACTGCTGTTATGGGCTGAATTGCCACTCTATGCAGCAGAGGTGTAATGTGGGTCGCCGGTGCCTGGGTCAATGTTCGCATTTGTGCCTCTATGCATCCCCACAATACACTTCTCTTAGGAATACCTAAAAGTCACCAAAACAAACCCCAGAAAAAAATGAGCTAACATAACTAAGGGACAAAAGATTCCCCATGCTCACGATGAAGGGTTGGCGATGAGAAAAAGGGAACCCCTATGCTATTAGGGCGAAGGCTAACTTCATCCTACAAGCCCCTGGATGGTCACCCCATAGGGATCAACAAAGAAAATTCCATCCTCCAGCTGGGTAACAGAACATGGGAAATTCTTCTTGGTCACTGGTGTCCTTGGAGGTTGGGAAGGATGGGTGGAATTTGAAAAGGAAAGATTGGAGAAAAGGTATTGGAGAGGGAATCACTCGAAATAAATAACATAGAAAATTCACCAAGTTCATCTTCTCTGAGAGGACACACAGGGATCACTAACAAGCTGGTCACCCCTAGGAAGAACTAAATATGTTACAAAAAATTTGCATCAATAATCACATGTCAGCACAACCATGTAATAAACAAGCTTCAATGTATTCTTATATAAATCTCCTTTTCAGAACAAGATAAATACAATAAACAATAATCATAATCATTTGAAAATAAAAAGAGCAATGGATGCAGAGCAGAAGTAGGACATTTCATTTTATAACCTAAAGTGCAAAAGGTAAGATAATAATTTTTGGGAGGGGGGGGGGTTAGAGTAGGGCTAGGAGGGGGAAAGGTCAGGGGAAGGGGTGGGAAGGTCAGGCTGGGGGGGGGAACGGGGGAAGGCAGTGCGGCTCAGCGCACGCAAGGTGCACAATTGTGCATCCCCTTGCGTGTGCTGACCCCTAATTTTATAATTTGCGCGCGCAAATTATAAAATCAGGTGTACATGTGCGCGCGCGCCGGGTATAGCGCACACATGTATGCCCGCGCGCACCCTTTTAAAATCTACCCCTTTGTGAAGTAACACAAAATCCTACTAAGTCATTCAGAACCTTACCATACCATAGGAACATAAGACTTGCCATACTGGGTCAGACCGAGGGTCCATCAAACCTATTATCTTGTTTCCAACAGTGGCTAAGCCAGGTCACAAGTACCTGGCAGGATCCTAAGGGGTAGATAAATTCCAAGTTGCTTATCACAAGAATAAGCAGTGGATTTCCGCAACTCTACCTTAATAATGATTAATGGACTTTTCCTCCAGGAACCTGTTCAAACCTTTTTTAAACACAGCTACACTAATAGTTTTCACCACATCCTCTGGCAACAAATTCCAGAGCTTAACTATGCATTGAGTAAAAAAATATTTTCTCTTATTAGTTTTAACTGTATTACCTAGTAACTTCATTGTGTGTCTCCCGTTCTTTGAACTTTTTGAAAGAGTATACAGCTGATTAACATTTACTCGTTCCATTCCACTCATTATTTTATAGACCTCTATCACATCTCCCCTTAGTCATCTCTTCTCCAAGTTTAAGAGTCCTAATTTCTTTAGCCTTTCTTCACAGGGGAATTGTTCCATCCTCTTTATCATGCGTCTCTGTACCTTTTCTAATTCTGCTGTATCTTTCTTGAGATTTGATGACCAGAACAGCACACAATCATAATGAGGTTGCACCATGGAGTGATACAGAGGCATTATGATAGTCTCTCTTTTATTCTCCATTCCTTAACTAATAATAATCCCAAGCATTCTATTTGCTTTCTTGGCTGCTGCTGCCCACTGGGTAGAACATTTCAACATATTTTCAACGATGACACTTAGATTCTTTTCCTGAGTGGTGACTCCTAATGTGGAACCTTGCATTAATTAGCTATAATTTGGATTACTCTTCCCTAGGTGCATCAATTTGTGCTTGTCCACATTACATTTCATTTTCAATTTGCATGTCCAGTCTCCCAGTTTTGCAAAGTCCTCTTGCAATTTCTCACAATCCACTAGTGATTTAACAGCTTTGAAAAATTTTGTCTCATTTGCAAATCTGATCACCTCACTTGCTGTTCCCATTTCCAGGTCGTTTATAAATATATTAAAAAGCAGTGGTCCCAGAACAGATCCCTAGGACACTCCACTATTCACCTTTTTCCATTGGAAAATTTACCATTTAGCCCTACTCTCTGTTTTCTAACTTTTAACCAGTTGGCAATCCACCATACGATACTGCCCCTTATCTCATGACTTTTTTTATTTTCCTAAGAAATCTCTTATGAGGGACTTTGTCAAATGCTTTCTGGAAATCCACATATTTATGCCCTCAAAAAAATGAGGCAAATTTGTGAGGCAAGATTTCCCTTGTCTAAATCTATGTTGGCTTTGTCCCTTTAAACTATGCTTATCTATATGTTCATCAATTTTTTTCTTTATGATAAGTTTCTACCATTTTGCTTGGCACAGATGAAAGACTCTCTGGTCTGTAATTTCCTGGATCACCCCTTGATCCCTTTTTAAAAATTGGTATTACCTTGGCAACGCCTCCAATTAATAAATTTCCAATAGCAGGTCCGCAATTTCATTTCTCAGTTCTTTCAGAACTCTGGGATGTATACCATATGGTCCAGGTGATTTGCTACTTTTTAGTTTGTCAGTTTGCCCTAGTAAATCTTCCGGGTTCACTGATATTTGTTTCAGTTCCTCTGAATCATCACTTTTGAATATCACTTCTGGCATGGGTATATCTCTTACATCTTCCTCAGTGAATACTGAAGCAAAGAATTCATTTAGTTTCTCTGCTATGGCTTTATCATCTCTAAGTGCTCCTTTTACCCCTTGATCATCTAATGGTCCAACTGACTTCCTCACAGGATTTTTCCTTGAATGTACCTGAACAAGTTTTTACTTTCAGTTTTTACTTCCACGGCAAGCTTCTTTTCAAATTTTCTCTTTGCCTTCCTTATCAATGCTTTGCACCTGTCTTGCCAGTACTTATGCTGTTTCCTGTTTTCTTCATTCAGATTCCTTTTCCATTTATTGAAAGATGTTCTTTTAGATATTATAGTCTTACTCACCTCATCTTTCAAGCATGTCGGTAGTCATTTAGCCTTCTTTCCACCTTTTCTAATGAGTGGAATACATCTGTTCTGGGTTTCCAAGATGACATTTTTAAACAACATCCATGCCTCAGCTAAACTCTTAACCTTTGCAGTTGCTCTTTTCAGTTTTTCCTAACCATCTTCCTCATTTTATTATAGTCATCTTTTTGAATAGGAGGAACTAGGCTCCAGAACTCAAACAGTAGAATTACACCAGTCCCTAACATATCAATATAACCTCCTAATGGGAAAACAAAACTACATGGACTATGACAGATCCCTACATAGAAATTACACGCTAGCAGAAATACTGCACTCCAGTCACGCAAATAGAGCAGAAACCAAAACTTAATACAGAAAAAGGGACTACAAATTAGAAACAGAAACTATTATGCGTGCCATTCGCGGAAGACCCGCGGCATGGCCCCCTCACCTCTCTGCAGTGACTCCAGCTCCTGGTTCCTCCTCACTGGCAGCAGCGGGCCACCAGCTCTGTCCTCGGGCCTCCCCTGGTGCTCCCGGTCCAGCCATCACGTCCATTGTTTCTCATTGGGCCTCTTCGCGTGGCCCGTGGAGAGACACTGCTACTCGGGCCGCGCCCCTCCCTAGGCTTGCACGCATCACCAAGATTTAAGTAGGGACCGCGGCAGGAATCTAGCTGCGGCTCCAGATGATGATGTCAGCAAAGTTTCAGTATCTGCTCCCTAGCTTTGCCTTTGCAACAGGTCTCCTTGCTGGTCGAGTACTCGTTGCCTCCTTAGAGATTCATCTCACTTCTGTGTTCCTGCTCCTCATGTTCCTAGTTCCTTCGTTCCTGCCTTGCACCATACCTCAGATTGCCTACATGGACTTTGACTCTGCTTCCACTGACCACGCCATTGACTCTCTCCAAGCCCAGACCTCTGCTTCGCCTGACCATGCCATTGATTCTCTCCAAGCCCGGACCTCTGCTTCACCTGTCCACGCCATTGACTCTCTCCAAGCCTTGCCTGACCATACCATTGACTCTCTCCAAGCCTGGACCTCCGCATTGCCTGACTACACTGTTGCCTCTCTCCAGATCCAGACCTCCACACTGCCTGACTACGCTATTGCCTCTCTCCAGACCCAGACCTTTGCATCGTTTGATGCTTGACTACCTCCATGATAAGATCTCAGCCTTGCTTGCCACTGCCTCCAGATTGCCGCAACACCTGACGCCTCTGCAGCTTACTTCCTGGACTTGGTCTATTCAGGCTTCGGCCTGCTCTTGCTTGGGCGCCCCCCTGTCTGCCTCCGTTCCTTTGGCACCCGAGTCTCCAGGACACTACCTTGTCCAGTGTAAGACTGTGCCATCTATCACATGCTGTTTCTGGGCTGAACCCAATCTCCACATTGACTACATACAGAGGCCCATCTAAGTCCAGCCGGTCCCGGCATCCAAAGGTTCAACCCGCGTGAAATGAGGGCTGGTATTGGTGAAGCTCCAGCTGGCCTCTGTTCAACAGCTCACTCCGCCTGCCGACGGTGGGGACCCGTAGGGCCTTACCTATGGGTTGCGTCAACCCCACCTCGGCCCAAGGGTCCACCTCCGGCACAACAGAAAGATGCAAACAAAAACTTGAAAAGGAAAACCCGATAAATAAGACTGTGAGCATTGGAATTTTGAAGAAAAAGAAACATTTCTTCCTGTACTGGGCAAAATACAAAGATATAAGAAATTCCCAAAACTGTCATATTCCAGTCATAGAAACTTAAAATAAAATTTTCGGTTCCGTTGTCATCTGATCCTTTATTTTTCTAATCAGGCTGGCCCCGATTACTCTTTTCCACTTTCCTTTTATCAGTCTTTTTCCAGGGTCTCTCTTCAGTTTTCTGCATCTTCTCCCCCTTCTTCCCTTCCTCCTTTTCATCTCTTTCCTACAATGATTTTGCTTTTTCATCATTTTCTCCATTTGTCTCGTGTGCCTCTATACACTCATGGCTAGATTTTACTCTTCCTTCTCCAATTCTCTCAACCTCCAGTCTTCAAGCTACCTCTGACACATTGACCTACCCTACTAGCTTCCTATCTCCTTTTCTGAGCCCCCCAGTTCTCCCACTTTCCCACTTTTGTCTTCACTCCCTCCCCAGTCTTCTATTCCCCCTCTTTTACACACTGCACTCATCCACTTCCCAGCCCTTATTTACCTTCCTCGGCCTCTCATCGACTCATCAGTCTCAGCCCCTTCCCTGTCACTGATTGCCTCTCCTGCCTCCCAGCCCCTTGTTCTATCTCTTTTCCTCTACCCAGCTTCCATTCCCCTTTTCACATCCTTAATTTCCATTCTCTCTTACCTCTCTTCAAAGACTCATCCTCTTCCTGTGTCTTAACCCCTCCACAGACCACTGGGTCCCTTTCTACTGTTCCAACCTCCCTCTAGCCCATCTAAAACCTTTAAATCATTTGACTCCTCTCCACTTTTTTTCATTTGTCTCACTCTTACTCATATCCCTAGTCCTCATAGTCTTCTAACCCGAGGCCCTACTCAAACTCAGTCTCCACTCTTCCCCACCTAATATCCATGACTCCACTCTACCTCATTTACTAATCCCAACCCATGATCTGAATCCCACTATCCTCTCAATCACCAACCAGAGTTTGTATGTACCTTTCTGCTCTCCCAATCACTAAATTGCCATTTGAGTCCCTGCTATCCCTCATCCCATATCTCCAATATCCACCCTCCTGACTTCTTCCTCCTTTACCAGAATTCATCTCCTGCCTGTCCTCCCTCCATAGCATGTGCTCCTCACCTTTCCTCCTCCTTCCACAGCATCTGCCTCCTTGTCTTCCTTCCCCAGCATCTCACCTGTCTTCCAGCATCTTCCACCTCACCATTCCCTCCTTCAGGATCTTCCCCTGCCTTTCTTCTCTCTCTCAGTAACTGCCTCTTTATTCTCTCCCACAGCACCTGCCTCTCCCCATCCCTCTTTACCTCCTACTTCTACTCCTCTCCCCAAGCAGGTTCCCCTGCCTTCCCCAACCATCTCCAAGCCTCTTAGCCTGTTCTCCTTTCTATTCCAGCATCGACACCACCTCTCCCTCCTCCAGCATATGCTCTTCCTTTCTGCCTCAGTCCTGACTCACCACAGAAAATTTTTTTAGTGTCACCTAAGTAACAGAAACACAAATTTCCACCACTATTAGGCACATTATGAAATAATACAAAAGTGCTTGTGGTACCAGAACTATAATACAGAAGACACAGCTCCTCACAGCTAGAAACTTTGACTAGGCACACTGAGCATGCCCAGCATGTCCTATACCATGTGTCTATGCAGGGTCCCTCTTCAGACTCGTAACATAGAATTATGATTAAAATAAAACAGGAGAAACCCATCTTTGCGGGGTGTCGGGAGGGATTCGTGAGGACTGATATCCTGCTGTCCTTGGAGAACAACTGTTACAGGTAAGCAACTCTGCTTCTTCAAGGATAAGTCCTCACATATGGGTGAATTCCTAGCTATAGGCTTCTCCCCATCTCAAAAGGGGATCAACAGATACCTAACCAGGTCCAATGGGCACAACAACTCCAGTGCTGTTGGTAACAGAGGGGCAGACAGCCTGAATGTTGGGAGAGCTGGGTTCTACACCTCAAACAAAGTCTGGAGGAAAGACTGGCTGAACCTACTGTTGCATCGGCCATCCCTATCCAGACAGTCATGTCATGTGAATGTGTGGAGAGAATTCCATGTTGCAGCCTTAAGATCTCCTCCACGGGAACTGCTCACAAGGGGGCCACCGATGCTGCTATGGCTCTGTCAGAATGACCTTTGACATGATCCTCAAGATGCAGTCCTGCCTGGGCATATCTCTGATTTAAAATACTTCATTATGTGCATATGAACGGTTAGCCCAGACCATGCCCCATCCACGGCCTCTTTGTACGCACTTTAATGTTACGATATGCGCATACTTTTTGCTCTTGTGAAAATATGTGTACCTCATGCGCGGCACACATATACGTGTTAGTATTCTATACTAACTCTCAGACGTCTGATCATCCCAGCTCTCAACCGAACTCGCATCTATAATCCTCTTATTTCCTGCTCTCCTTATGAACCTCCTTACCCTCCCCATTCAACCCCTCCTTGCTCTCTGACTTGATAAGTTTTATATTTGAAAATGTTCACCTTACTCTACTGTTACAAATCTTCTATGAAAATGTATATTGTTCACAAGGTTTTACTGTGCTCAACTGCTATGATAATTACATAATCTGTAAACCGTTATGATGGCTCTACCGAATAACGGTATATAAAACTCAACAAATAAATAAATAAATAAATGTGGCTGATCCTGAAAGGATCTCTGAGGGAGGGGAAAGGGAATATAAAACTGAATAGGAGACATGGATGGGCTTATGGTCTTTATGTGCCGCCATGTTATATGTTTTTCTGTTTAAAGGCATACATTTCAAATGTATATACTACAATAAGATCCAGACCATACACTTGGCCAGCTTGAACTCTGATATTACCAGCAAATATAGATCCAAAATACACATGCAGCCAGGCTTGTAAAACACAACTTAGATATTAAGATCACACGTTAAGTCAGGGAAAGGTACCGCTGAGAATTGTTTTTTACTTGCAAACTATTTGATCTTAAACTGTTTGAACAGTTGATTTTGAAGGTCAAATAAGTATAAAGCAACCATGGATTTATTTGTAAGAGGCAAAAATTGCTTTAAAAATATAAATTAATCTGGTAGTTAACTAGTTCAGCACTTCAGACTTAAAAAAAAATCTTTGTCTTGATGCAGATTAAAACAAGATTTTAATTAACAAGGATAAATATTGCACCCCATACCAATTTAAGAAATAATTGAAAAGTTTTTTTAATATAAAATTTTTCATGAAAGATAAAATCTACCTGAACTTCACTGTTTGTTTTTTTAAATAGGAGTATTAAGTGATATCACCAATGATCCATCAAATTCAGCATCCTGTCCCTGACACTGGCCAATCCAAATCACTTGGAAATACCTGGAAGACCTCTTCCCTCTTGCTCATTCCCAATGCTTGCTTGGCTAGTGAGCATTAATTGATCTGTTCTTCAGGAATTTGTTTAAACCTTTTATTAAATTTATTTATGCTATTAAGTTTGACCGCATCCTCTAGCATCAGATTCCACAGCTTAATTCCACAAATTAATGAAGTGCCTTCATTAATTTGTTTTAAATCAGTTACTAGTTAGTTTCATGGAGTATTTTCTGATTATATTACTAACTGAAAGGGTAAATAACCATTTTGTATTGTGCCTCCCAGGATACTTAAGGGAGCTCAGGTCCTCTGAAGGACCTGTTCAGTAGTTCTTTGGAGACAGGTATGGTTCTGCAGAACTGGAGAAGGGTGGATGTGTTCTCTCTTATTAAAAGTGGTAATAAGGAGGAAGGTTTGGAACTATAGGCTGGTTAGCTTCACATCAGTGGTGAAAAAATTGATGGGGATTCTACCGATGGAAAGAACAGTAAACTATCTGTAATCTAGTGCAAGCGTAGGCAGCTCTATGCATCAATCAGGTTATGAGCACCTTGCTAAGGAGAACACGCCAGTGTATCTCTTTCCCTCAGAACAGACGGCATCAAGAACAAATCATGAAGGATTTTTATCAGGTTGCATGCTATCCCCCTGTCCCGGGGGTGATCAATTGCACCTACATCTCTATAAGGGAACAAGGGAGAGACAAGGCCACCTACTGCAACCGCAAGGGCTTCCACTCCCTCAATATGCAGGTGATCTGCGATGCAAAGGTCCTCATCCTGGATGTTTTTCTCAAGTTTCCTGGATCCAGTCCTACCATCCTCTCGCAGTCAGGAATTCATGACCACATCCAGGAAGGACATATCACGGGGGGCTGGCTACTAGGTAGGAAACAATCTATTGATAACACTATATCCCAACCAGCTTCACCAGGGAGTGTCCCACATCTCTTTGTGGCCACCCTGGCCCGGCATTGACCTCCAACCCAACCTAATCCCATAATGTCCAGTCCAAACTCAAAGGCTATATAACTGTTCTGTTGTGGTTTCTCCCTTACAGGTGACAGAGGCTATCCCCTCAAAACCTGGCTCACGATCCCTGTGGCCATCACTCAGAGTGCAGCACAGATGCAATACAACAAGGCCCAATGGATAATCAGAGCAGTTGAGAAAACCTTTGGCCTACTCAAAACATGCTTCCGCTGTCTGGACAGATCTGGGGGATACCTCCTCTACGACCCATCTAAATTCTATCAGATCTTCCTAGCCTGCTTTTTGCTACATAACTTGCCCAAAACCAGACACAAGCTTCTTCCAGGGGTATAGCCAGAGAATGCCGATGAAGAGGAAGAGGAGGAGTAACAACAGCTCAGTCAGGAGGATTACAAATTATACATCGCTATAGGCAACGACAGGCTATACAAGAAAGGAACATTCTGATACAAAAATATTTTAATTGGTGATTATAGTGCTTTTATTTATAGTGAATTATCTTCTGTGCCTAAAAAAATACAGTTAATGCCTATTTTGGTCGACTTTGCTAATTGGTGGTTTGGCAGGGGCTTGGGGCTGGGCCTTTCTGGACACCCTCCTTCTCAGTAATGGTCCCTCAGAGGTCACTGGACCAGGCTTGTGAGGAACATGGCTGCTGGAGGGTTTAAAAAAACAAACTGGAAACCGATCTAATACTGCAGTAGCAACCAATAGACGAGAAAAACCGGTGAACACCAGGAATTCTTTATTCTACACAAATCATCATAAAAAGCCTGACTCAGGCCGAGTTTCGCTCATTTGAGCTGCTTATGGGGCTTTTAAAGTTGATGCCAGCGGTGGCCTGCATGCAGTTCAGCTTCCCTGAGTATGCACCACAAATTTGATACGTCGGCGCGATTGCTTCTAACAAACCGGAAATGTGTTGTTTCAGTTGACATACATTTTCATGGCAGACCCCTTCTGTCTCCTCCTGCATTGTCATTTGGAAACTGTGCATCTGGGGCTGCAGGGCCCACACCTCCTCCACAAGACGAGCATTCAGGGAGATGAGGAGGTGCTCAGCTGGCCAGACCTCAAACTCTTCCTGGTCCTCACCTTCCTCCTCTGTTGAAGCTTCCATACCCCCTTGCTCCTCTGCCTCCTCCTCCAGTGCCACCTCCGGCTTTTCATGTGGTTCATCCACATGTGTCCCAATGGTAGTGGTATCTGGAGCCACCTCCTCCTCAGATGAAGATTCACAGAGCTGGTGGATGCGGCGCCAAGGATGCTGCAGCCTGCTTGGTCCTGGCTGATCCTCCTGGCAGCCCACTGCAACAGGGAAAATAGTACCAGGTTTAGTTGCACTTCACAGGGGTGTGCGTATCTCTGGAGTTTCCATGTGCACAAGCAGTACAGTGGCTCAAGGGTTCTTTCAGTACCTCAGATACTAGAGTGAAAATATATTACATGTTTCATTTCCAAACCTAGCTTCCCTCCCAAAACACACATGTACTGATCCTGCCTAGCTGCTGAGGGTAGCAACTATCTGCAGCCACTCTTTTCAAGGGTGACTTCTTGCCTCTAGATGTGCAGCCTTGCAAGTTCATCTCTCACATTCAAGTAATAGGATGGAATACAAACAGGATTTAGGAACTGTCCAATTATCCGGGCCGGGAGTGGAAAGGAAAGTCAACATCACTAGGTCATCTGGCCATACAGATCAGTATGCAACAGAGGGCCAAATATAGTAAGATGCTAGACACATCACACCTATCCACCAATCCTGAGACCAAAGACCTGGGGCACTGTAGCATATAAAACCTGTGCCTAAAATGGACATCTAGGTGTGTATCCAACTAGGCGCCTAACTGGGCACCCAGCACTGCTTGATCACACAACTGAACACACAGGAGTGCGCCGACGACTCTGCCGCGAGAAAAGGCACAAAATCCCTTTGTGGCCTACTGGATGCCAAAAAGGAAGAAGCCTGGAGTGGTGCTCTTGTCTTTCCATTATCTCCTTTTGATTCCTTCTTCTTTCTTCTCTTCCTTTTTTTTTTTTTTTTTTTTACTCACAGGTACTTCCCCGAAGGGAAATATATACATGTCCACCATCTGCTGGAGACAGAGAGTACTGGCGGGCTAATATTGGGGTGGGACTATATGGCTGTGATGTCAGCTTTTGATCCGTCTCCATTTGCTGGCATAGGTACATAACCCACTCGGTTGGGATTGACCTACCCGAATGCAAAGGAAGCATCAATCCACCTTGCATACGATGGCTGCAGCAGGAAACCAGTCAGCTACATCTGATGCCAATTTTATCTTTACAACCATCTATTTTACCGAAGATGCCCTTTTTGTTCTTTTCAGCGTCAGCAAGGTCTGCCCACTCCAGTGCAGCAGCAGCAGCTGCTCATCGGGGAGCATCAACCACATGCTCAGCAGCAGATGCAGACTAATCTTGGACCAGTTTTGATGGCTTTGATATCCACTTCCCTGTAATATTAATAAAAATAATAATAATCCATGTCCTGAGTCTACTTTCCAGTGGCATTGAGTACAGTAGAAAAATAAGATACACACAAAGGCAGGCATTCATGGAATATGAATATTTTATATAAGATATAAGCTTGTTAAAATTCTGCATGTGCAGGTACAAAAGGGAAAAATGAGGGAAGGGAAAAGAGAAAATAAAATGTGTGTTGCCTCTCACTTTAGGGCCATAACAAGCGCGCTCAATTTATTTATAAGTGGAACCATGACAAAGGCCTTATTGAAATCGAAGTATGCTACAACTAATATTTTCCCCTGATCCAACTCACTGGTCACCCCGATTTGCCTGACAAGACCTACTTCTGGTAAAGCAATGCTCTCTCAGATCTTGTAATCCATTGGATTCCAGCAACTGTTTTAGCAGGAATTCCATGAATTTGCACAAAACAGAAGTCAGACTAACCAGCCTGCTGTTCCCAGCCTCCTTCTCACTTCCACTTCTATGAAAAGGAACTACATTATCTTGAACTACTCCTAACTCTAAAGAAGAAAGACTGAGAGGGCTCAAGAGGCAGGCATGGACATGCGGGAACTCCTTTGCTGGGTCCATGTTGGTGACATCATATGTCACCCACATATAATGTTAATTCATTCCTGTTTGCTGACAGAACTCTCTCACATTCCACCTCCAGCTATCACTGTTCCCCTGCAACCCATCCAGAAAGCCCCATATTCAGCCTCTTTCCTGCTCCCAAAACAGTGCTTCTACTGCTATCAAGACTAGTCTACAGTCATTTGTTATTTATGTTTGCACATCACCTTCGAAGAAGGGTCCATTCCCCATTTCCAAACATGGATTTGTCCCTTAGGACAATTCCTTTTCAGAAGTAAAGCAAATGAATCCCTAGCAAGTAGCTGTACTTATTATGCATGGATTCATTTCACTTTTAAAGAAGAAACCAATCTTGGTTTGGAACTAATGGACAAATCTCTTTCAGAATTGGGGTATGGTCCCTTCTTTGAAGGTGATGTGCATAAAAAGAAGTGGCTGTAACCTAATCTCTGTACTGGCAGCATTAGAAAGCCATGTTGGAAGAGGGAGGAGGTAAATGTATACTTTCTCCTGCTGGCTGAGTAAAGCGTCCTGTTGAGTAGGCTGTGGGGGTGGTCAATGGTCGAGGTAGGAGGGATGGGGATTGACTGTGGTCATGTTTTTCCTCCATATCACTGCAGGTATCCAGGGATGCCAGCAGCTTTTTAAAAATCTATTGGGCTGCTGAAGGTAGGAGGGAGATCAGAATTCATAATGATTGCAGGGCACACCAGTCTGATCCTATTTTTACACGAATTTAGGCATATTCAGTTTGGAACTCTTAGAATGCTTTGCAGACTGAATAACAGGAACAAAATACTCAGGATACATTCAATAAGAGGTACAATAATGCAGTAAACACTGGAATGGAGACTGACAAATTTTGTTTCCTTTATTTTCAAGGAGAATTCACAATACTTACTCCATCAATAGGCTGTTAATGTAGTCACTTCCATCCATGTGTCCAAACTGAAAGTCCCTGAAAAACAAGAAGCACGGTGTCATAAATTTGTAGAATAGAAAGAACCCTGAAAACTAATGACACTTCTAAATGCATGTTTTCCTAATTCTTTATCATGCTGGTATCGCAATCATTCATTTCCTGCTAAGCTTCCTGTGATCAGAACAGCTAAAGAAAAAAATATTTCTCCAACAGAGTCTATTTCCTGTTCCAATAGGCCACAATGCATCACCCGATCACTCTAGCTACTGGCTTAGGATCATTAATTTAACAACTGAAAACAGCTCATGACTGGTCATTTTAAGTTTCTAAAATGGGTTGGCATTTATGGTCAATGGTATTGTGCAACACTTCAATTTATTTTCAACTTAAATGGATCCTGCCACATGTTAAAAGATGAGCAGAAAACTGCACAACTAATCCAAATGAATCAAGTCTTGCTCTCACATAAATGTTCCATAACACTACAACTCAACTTTTGGCAACAAACATATCATTTCTTGGATATGAATTTCATAAAAATGTTAACCAAGACCACATAATACAAAAATTTAAGATGAATCCTTCAGCTCCAAAATAAGATGAATAGACCTACTTTAGTAATATGCTGTAGAAACCAATTCATTAGCAACCAACATGCCACCTCCATAAATAACTATGAAAATATTTGGGTATGGAAGACACTAGATACAATGTATTGCAGATGACAACAGATAAATCCATTGTCTTAGTATGTGAAATCATTACAAAAAGAAAAAAGAAGGCAAAGATAAAATAACCATGAGGCAATAATATATGCAAAGCAAAACCTATTTAATAGCTAATTAACAAATATTTTATAGCTACAGAAAAGTCTAATTGATGTTGACCAACTATTTCTGAACACAATGGATATAATTCCTGTTTGCTGAAAACTTTCATGCCATTTCCCAACAGTCAAAATACATACCCAAGTATATCAGTATGCAGCAGCAAATCCATCCTTAACACTAGATACATTTGCCACTGTAATATATTATGTGTACTAATAAAATTACATGATAAATGGAAAAATCATGAAAGACTCAAAAAAACTACTGAGAGGATCACTATGCAGCTCAGTTACTACAAACCAAAGCATTTGTCTCTGGAAAATTTCTAACCAAAAAAAGAACTGCACTTATGTTGCAAGGAGTGTCAAGTATATCTTGATGTATTTTAAAGACATAAAACACATTTATATATTATTCAGGTGTATAAAATATAATAATTTACTTCGATAAAATAATTTTTTTAAATCCTTCCTCTTTGCTTATTATATGAAATGAAAAATATCTAGGTCTTTGACAAGAATTTAAGATTTTTTAAGAAGTGCCTCAAGCAAGCAGAAAATCAAATTTAGTTCAGGAGTTCGATAGTCCAATATTCAAACATATTCCTTATGGTCTTTTATGTACTCTAAGGAAGGTGTTAACTCAAATGAACTCTCCCTTCCAGGGCAAACAGAGAACAACAGGTTGGAGCCTCCTAACCTGGGAGCCTCAAATCCAAAGAAGGAACCAAATCCCTTCAGTCCTATCGGTTCAACTCAACTATCTGTACCAAGCTCTGCATTATACACGTATAGAAACCATAGCGGTCTTTTGAAGCAAGAGGGATGGGCTTCTGGATTGATCTGTGGTATTCCAGAAACAAAAATTAGCAGATAAGAACCAATTTTTCTTTCCTGTTCATACCCCAGATCAGTCCAGACAAGAGGGATGAACCCAAGCTACCCTACACTTGGAGGGAATCCAAAAGACCCACTCACAACACACTTTTCCCAAATGTTGCCTCTTCCGGCGCCCAAACATCTAAACGGCAATGTTTGGTAAAGTTATGAAGTGAAGACTATGTTGCTGCTCTACAAATTTCCTGAGGCAACACTATCTGACACTCCGCCCAGGAGGCCGCCTGTGCCCTTGAAAAGTTTGCACACAACCCCTCCGGAATCGGTAGACCTTTACAGAGTTAGGCTGAAACAATAGTTTCAGTCAACAAGAAATTGTGGCTTTAGACACCTTATTTCCTTTCTTTGCCCCGCTAAACAAGACAAACAGATGATTCGACCACCAATAACTGTTAGTGACCTTCAGGTACCGTAACAGCATTCTACAAACATCCAATAAGCGAAGCTCTCTCGCATGTGGAACCTCCAAAGACAAATTTGGAAACGCAAGAAGATCAACCATTTGGTTGAGAAGAAAGATGGAGACGACCTGTGGCAAAAAACGAAGGAACTGCACTGCGTGCAACGAAACTCCATCATCTGTGATCCAAAGGAATGGATCCCTATAGGATAAAGCCTGAAACTCAGAGATCCGCCTAGCTGAGCAAATCACTACTAGAAAACAACTTCAAGATGAGGTCCTTCAATGATGCCCATTGCAAAGGTTCAAACAGAGGTCCACATAACACCTGGAGGAGAAAGTTAAGGCTCCATGATGCACACATCCTACACACCAGAGGCCGCAAATGCTTGGCCCCCTTCAAAAAATGGACATCTGGATGAGACAACAGTGGCCTCTCCTGTATATTACTTCTAAGACAGCCTAAGACTGCCACTTGCACTTAAAGCAAATTGTAGGCCACCCCTTTGCCAAGCCCTGCTGCAAAAAAGCCAGTATCTGAGGAATATCCACTTGCAAGGGCTCTAGACCTTCTTCCAAGCCTCAAACACTCTCCATATTCTGACATAAGCAAGAGAGGTGGATGGCCTCCTAGCCTGAAGCAAAGTAGTAAAAACCAGCTCTGAGTATCCTTTCAATCTTAATTGTCTACTCTCAAATGCCAAGTGGCGAGACAAAAGCGATCCGCCCGATCTGAGATGGGCCCTGTAAATGAGTCAATCTGATGGGCCCATCTATCGCGTGATGAACCAGATCCGCAAACACAGCCACTCTGTTGCTACGAAAACTACCCTTCCTGGGTGTCGCTCTACGCATCGCAACACGCAGCCTACTAGAGGACATGAAGGGAACACATAGCGCAGAATCTCCGTTGGCTATGGAAGAACTAGAATTTTGATTCTTTTGACCCGAACGCTCACCTATGACTGAAGAATCAAGACACTTTGGCATTGCTTTGCGATGCCAACAAATCCAGCTGAGGGCTGCCCCACCTGGACTGAATATCTAAGGCCTCCGCTGACAGCTCCCATTCCCCTGGATCCAACTGCTGTCTGCTGACATAATCCGCCTGCACATTGTCCACTCCAGCCACATGTGATGCTGCTATTTCAGTCAGATACTGCTCTGCCCAGACAAATAGGTCCTAAGCCTCCTGAGCCACAAAATGACTTTTCGTCCGGCCTGTCGATTGATATATGTCACCATCATTGCATTGTCCGAGAAAACTCTCAGCATCCTGGCCTGTACCTGCGGAAGGAAGGAAATCAATGCCTTGTGAATGGCCCTTTCTCTAAATGACTGATAGACCAGAATGCTTCCACCAGCGACCATAGCCCCTGAGTGTCTTCCCTGGACACACTCTCTAACCTGTAAAGCTAGCATCTGTAGTCACCATACCCAGTCCGGAACCTCCAGCCACACCTTTCTCCAAATTGGGGCAAAACAGCCCCCTGAAGTGGTAAAGAAGCAGAAAATCCTGTGACAGCGGATTCCATCAGGACAAAAGCACACTCTGAAGTGGCCGCATGTGAGCAAATGCCCCTGGAACTAATTCCAGTGTAGACCCCAGAGAACCCAGCATCTGCAAATAATCCCAGACTTTGGGCATCGACAGCTGAAGTAGATGAAGGACCTGAGCTTGCAACTTCACCACCCTCTCTGAGGTAAGGAACACATTGCCCACACAGGTATCCAAACACATTCCCAGTTACTCCAAAGACTGGGATGACACTAGATGGCTCTTTGCTAAGTTCACCACCCAGCCCAGAGATTGTAGCATCTCCAAGACCCACCAAACTGACCGATGAGATGACTTTCGACTTGGCTCAAATGAGCCAGTTGTCCAAATAAGGATGAACCAGAATCCCTTTTCTTTGCAAGGCCGCTGCCTCCATTTCCATCACCTTCAAAGAACGTCTGCGGCCAGGGGAGTTGGAGGAGCTAGGTCTAGATTGGGCAAACTGGTGGTCAAACTGGTGAAACTGATTATGGGCTAGACACAGAATCTGTTATAAAATTCTGTCGCTTGCACATCCCAAAGCTAACTTATGCTGCTGTGCACACACAAGCTTAAAATTAGGAGCATACATACATGAGCCAGGACTATTTCATAACATGCACGCATATATGCGTGCAAGATATAAAATTGCCACGTATCTGGCCGCACGCTCATATACACATATATATATATATATATATCAGCAACTGTCTGCGCATTTGAAAATTAATGTCCCTGCAAGAGCAAAAGCATAGGAGGGATGCTACAACCAGCTCCTGTGATTCCAGCTCCGAGTGAAGGCAGGGGGTGAGTAATTTGTCAGAGATCAACTGGTAACTACGGGCAGGTTAAACTTCAGATCCCATGGTGTTCAGGGCTTTGCTTTTTGTTGTGCTTAACCAGCCGTACATTGAGTGAATGAATGGTTGCAGGCTGGCACGCTAGCAGCCCTGCCAGCTCTCATTGCACTGTTTATGAAAGAAACATCAACTTCTGCGTACCCTTAGAGGCCATCAAGCCTGACACTGCAGGTTCATTACTGGGATGGTGCTTGGGATTTGGAGCTTGCAGCTGAATCAGATCTAAGAGCCGCCCTGGAATCTGTTCTACTGCAGACTGAGTAATTTCTGTGGAAACAGCCACCATCTTAAGAGCTTCCTGAAGTTTCCTCTAGGCCATGGCTTCTGCTGTGCTCCTTCCTGGTCATCTGGGAGGGGACTCTGGTGATTCTCCGTTGGAGATCCTTTGTTTGATTCTATTCCAGACTCTAACATTTCCTCCCCAGGGGATTTTCCCCCTAAATATTTCTTCCTTAAGCTGCTATTCCAGGCCTTCAATATTATTCAGAGGCTTGGTGAGGGAGTGGGACTAAGAACATAAGAAGTTGCCAAACTAGGTCAGACCCACTCACCCCAGTTAATCCAGGCCCCTCAAACACTGCAGATATGTCTGCAAATTATTTTATAAAGGCTTACACCTCCTCCACAGCAGAAGTAAATTTGTGCTCAACTATACTTAGATGCATGCTCAAGCACGAAGCTACTTGCATGCATATCTCTTAGCCCCACCCCAGAATGCCCATGCCTGCACACATTCTGCCCCTTTTTCCATGATGCAAGGTATTTACGCAAGCATGTGGGCAGCTTATAAAATCAGGTGGACATGTGCATGTGCTACATCATGCATGCTGATCTCCCGATTTTGGAATGTGCCTGACTTTTAAAATTCAGCTTTTACTTTTTTTTTTTAAAGGAGGAGAGGGGAGGGGACGCAGCAGCTTTTACAAAGGATCCTCAGAAGTCTAAAACTGGCTTCCACCTTTTAAATCTACCACACTTCCTTGGTGTTGGGAGTCTTCGGTAGGGCTCACTGAATGGAAAAAAACTGTAGCTTTGCCTGCAGGATTTCACAAACAAAAAAGGCTAGTGAAGAACTACAGCAGTCATTCTAACAGGAAGGAAAAGGCCAAAACCTGAGAGCCACAGATTCTGCTGTGCCACACCATTACGTCCTACCATATGCTGGAGACGGAGAATACTGGCTTTTGCCTGGGCTGTACCACAATAAGTAACAGTGATGATATCACGTAAAAAGCTGTGTTCTCAGTCTCCATTTGCTAGTAGTGGAAAATAAACCCATGCTCCTGGATGTGTGTAGCAGGATGATAAGGAAAGGTTAATTTATTGGCTTATTTATCGCTTATATTTTTAACTGCCCTACTCCAAAAGCTTAGGGCTTAGTTATCACAGAGACTCTAATCCTAAAATGCCAGGTTTTTGATGTGTATGGTTTTTTTTTTTAATACAAAACAATCACCATTTTTCATGATTTCAATATTTCCAAAATATCCCAGTAACATATGACAAAACCAATCCTGCCAATCTAATATATCTTAGCAGATAACTGAGTATAAGCATACAAATGGCAATAACACAATTAGAATAAAAACAACCAAAATATGCAGTTGAAATGGACATTCATAATCAGAAAAGTCAGGTGCAAACAAAATAGGTTTCAATTTCTTATAAAATATGATATAGATTTCTTCTTTCTGTAAATCTTGAGGGAGTTCATTCCAGAGGGTGAGGGCAGCTACTGAGAAAATACTATCTTGAGTTTCAGAAAGTCCAGTACACATCTATATTAACAATGCTCAAGACACACACATTAACAAAAATGCTATGTGGCACCTCCATGAAGCAGGCAGAGTGGACATGGAGAGGTCTCATACGGACAAAAGAAGAGCTAGAAAAACAATGAGAGTGCCACTAGTCTCTCTTCCAAATTTTAAAACATAGGGAGAGGATTCAGACACACACATGAGCCTGTCTGTTACAATGGACCATTTCCCTCTATATACAAATGAAGGAGAAGGTAGAAGTCTGTGGTACAGGCAAATGGGCAGCTACAGCCACCAGCTCACAATGGGTTGGCATAGGAAAATCAAGACAATTGAAACCCAGAGTTTTTCAATATATAATCAGAATATCCTTTTTACTGGGCAGAAGGCAATATCAGAATCTAACAGCCATGATTATGTTATGCACAGTATGTCTAGAGTATTCCACAAATAAAATCAATAAATCTACTTCTTCCAGATAGATTGGACATTAAGGAGATATAGTTAAATAGGCAAAGGTAAGATCAGAAGAGCAAACTTGTAAAGATAATGTCTGGGCAAGAGACAAATGAGGAGGCCATTGAAGAACAGGCATATGAACAGCTGATCGATAAGATGGCTTCCAATACTAATTACTCTAGTGACCATAATTCATAGCAACAGAAATTGGCATAGTCATCACATTAGCATCTAGACACATTAAAATTATCAGTGCTAGTCAAAATCAAGAATAAAGAATAAAAATCACAAATAAGAAGTCAAGCTATCAGAAATTGGCCACTGCCTACCAGTCAAATAATAAGGCAGGCAAAGGCGTGAACACACCACCCTGACTGAATCGGTGTTTAACAGAGCCGGGTCTGGAAGTGACCTCAATAGGGCACAGGTTCATCGGCAACATCAGCAGCAGGGACTGGTTAGCAGATTCAAGTCAGAGACAGGTAGTAGCAGATGAGCAGACAGCCCCATGGAAAAGAAACAGATGACAGTCTCCCCTATAGGAAGCATTTCCCAATATTTTCCTCTCTAGTCATGGACCTGTATGAGAGAATTGTTATAACGAGGAAGGGAATAAAGCACTCTAAAATAAAATATAGAAGTTAAAAAACAAAAAATGTTACATAAAACATCAGCAGACATACCTGTGAAAATGATCTCTATAATTCTTAGCAATTTCCTGAATAATGTTTTTTAGTCTGAAAAAAAGAAAAAATAAAATAGATTTTTACCAGTCCTAATGTTAAATTCCTAACTCTAATTATAAAACTAATTTTGGGACACTAGGCTTGATTTATCCAATTTAAGGATGTGGTGAAAAATGATTTGGGAAAGCTGAAAAAAACAAATGTGATATTCGAAACTTGAACAGAAGCGGCTAAGGAGGCCAAATAAAAGTGAACTGGATAATTCTGAGTGAATAAAACATTTGGGGACTGCCTATGAACCATGGAATGTATTATCAGCAAAAAAGAAAAGGTTTTTAAAGTGGTCAGGTTAGGAAAACGGACGCTCGTAAAATTGAGCATCCGTTTTCCTCACTTGCGCACACAATCACCTCTCCTGGGCACTCAATGCAATAAGTAAATGAGCCATCATTCTAAAAAGGACGCACTAGGGATAAATTGTGCATCCCTAGTGCATCCATGGCATCGAGTGCCCAGGAGAGAGCAGAGTTGCTTACCTGTAACAGGTGTTCTTCCTGGACAGCAGAATGTTAGTCCTCACATGTGGGTGACATCATCAGATGGAGCCCTGTCACGGAACACTTTTGTCAAAGTTTCTAGAACTTTGACTGGCATACTGAGCATGCCCAGCATGTCACTAACCCTGTAGCCACCAGGGGTCCCTCTTCAGTCTCGTTTGGGGCAAAAGTACGAGCGAAAAATAAAAAAGAAAATGGTAACGAACCCAACTCTGCGGGGTGATGGGCGGGCTTCGTGAGGACTAACATCCTGCTGTCCTGGGAGAACACCTGTTACAGGTAAGCAACTCTGCTTTCTCCCAGGACAAACAGGATGGTAGTTCTCACATATGGTTGAATAGCAAGCTACAGGCTGAGCCATACAAATGAGGTCAAGCAGAACACAAGGATGAGGCAGCCTGAAATTCACAGTGGGTCGAGGTAGGACGAGTTGGGTTCCTACACTGGGAACAAATTCCTTAGGACAGAGGCCAAAGACAGAATCCTGTCGTCCAGCCTTGTCTAGACAGTAGTGAGCTGCGAAGATGTGGAGAGAGCTCCATGTCGCAGCCCTGCAGATGTCAGCAATCGGAACTGAACGGTAGTGTGCTACTGATGTTGCCATTGCTCTGATGGAGTGTGCCTTCACTCGTCCCTGCAGTGGAAGGCCTGATTGCTGGTAGCAGAATGCAATACAGTCTGCTCACCAGTTTGATAGTGTTTGCTTGCCCATCACTTCCCCAAGTTTGTTTTTATCAAAAGATACAGTTGGGTGGACTTTCTGTGGGCTGTAGTGTGGTCTAAGTAAAATGCAAGAGCACGCTTACAGTCCCAGGTATGCAGAGCTCGCTCACCCAGGTGAACGTGAGGCCTTAGAAAGAAAGTGGGCAAGACTATGGACCGATTTAAGTGGAAATCAGTTACCACCTTAGGAAGGAATTTAGGATGAGTGCGAAGAACCACCCGGTCATGGAGGAACCTTGCGTAGGGTGAGTAGGTCACAAGGGCCTGTAATTCACTTACTCTGCGAGCAGATGTGATGGCTACTAGGAAAAGCAGTTTCCATGTAAGGTATATGAGTTCGTAGGAATGCAAGGGCTCAAAAGGAGTGTGCATGAGCTGTGCAAGGACAACATTGAGGTCCCATGCCACAACCGGTGGCCATAGAGGAGGCTTAAGCTGTAATAAACCTCTCATGAAGCGACTCACCAGGGGCTGAGCTGTTGTCAGGGCATCCGCTATTTCTTGATGGTAAGCAGAAATGGCACTAAGATGCACTCGGATAGATGACGTCTGGAGGCCAGATTCCGAGAGGTGCCAGAGATAAACCAACAGACTCGATGTTGAGCAAAAAAAGGGATCCAAGCCCTTCTGTGTGCACCACAAGGTAAATCTCTTCCATTTAGAGCGGTAGGATTTCCGCGTGGAAGGCTTCCATGAAGCTACGAGGACTTGAGAAATGTCCCTTGAAAGGTTGAGTGGTTGTAATATCAACCTTTCAACATCCAGGCCGCCAGAGACAGGGCCTGGAGGTTTGGGTGGTGTAACTTGCCACGATTCTGTGTTATGAGGTTGGGCGTCATGCCCAGGCGAATGGGGTCCTGGACAGAAAGGTCGAGAAGTATGGGAAATCAAATTTGGCACAGCCAATACGGAGCTATGAGAATCATTAAGCCCTGGTCCTGTTGTAGCTTCACGAGAGTCTTGCTTATTAGTGGAATTGGAGGATACACATAAGGCAAGCCTGTGTTCCAGGGAAGGGCGAAGGAATCCATGGTTGGTGCTTGTCGGTCCTTGTGTAGGAAGCAGAAGCGTTTCACTTTGCGGTTCTGACTGGATGCAAAGAGGTCGATGGTCAGCTGACCCCACCGGTGGAAGATTCTGCTCGAGACCGAGGGATCTAGAGATCTCTCGTGGGGCTGGAAACGTCGGCTAAGGCGGTCCCACCAGTGCATTTTGTGTGCCCGCTAGATAAGTGGCTCGCAGAAGATGGAATGTAACAGGGCCCAGGCCCAGATCTGCGACACCTCTTGGCAGAGCAGGTAAGAGCCCGTGCCCCCCTTTTTGTTCAGGTACTACATTGCAACTTGATTGTCTGTTTGAATCAAGACAACTTTGTTGGAGAGGCAGTCCTGGAATGCATAAAGGGCGTATCGCATCGCCCGAAGCTCCAGAAAGTTGATTTGATGGATCGCTTCGGCCGATGTCCAAGTCCCTTGAGTTTGAAGGCCTTGGATGTGGGCTCCCCAACCTAGGTTGGAGGCATCCATAGTTAAGGTCACCTGAGGAGCGGGTTGCTGGAAAGGAAGACCCACTTGTAAGTTGGCTTTGTGTGTCCACCATGCAAGGGACAGACGAAGCTGGCTGGTTATGTGTACCAGGGACGACAGCGGTTGAGTAGCCTGTCACAACTGAGATTTTAGAGTCCATTGGGTCACTCTCATGGTAAGGCGTGCCATAGGGTGACATGAACTGTTGATGCCATATGGCCGAGCAGCTTGAGTAGCTGGCCAGCGGAGGCTCTTTTCCGACGGCGGATAAAGCTAGCAAGGTTGGACAGCGTAATCACACGGTCGTTAGGTAAGAATGCTCTGGACAGTGTTGTGTCTAGGTCTGCTCCTATAAAGGAGAGAAGATGAGACTGTGTCAACTGGGATTTGGAGTAATTGATTAGAAATCCCAATGAGTTCAGGAGCCTTATGGTGAGACCGAGAGAGTCGAGGGCTCCTTGTTTGGATTGGCTTTTTATGAGCCAGTCGTCCAGGTATGGAAAAAAGCAAAATTGCTTACCTTGTAATAGATGTTATCCCAGGACAGCAGGATGTAGTCCTCACATATGGGTGACGTCACTCACGGAGCCCTAATGCGGGAAAACTTCTGGCAAAGTTTCTAGAAGCTTTTGACTGGCAGCCTGGGGCTACTGAGCATGCCCGGCATGCCATGATATTCCCTGCCACAGGGGTCTCACTTCAGTCTCGTATGTAGCAATAAGCGTTAGCAAAAGAAAATAATAAAAGTCTGAGGCCCAACTCCGCGGGGTGGTGGGTGGGTTCTATGAGGACTACATCCTGCTGTCCTGGGATAACACCTATTACAAGGTAAGTAATTTTGCTTTATCCCAGGACAAGCAGGATGCTAGTCCTCACATATGGATGATTAGCAAGCTAGAGGCTGAGTCATTGTACATGTAGTTAGCAGTGATGCGTTGTTGAGGAAATGAGGCAGCCGAAGATCACAGCAGGTTGGTTGTAGAAGGAGTTGGGATCAAACTGGAAACAAGTTCTTTAAGACAGATTGTCCATAGGCTGAATCTTGTCGTCCTTGTTTATCCAGACAGTAATGAGCTGCAAAGGTGTGAAGAGAACTCCATGTTGCTGCTTTACATATGTCAATGATTGGCACTGAACGAAAGTGTGCTACTGAAGTTGACATTGCTCGTACTGAATGTACTTTTACTCGCCCTTGAAGAGGAAGGCCTGCTTTTTCATAGCAAAATTGTATGCAATCTGCTAACCAGTTTGATAGAGTATGCTTGCCCTCTGCTTTACCTGGCTTATTTGGATCATAAGAAACAAAAAGTTGATTGGATTTTCTGAGGGCTGTAGTGCGGTTTAAATAAAAGGACAATGCACGTTTACAGTCCAGAGTGTGTAAAGCTCTTTCCCCTTGGTGAGAATGAGGCCTTGAAAAGAATGTGGGTAGGACTATGGTTTGATTTAAGTGGAATGCCGTAACTACCTTAGGAAGGAATTTTGGGTGTGTACGGAGAACCACTCTGTCATGTAGAAACTTTGTATAAGGTTCGTATGTGACAAGTGCTTGTAACTCACTAACTCTTCTAGCTGATGTAATGGCTATAAGGAAGATAGTCTTCCATGTGAGAAATTTGAGATCACAAGAATGTATGGGTTCGAAAGGAGAACACATTAATGCTGTTAAAACCAGATTCAGATCCCATTCTGTGACTGGAGGCCGAATTGGTGGTTTAAGATGAGTTAAACCTCTCATAAACCTACTGACAAGAGGTTGTGTGGATATAGGTGCATCTCCCAGTTTGTTATGATAAGCTGAGATAGCACTTAAATGTACTCTGATAGATGAAGTCTGAAGACCAGAGTTTGAAAGATGGTACAAATAGTCTAAAAGAGAAGTAGTGGGGCACGTAAATGGATCAATATTGTTCTGGCTGCACCACAGAGTGAACCTCTTCCATTTGAAAGAATAATTTTTCCTAGTGGAAGGTTTACGTGAAGCTATAAGAAACATTCGTGGATAGATTGAGTGGTTGTAAGATTAAGCTTTCAACATCCATGCTGTCAGAGAGAGGGATTGAAGGTTGGGATGTCGCAACCGGCCCTGATCCTGAGTGATGAGATTGGGAGCTACTCCCAGGCATATTGAATCCCTGACTGAGAGGTCCAGCAGTGTGGGAAACCATACTTGTCGAGGCCAATATGGGGCTATGAGTATCATGGACCCCTTGTCCTGTTGTAGCTTCACCAGCGTTTTGGTGATAAGCGGTATGGGAGGATACGCATATAGTAGGCCTGAGTTCCAAGGGCGAGCAAAAGCATCCCTGGCTGGCTGGTTCTTCTGTTTGTGTAGAGAACAGAAGTTGTCCACTTTGTGATTGAGATGCGACGCAAAGAGGTCTGTTGTTGGTTGTCCCCAACGTTGGAACATCTTGGTTGCTACTGAGGGATTCAGGAACCATTCGTGTGGTTGGAACTGACGACAGTCGATCTGCTAGCACATTCTGAATTCCTGCTAGATATATGGCCTGTAGGAACATTGAGTGGTTCAAGGCCCAGCCCCAAATTTGTGCAGCTTCTTGACAAAGGAGATATGAGCCCGTACCTCCCTGTTTGTTGATGTACCACATAGCTACTGTATAGTCTGTTTGGATCAGAATGGTCTTGTGTGAAAGGCAGTCCTTGAACTGCCTTTGGGTACTTGCCAGGTTCTTATGGCCTGGATTGGCCACTGTTGGAAACAGGATGCTGGGCTTGATGGACCCTTGGTCTGACCCAGTATGGCATTTTCTTATGTTCTTGAACGCATGAAGCGCATAACGTATAGCTCGAAGTTCCAGAAAATTGTTCTGATATGTGGCTTCGAGTTTTGTCCAAGTTCCTTGAGTTTGAAGAGAGTTTATGTGAGCTCCCCACCCCAAGGTGGATGCATCTGTAGTTAATGTTATCTGAGGGACTGGTTTCTGGAAGGGTATGCCCTTGCGTAAATTGTCCTTGGTTGTCCACCATCGTAGTGATGAATGTAGTTGGTGGGTTACTTGGATTGGATAATATAATGGTTGAATGGCTTGGATCCATTGTGATCGTAGAGTCCATTGGGTTACCCTCATGGCGAGTCGTGACATAGGAGTGACATGAACTGTTGAGGCCATGTGGCCTAGTAAGGTAAGAAACTGATGGGCTGTCGCTTGTTGTTGTATGGAAATTGAGTGTGCCAACAGGGACAGTGTGACTGCACAATCTTCTGGTAGAAAAGCCTGTGCAATGTCTGTGTTTAATTCTGCTCCTATGAATTGGAGTAGATGAGAAGGGTTCATGTGGGATTTCTGATAATTGATGAGGAATCCCAGTCTGTGAAGTATAGCTATTGTGCGATTTAGTGAAGTTATTGCTCCTTGATGTGATTGACTTTTGATGAGCCAATCGTCGAGGTAAGGAAAAACATGAACACCTTGTTTGTGTAAGTGTGCTGCTATCACTGCCAGGCATTTGGTGAATACCCTGGGAGCTGAAGCCAGACCGAATGGTAACACTCGGTATTGGAAATGCTGATGGCCTACTGTGAATCGCAGATACTTGCGATGAGGCGGGAAGATAGGAATGTGTGTATAAGCATCTTGAAGATCCAGAGAACAAAGCCAATCTCCCTTGTGTAGAAGTGGAAGCATGGTGCCTAGAGAAACCATTCTGAACTTTTCTTTTTTTAAGAATTTGTTGAGATTTCTGAGATCTAGAATAGGACGTAGGCCTCCGGTTTTCTTTGGAATGAGGAAATACCGGGAATAGAATCCTCTGCCCTTTTGACTGTGTGGTACTTGTTCCACAGCTTTTGATTGCAGAAGAGAGGATAATTCTGTTTGTAATTGAAGTATGTGATTGTGATTGAGATGGGAATTTTGTGGTGGAAACTCCCGAGGGAGTGATGTGAAGTCGAGGCAGTATCCTTGATGAATTATCGAAAGGACCCAATGATCGGATGTTATTGCTGTCCACTCCTTGTAGAAATGGGATATTCTTCCTCCAACTGGCAAGGTGGTTTGGGGATTGGAATATGGGCCTTGTTCTCTGAATTTCATTTCAAAAGCCCGAGGCAGGTCCAGTTTGAGGAGCTGGTTGGGGCCTCGCAGACCGCTGTTGTCTTTGTTGAGGTCTTTGTTGAGACCTGGGAGGTCTTGGCCTAGAAGCGGGAGGATAGTACCTTTTTGGCCTATAGAAAGGACGTTTTGTCTCCCTACGCGGTGGTCTGCGACTTGTGTGGGTTGCAGGGTCATGAGGTAGCATGGAGAGTTGTTTTAGAGTCTCTGAGTTCTCTCGAAGTTGAGCCACAGCATCCTGAACTTTTGTGCCAAACAAATTATCTCCCTGACAGGGAAGGTCTACCAATTTGTCCTGGACTTCTGGGCGTAAATCAGAAGCCTTTAGCCAGGCCCACCCTTCTGGCGCTAATGCCTGATGCTGCTGTTCTAGAAGATGTTTCAAAAGCATCATAAGCGGCTCTGACCTCGTGTTTCCCTGCATCCAAGCCTTTTCGGATTATGTTCTGTGCTGCCTCTTGGTGTTGTTGAGGCAGAGAAGGTACAAATTCTTCAATCTGTTTCCAGAGATTTCTCTGGTGTTGAGTCATGTAAAGTTGGTATGCTGCAATTTTTGAGTTGAGCATGGCCCCCTGATAGATTTTTCTTCCCATCTGATCTAAAAATCTATTGTCCTTTCCTGGAGGGATCGAGGCATGAGTTCTGGTCCTGCGAGATTTCTTCTGAGCAGATTCAACTACAAGTGAATTATGAGGAAGTTGAGTTTTCTCAAATCCTGGTGCAGATTGAACTAGATAGGTAGAATCTACCCTTTTATTAACAGCAGGAGTTGTACAGGGGTGTTCCCAAATCCTCTGCTGGAGTTGCAGTAGCACTTCATGGACAGGGATGGCCAGATTGTGCTTAGGAGGATCTACAAACTGTAAAATTTCCAGTGTCTGTTGCCTCTCATCTTTTTCTGCTTGTAGTTGGAAGGGTATGGACTCAGACATCTCCTGGATGAAGGATGAAAATGAAAGGTCCTCTGGAGGTGACTTTTTCTTGGATTGAGGTGGAGAGGGATCAGACATAAAGTCCTCTGATGAGGGCTCAGATGCTGTATCCGACCAGGTATCAGAAGTTGGTGTTTGATATGGAGGAGGCACAGGCCTTTGAGGTGGAGGTATCCCAGAAGGGCCTTGTAATAGATCTTGTGGATCAGGTGAAGTTTCTTGCTCCTCCTCTTCTTGTCCAGGTATAATGGGCAATGAAGCTAGAAGGTCCTGATATCTCTTAGTGAGCAGGCTGTGTAATTGTGCTTCAGAACTGGAAGTGTCTGGAGCTTTTGCATGGAAGTGGTTTTCCTTTGCAAAGGAGGTTTGGATGGTGCCATGGTATAGAGAGACATCGATGGTGTAACAGATGGCATCGATGATGTAGTAAAGGAAAACATCGAGATAGGAATAATCGATGTTATAGGCCGGGTTGGCATCAAAGGCATCGAGAATGGTAAAGGCACCGATGGTATCGATGGGATGAATGCCTGAACCGGCTCAGTCATCAATGTTGTCATTTGCATCGAGGTAGACATCAGCGGAATCGAAGGCATCAATGATACCGCTGGCATCGGCGTATATGCCGGCATCAGCTGTAAAGCCGGTATCGATGAAGCTTGCATCATCGGCGTAGTTGCTGGCATCGGCTGTGAAGCCGGTATCGAAGAATCTTCTGACCTCGGCGATCCCGCCGGCATCGACATGGTTGTCTGCATCGGCGATGGCGCCGGAATTTGATGTTTTAAGGCATCGGTGACTATTTGTCTGATTAACACAGTCAAGTCAGGAATCGAAGTCGATGCCTGCTGTGAGGTTGACTGTATCGATGTTGGAACCGAGGGAACGGAAGTCACCGCAGGGGAGGACGACTTTTGCTTCTTAGCACTCGGTTCATCCGGCGGCGGAAGCGGCGGGATAGATCGATGCCATTGGTGCTTGTGCTTCGATCTTGGTTCAGATACTGACCTTGTCGATGAAGTGGAGGGTGTTGGAGAAGAGGCATCGCCCGAACCCTCCGGAAGTCTTTTCTTGAGAAGAATCTTTTTATTGAGGCCTACCGGCGATGATTTTGTGGAAGTTGTCGGTGAAGGCCCCGATTGGATTTGAAAAATCTGTGCCATCTTTTCTTGGCGGAGTTTTCTGCCTTTTGCCGTCAATCTCCTGGCATTCTGGACAGGAAGCGATGTCGTGCTGTCCTCCGAGGCACCGAACGCATTCGATATGCGGGTCCGTTATGGACATTGTTCGGTTGCAGGCTGGGCACTTTTTGAAGCCTGATGACATCTTGACTCGACGTCCGTCGATGAAAAAATGGTAAAAAAAAATCCGCAAAAAACGGAACTCCTCCTCATCTCCTCAAAACATGCATCCATACCCTTTCCCTCCACCCCCCCAATTTTCTCTCTGACACAAGAAACCTGGGGGTTATTCTCGATAACCAACTAACCTTCAAACCATACATCAAATCTATCCTTAGCAGCTGTTACTTCAAACTACAAACCCTCAAAAAACTCAAACCCCTTCTCTACTTCTCTGATTTCCGCACAGTACTTCAATCTATAATCTTCTCAAAAATTGATTACTGTAATGCACTCCTACTTGGTCTCCCTGCTACCCACATCAAACCTCTACAACTCCTTCAAAACGCTACTGCACGCATCCTAACCAATGCCAATAAGAAAGACCATATTACTCCCACCCTCATTAATCTCCATTGGCTTCCCATTCACTCACGAATTATTTACAAGACCCTTACCCTCATCCACAAAAGTATTGCTAACGAACATTACAATTGGCTAAACCCACCTTTCCTCCCTCGTATCTCCACAAGACCCACACGCTTCTCTCTCCGTGGAACCCTTATCCCCCCTTCCATAAAATCCACAAGACTCATCTCCACCACCAATAGGGCCCTCTCTCTCGCAGGCCCTTCCCTCTGGAACTCCATGCCTCCTGACCTACGTACCGAAACCTCCACACCCACTTTCAAAAAGAAACTCAAAACCTGGCTCTTCCTCCAAGCATACCCCCAATCATCTTCATCTCTTACTAACACCCTAACCCGACCACCACCTCTCACCAACACTCCCCCTCAGGACCTACACCCGACACCCACCCCCTCCAAGGAGCTTCAAACCTAAACAAAAACTTTGTATATAACCTATGTACATATTAATTGTTCCTCGAACCCCTGTACATATCTTTTCCCTATGTTTTCCATTTTCACCCCTCCCCCTCCCCCCTCCCTTTGTCTCATATATCCCTACCCTTCCCTTATTTATCTAGTTAATTGCCATGTTACTGCATTTATGTTACAAACTGTTCCTTGTAAAGGCTTTGCCTATATATTATTTGTTATAAGTTATCTGTAAACCGGCACGATGTGCAAACGGTTGTCGGTATATAAAATCAAATAAATAAATAAATAAATAAATTTATTAGCGGAAGCTAATTTCTTTGTCATCGTCCGGTGACAAACACTATGAGACCCGAAATGGGGCAAATTTTTCAAAGAAAGTATTGACTTTTTTGTCAACTTGTGAGGAAAACCTCACAGGGCTCCTGTGACCGCGATGTCAATGGCAGCGCGGAAAAACTAAGACTGAAGTGAGACCCCTGTGGCAGGGAATATCATGGCATGCCGGGCATGCTCAGTAGCCCCAGGCTGCCAGTCAAAAGCTTCTAGAAACTTTGCCAGAAGTTTTCCCGCATTAGGGCTCCGTGAGTGACGTCACCCATATGTGAGGACTAGCATCCTGCTTGTCCTGGGATAACATATACGCCTCTGCTGTGTAACTGTGCAGCCATGACTGCCAGGAACTTCGTAAAGACTCGAGGCGCCGAGGCTAGGCCAAATGGCAGTACCTTGTATTGACAGTGACTGTGACCCAACATGAATCGCAGATATTTGCTATGAGGCGGGAAGATTGCAATATGGGCGTATCCGTCTTGAACGACCAGAGAGCAGAGCCAATCCCCTTGTTGAAGTAGAGGAAGCATGGTGCCCAGGGATACCATTCTGAACCGTTCCTTGCAAAGAAATGTATTCAAGGCATGGAGATCCAGAATAGGCTGGAGGCCGCTGGGTTTTTTTGGAATTAGGAAATCTGGAGTAGAACCCCTTTCCTTGCTGATTCAGTGGAACCGGTTTGACGGCTCTGACTGACAAAAGGGTTGAGAGCTCTGACTTGAGTTTTCCTGTGCAGTCGTCCCAGTTCCAGGATGAATTGGGCAGGAAGTCCGGGAGTATTTTTGAAAAATTTAGACTGTAACTGTAGGCTATGATGGACAATACCCACTGGTCTGTAGTAACTGGATGCCAATTTGTTGCAAAGTGGCAACGGCGGCCCCTCACTGGAATATGGCTGCTGCTCTCTGGAAAAGGGTCAAAATCCAGCCGCAGGGCCAGCTTGTGGAGCTGAATGTGGTCTAGATGTTCTCGCTTGGCGTGCATGTCCGCTCTGAAGTGCCCAAGTTAGTCGTGCACGGGATGCAGGAGTGTAATATCTGCGTGGCCTGTACGATTGTTTCCTGGGTTCCCTCCATATGACCATGCGGGTTACGGAAGGAACATCTGGGGAGACAGTTGACAACTGGTGCAGGGTCTCATGATGGTCCTTTAATTGGGCCACTGCATCCTTGATCTTATCCCCAAATAGGTTGTCTCCTGTACAGGGTAGATCTGCCAGTTTGTCCTGCACTTCCGGGCGTAGGTCTGAGGCCTTAAGCCAGGCCCAGCGTCTAGCACTGATGCCCACTGCCGAGACTCTGGATGCTATTTCAAAAGAATCGTAGGCAGCTCTGACTTCATGTTTGCCTGCTTCTATTCCTTTTAGTTGGATGGTGGACAAAGTTGCCTGTTGTTGCTGAGGCAATGTCGTCGCAAACTCCTGGACATGTTTCCAGAGATTTCTGGTATATTGGGTCATGTATAACTGATATGCTGCGATTCACAATATCAACATGGACCCTTGGAAAACTCTTCGTCCTAATGCATCCAATGCCTTCTGTTCCTTACCAGGAGGAGCAGAGGAATGTTTTCCTTTTTCTGAGCTGATTCTACAACTACCGAGTGGTGGGGAAGCTGACTTTTTTGAAAACCTGGCATTTGTTGTACCAGGTAGGTAGGATCTGTCTTTCTATTGACTGTAGGTACCGTACCTGGATGTTCCCACAGGCAGTGCATGAGTTCTAAAAGAACTTCATGCACCGGTATTGCCATTATTTCTTTTGGAGCATCTATGAATTGTAAGATCTCCAACATCTTATGGTGAGCGTCTTCCTCCATAACTAGTGAAAATGGTATAGTCTCAGACATCTCCATCTGATGATGTCACCCATATGTGAGGACTACCATCCTGCTTGTCCTGGGAGAAGTGATTATGTGCGCAGGTTAGGAAAACGGATGCTCAATTTTACAAGTGTCCGTTTCCCTAACCTGACCGCTTTAAAGACCTTTTTTTTTTCTGCTTCTGTGGTTCCTCCTGCTTAGTATCTCGACAATATAAAGTCGGAGGAATCACAGAAAAGCACAGAAAAGCAGCATTTTCTGTTTTTCTGTGCATGGCTTGGGGAGCCTAAATATTTTACGCTAGCTCTGGGGCTGGCGTTAATTTTTTACCATAAAAATGTGCGCATCCAGTGCGCGGTAACTTTTTACATCTGGTGTACTAGCTAATAGCCTCATCAACATGCATTTATACGTGATGAGCGTTATTAGCTACTCGCTGGTTTGGACACACTAATCCCGGAATTGCATCGAGAGTAAGTCTAGTGCGTCAAACCGCGTGTTCAGTGGTTTGCTAACCTTAGCTCCTGATATTGCATTAGTCTGTATGAAATTTATTTGCTCCAGCTCCAGAGGCATCAAGGAAGAAATCTCCAGCACTCATATGCACCTACCTCTTCCCACCAAACACTGATTGCATTGTATATAAAACCATCAATGCCATAGCAGCCTGTAATGCCTGCGGGAAGTCTGGCATGCAAGGACAGTAGGTGTCAAAATGGCAAGAAACCACAGTTACACATAAATGTGATGCAGAAAAAGACCATGTGGCCTATCTAGTCTGTCCATCCACACCAACTATTCAGTTCCTCAATCTTACCACTTCCTCAGAGAACCCTCTGTGTTTATTCCATGCGTTTCTTGAATTCTGATACTATCCTTGTTTTCACCATCTTAGATTGCTTCTGAGTCTATCCCCTTTCACTATCATCTCATGATCTTTTGCTGCAGAACCTCCTTTCCAATAAAAGAGGCCCGCCTCCTTTGCACTGATACATCACAGGTTTTTAAATGCCTCTATCATAACTTTCCTATTCCACCTTTCTTCTGTTACTGTTTACATATTCTTTTTCCTTCACATACAGCTGTCTTTGCCCATGGAGAACTGTGTTCATAGGACCTCAGCTGCACATGCTATCCTCATCTCTTACATCATGGCCTCACAATTCCCTCCAACAAACACAGACCAGCAAGGCTAAAATAATTAGGCACTGGAATCTCATCGGTTACACACAAGGGCTCCCTTACTGCATTAATTTACAATTAAGCCATAATTGAGAGCTCCTGCCTTCATACGTTTTATTAATGCAAGTACCCCCCAACACCTTCTACAACACATACATCATACGTATTGTCAATTACTTCTATCACAGAATGCCTTATACATCTACTGCTGTCACTGGTCTGAACCGAGTTGCTTGCCAGAAAGATCTAAGGTAAACATGTCATCTGAACACCAATGGATACATCTGGAGATCAAAGAGTGACTGCTCACTGTTCTTGTTCCCTTCTTTAAAAGCTGCTGTTCATGATTATCAAAGAGCACAAGATGTTTTCCCGCTATTAACTATTTATTTATTTAACGCTTTTCTATACCGACGTTCGTTTGCACATCACATCGGTTTACATTGATCAGGAATGAACACAAAGAAATTAAAACAGGAGATAGAAATTATAAATCAACATTAAAAATGTAAAATGCAACATTACCATATTTCAGGATAGATGAATTGCAGAGTTAAATACTAGCATGAAAACCTTGGTGGCACAAACTGATGTTCTAAGCAACAAACAGGCCTAGAATCATCAAAATGTGAAGTTTGTTCGCAGGAGTCATCCCACTATCATGGGGGGGGGGGGGGGGGGGGAGAGGTGTCGCCACAATAGTGGCACCCCTCCCCAAAAAACCCAAAATACCGTGGCGAGCGGTCCTTTAATGCGATGGCGGCCCCAACCTCAAAGGTCCGCCATATTCTTAAAGGACCACTGGCTGCCCAAAAAAAAAAATCCGCGGCCAAAGTGGGAAGTTGAGTGGGGGGCCATTGCTGACCTCCAATTCAATCCAGGACTGCCGGTTGAGGCGGTCATGACTCCCCCGAAATAAAAATAAAATGTAAAGTCTGTGCATGGTGGCAGCCACTCCCCCTAAAAGAGGCAGCACCAATGTGAAAATACCCCTCCCCTCGTTGATAAAGGCAGCCCGACTCGGCAGACAAATCCCCCTCCCCCAGCTCCCCCAATATGCAAATTCTCCCTCCCCCGATAGAGGCAACCCTGCCTAGAGGTCAAATCCCCTTCCCCCAGTCCCCCCAATAAAGACATCCCCCTCAGCAGTCAAATCCCTCCTCCCCCACAAATCAGCCCTCCAGGTGACAAAGCCTCCTTCCCCAGCCCCTCAATAGAGGCAGCCCCCTTCCCCCACGCTCCTCAGCAAATTCCCCCTCCCCCCAGAGACTTCCTTACCTTTGTATCGATCCTGCGAAGGGGACGAGTGCATTCTCGCACTCATTGTGCCATTTTCCAAAATGGCGATGACCTCATCTTGACCCAACCATGTAACTGGGGTAAAGTCCAGGGTTCGGACTCAGACCACGGGCCACTTTGGAAAATGGTGCCAACAGGTCTCTGGTGGGGGCCAGGGGATTTGCCTCTATTGGGAGGCCGGGGGCGGGGGATTCCTCTGTCAGAGGGACCAGGGTGGGATTTGCACATCAGGGGGTTGGGGGGGATGCTACTGCAGCATGAATACTTTACACTTTGCTTTAATTATGGGGGAGTCTGGACCGCCTCAACTGGCGGCCCTGGGTTGAAACTGGGGTCAACAATGACTCCCGTTTAACCTGTTTGGCCACAGTTTTGTTTTTTTCTTCCCTGCTATGTTAAAAGTGCGGTGGGAGCCTTGAGACCTGCGTTAGGTCCTGAACCTCCTGCCAGACATTTAACACATACCAGGGAAGATTTATTTTATCACAGCTGACCACCTTTTCAGTTGGTCGCGACAAAATACTTGCATCAAATTGCCAAGTAATGACCTTCTTTGCATGCATTTGGATTAGCCATGCATGCAAATCAGGCTACTGTAATATGGGAGGGTACCCAGGCAGGGACATGCAAAATATCATGTGATATACACAATATATTGTGCGTTACAGCCTATTATCGCGCCATAAGGACCTAACGCAATTTGATGAATGACTCAGTATATTTATTATTGCTTAAGCAGCACACAATACCTATTGTGCTACAACATTCATTAAAAATGCCTGCTAATGAAACACTGGTAAAGGACTTGGATTATCAGTAAGATTGATATTGTAAATCCTTGATGTTTCATCAGCAAAAAAGTTAAATGCTCAAACCAAAGTTAAAGTCATTAACACCTTACTAATTTTGATTTATCATGAAAAACATAATCAAAATCACATAAATTAAACTTCTTTCCCGCCCAAAAAAAAGATTGAGAGAATTTAAATCATTAGTAATGTAAAAAGCAGTGAGATACGGGGGGAGTGAATTTAGTGGATGGAAGTTTCAGGCGGAGGTTTAGCATACTTAACCAGATGAGTTCTATATGAGAGTAAGATTGCAGGATGCCTCCTTTTATCAGCATTCTTCTTAAAGGTTTCGGCCACTCTATGGAGGAGTTGATGAGTTTTCTCCCAAAGATCCAGGAGGCTGGTTGCAGCTTGGTTGGCCGCTGATATCACTGTAGTTAGGGGTACTGGAATCAGCACCGGAAGGGGCATCATGGGGTGTCTCATGTACAATGAAGAAGGGAGAGGCTCTAGACAATTCCCGAGCATGATTATTATATAAGAATTCTGCCCATGGTAATAATTGGGCCCAGCAGCTGAGTTGCTCGGAGTCGTATGGCCAAAGAAAAACATTCAACCTTTGGTTGGTTCTTTCTGTGAGTCCACTAGATTGAGGATGATATCCTTAGGAGAAGCCAATATTTACATTAAGTTTAGTACAAAGGTTACTCTAAAAAAAACTTTGAGGTTTAATGAGCTCACCAGTTGTTTACTATGTGGTCAGGTAAGCCATGCAAACAAAAGACTTCCTTGAAAAAAGAGTTGAGCAAGGTTGGCGGCTGAGGGCACTGATGGCAAGGGGAGGAAATGTGCCATCTTCGAAAAGTGATTCATGACAACCCAATACAACCCCCTGATGGGGTAAGGTCTATTATGAAGTCGATGGATACATGAGTCCACGGCTTATCCGGAACCAGTAGAAATTGGTGAGATGGCTTATTGAGGGCACAGTTAGGGGATGAGTCCACATATGCCCAGAAGTCTTGGACCATCCAGGGCCAAGAGTACTGGTGGGAGATCAATTCTATTGACTTTCAGATGTCCCGAGATCCATCTAGTTTGCAGTCATGGCCCAACTTGAGATCATTCTCTCTGAGGTATGTAGAAACTGCTGTCTTGCCAAGTGGATCAGAAAAGGAAGTAGTGGCGACAATCTTGGCAGGATCCAAGATGAATTGTGGTTCAGTGGTGGAATAAGTGGAATCAAATGAACAAGATAAGGAATTCTCAGCAGAACAAAAGATTATGTGAAAATCAAATCTGTTAAAGAACAAGGATCAGTGAGGCTGATAGGGATTGAATCTCTCTGCCTCCTGAAAGTAAACAAGGTTTTTATGATCTGTTGCATGGCAACAGGGATACCTGACCCTCTCTAGGAGATGTTGTAACTCTTCAAGAGCAATCTTGATGGCCAAGCAATTCCTATTCACCAATTGTGAAATTTATTTCTGCAAGGGACTATTTCCAGAAAAAGAACATAAGAACATGCCATACTGGGTCAGACCAACGGTCCATTAAGGCCAGTATCCTGTCTTCAACAGTGGCCAATCCAGGCCATAAGATCCTGGCAAGTTCCTAAAAACTAACTCTATCCCATGTTACTGTTGCTAGTAATAGCAGTGGCTATTTTCTAAGTCAAATTAATTAATAGCAGGTAATGGACTTCTCCAAGAACTTATCCAATCCTTTTTTAAACACAGCTACGTTAACTGCACTAACCACATCCCCTGGCAACAAATTGCAGAGTTTAATTGTGCAAAGAGTGAAAAAGAATTTTCTCCGATTAGTTTTAAATGTGCCACATGCTAGCTTCATGGAGTGCCCCCTAATCCTTGTATTATCCGAAAGAGTAAATAACCAATTCACATTTACCCATTCTAGACCTCTAATGATTTTAAACACCTCTATCATATCCCCCCTCAGCCGTCTCTTCTCCAAGCCAAAAAGTCCTAACTTCTTTAGTCTTTCCTTCTTTCAGTGCCAGGAAAAATAATGGAAAGTGTTCTAAATATCACAATCATAGAATATATTGAAACACATGGTTTAATGGAACAAAGTCAGCATGGCTTTACCTAAGGCAAGTTTTGCCTCACAAATCTGCTTCACTTTTTTGAAGGAGTTAATAAACATGTAGATAAAGGTGAACCAGTAGATGTAGTGTATTTGGATTTTCAGAAGGCGTTTGACAATGTTCCTCAGGAGAGGCTTCTATGAAAAGTAAAAAGTCAATGTCCTTTTGTGGATTTCAAACTGGCTAAAAGACAGGAAACAGATAAGGATTAAATAGACAATTTTTCAGTGGAATGGAGTGGGCAATGGAGTGCTTCAGGGATCTGTATTGGGAGCCGTACTTTTCAATATATTTATAAATGATCTGGAAAGAAATATGAGGAGTGAGGTAATCGAATTTGCAGGTGATATAAAATTATTCAAAGTAGTTAAATCACAAGCAGATTGTATAAAATTGCAGGAAGACTTTGTGAGACTGGAAAATTGGGCATCCAAATGGCAGATGAAATTTAATGTGGATAAGTGCAAGGTGATGCATATAGGGAAAAATAGCCCATGCTATAGTTACACAATGTTAGATTCCATATTAGGAGCTACTACCCAAGAAAGAGATCTAGGTGTCATAGTGGATAACACATTGAAATCATCAGTTCAGTGTGCTGCAGCAGTCAAAAAAGCAAACAGAATGTTGAGAATTATTACAAAGGGAATGGTGAATAAAACGGAAAATGTCATAAAGCCTCTGTATCGCTCCATGGTGAGACCACACCTTGAATACTGTGTACAATTCTGGTCACCGCATCTCATAAAATATATAGTTGCGATGGAGAAAGTACAGAGAAGGGCGACCAAAATGATCAAGGGAATGGAACAGCTTCCCTATGAGGAAAGACTAGAGGTTAGGAATTTTCAGCTTGGAGAAGAGGCAGCTGAGGGGGGTATGAGAGAGGTGTTTAAAATCATGAGAAATCTAGAACGGGTTAATGTGAATCAGTTATTTACTCTTTCGGATAATAGAAAGACTAGGGGGCACTCAATGAAGTTAGCACATGTCACATTTAAAACTAATCAGAGAAAGTTCTTTTTCATTCAAAGCACAATTAAACTCTGGAATTTGTTGCCAAAGGAAGTGGTTAGTGCAGTTAGTGTAGCTGTATTTAAAAAAGGATTGGATAAGTTCTTGGAGGAGAACTCCATTACCTGCTATTAATTGACATAGAAAATAGCCACTATTACTAGCAACAGTAGCATGGAATAGACTTAGGTTTTGGGTACTTGCCAGGTTCTTATGGCCTGGATTGGCCACTGTTGGAAAAAGGATGCTGGGCTTGATTGTCCCTTGTTCTGACCCCATATGGCATATTCTTATGTTCTTCTTATGTTCTCCCATCTTACTTCTTAGCCTTCTGGTATTAGCATACAAATATGTCAAAATGTGTTTTTTGTTTGTATTTTCATTCTGCTTTTTAATTGATAGGGTTAACTTAGAATTTTTTAGCTCAGTGAATTTGTAATTACAGGCACTTGGACTACTAGTCTTATTATTGGAACCTCACTGTCGGGATGCCCTAATTCTAATACATCATTAGTATCCTTTGAAGATACCTCCCTCCAAACCATGCACTACTGAGTGACTGTTGGCTTTCCTCTTAGTTCTAGTTTAAAAGCTGCTCTATCTCCCTTTTAAAGATTAGCGCCTGGTTAAGGTGAAGCCCATCCCTTCGGAAGAGACTCACCCCTTCCCCAAAAGGTTCCCCAGTTCCTTACAAAACTGAATCCCTCTTCCTTGCACCATCGTCTCATCTACCCATTGAGACTCCGGAGCTCTGCCTGCCTCTGGGGCCTACGCGTGGAACAGGCAGCATTTCAGAGAATGCTACCCTGGAGGTTCTGGATTTAAGCTTTCTACCTAAGAGCCTAAATTTGGCTTCCAGAACCTCCCTCCCACATTTTCCTATGTCGTTGATGCCCACATGTACCACAACAGCCGGATCCTCCCCAGCACTGTCTAAAATCCTATCTAGGTGACGCGTGAGGTCCGCCATTTTCGCACCAGGTAGGCATGTTACCAGGCGATCCTCACGCCCACCAGCCACCCAGCTGTCTACATTCCTAATAATCGAATCACCAACTATGATGGCCAACATAACCCTTCCCTCCTGGGCAATAGGCCTTGGAGACACATCCTTGGTGTGAAAGGACAATGCACCACCTGGAGAGCAGGTCCTTGCTACAGGATCCTTTCCTGTTGCACCAGGTTGATGCTCTCCAATCATAAGACCTTCTTCCTCCAAGGCAGCACCAGGGCTGCCAGTCTGAAGTTGAGACTTGACTACTATGTCCCTGAAGGTCTCATCTATATACCTATCTGTCTACCTCAGCTCCTCCAGGTCTGCCACTCTAGTCTCCATAGATCGGACCCGTTCTCTGAGAGTCAGGAGCTGTTTGCATCGCATGCACATGTACAATTTTTCACTGGCGGGTAAAAAATCATACATGTGACACTCGATGCAAAAGACTGGGAAGCCCCCCTCTTGCTGCTGGATTGCTGTCTTCATCTCAAATTTGTTCAGTTCATAGTTAAGTTTTAGGTTGCTATGGGAGTAGGAATGTGTCTAATTAGCGTCCTTTAAATGTATTAGTGAATTCACTATATGTCTGGTAGTGGCCTACAGGGGAATGATTAAACTCTGAATAAGGTGTGGGGAATTTGTGAAGTGACGTTAAAAGGCTGGTTTTTGGGGGGTTTTGTTTAGTGTAAAAGTGGTACCTGCCTATAAATTAAAGGATGAGTTAGGGGTGGGTGGGTGAGGGGTGGGAGGGATGGGAAAAACAAACTGTCTAACTTATGTTTATTCGCTGCCTTACTGACTGTTAAAAGCACAAACACACAAACACACTAAATATTATTCCCCAATAGTTAACTCCACCCCAAAGAAATTTCCCAAACAAAACTTACTGATTCCTTTCAGTCACCAGCAAGATGATCCTCTCCTCTCAGTGCTCCCACAGAGGAGAGGAGCCATTGGGGGCTGCTTGAGAAAATAGAGCCCTGGCTACTCTGGCCCACTCTGGGTCTAGATATTGCAGGAAGGACGCGGAGGCGAAGGTTGCCTCGGGCTGTTCAAAGGTGCAGGGGGCATCCTAGGGCCAATTCCTAGGGTTAGCCCTTTGTAGGTTAGGGCCTTGAGCGGTGCTGTAAGTGAAGAAGAGTGAGGAATAAACTGGTGATAATAGTTCATGAATCCCAGGAATCATTGCAGCGCTGAGTCCCATAGGACGGGGCCATTCTCTGGTGGCTGAGAGTTTGGCAGGATCCATCTTCAAACCTTGTATGAAAATGATACAGACCAGGAAGCGTAATTTCGACTGTTCAAAGGAATATTTCTCCAATTTTGCACACAGCTTATTTTCACAAAGTTGCTGGAGGATGCTTCTCACCTCTAAACGGTGCTGTGCAAGAAACTGAGAGAGTAGGATATCATCAAGATACACCAGGATTCACATCTGCAGGAGATCCCTGAAGATATAGTTTATAAAATTATGGAACCCTGTTGGAGCATTAAACAGCCCAAAGGGTAAGACTAAATATTCATAATGTCCATCTCTTGTACTAAAGGCAATCTTTCATTCATCTCGCTGTCTGAGCCTTACCAATTATAAGCTCCCCGAAGATCCAGACTGGTGAAAATTTTAGTCCTCTGGAACAGATTCAAGAGCTCAAAGATAAGAGGTAATGGATATTTGCTATTTATAGTAATGGCATTCAGACCACAGGGGTCAATACAGGATCTAAGAGACCTATCTTTTTTAATGACAATAAAGAATCCGGCTCCTGCAGGTGATGAGGAGAGGTGGATGAAACCACTTTCCAGATTCTCTTTGATATACTGTGTCATGGCCTGAGTCTCTGACACAGACAACGGATAAATCATTCCACAAAGTAGCATTTTCCCAGGTTGAAGGTCTAAGGGACAATCAAAGATCTGATGAGGGGGAAGGGTCACTTTTTCATTTTTTACTAAATACACCAAATAGGCTGCATAGGTCCGAGGAAGACAGTGAGGTTTCTCGAGGTCTGAGAGTGCTAAGGTAGTAGACGAGATGACTGAAGTGAGGCAATGCTGAAAAAAGTATGGGCTCTAAGATTAGATGTCCACATTAATCAATTTATAGCAGGACCACATTATTGAAGCCAAGGTAAGCTCAGGACCAGAGGATAGACAAAGTATCTGAGAACATAAAACAATATTTGTTCATGATGCAGAAGGCCCACTCTAAGGGTTATGGAGCAGGTCATAGCAATGATATTCTCAGGTAGTAGTTCTCCATATAGTCTTTGTGCAATGGCGTTTTCTTCCCTAAGACCCCCTTTAACCCCACAGTCATCTAACAGTCCAACTGACTACCTCGCATGAGTTCTGCTTTGGATATATTTTAAAAAGTTTTATTATTAGTTTTTATCTCTATGGCCAATTTCATTTCTAATTCTCTCTTAGCCTGTCTTGTCAATATTTTACACTTAACTTGACAACGCTTATGCTTTTTCCTATTTTCTTCAGATGGATCCTTCTTCCAATTTTTGAAGGATGGTTTTTGTCTAAAATAGCCTCTTTCACCTCACCTTTTAACCATGCCGGTAATCGTTTTGCCTTCCTTCCACCTTTCTTAATGCGTGGAATATATCTGGACTGCGCTTCTAAGATGGTATTTTTAAACAACGTTCATGACTGTTGTACACTTTTAACCTTTGCAGCTGCACCTTTCAGTTTTTTTCTAACCATTTTCCTCATTTTATCAGTTTCTCTTTTGAAAATTTAGCATTAGAGCTGTAGATTTACATATTTACCCAGGATAACCAATAAACATTCAGAATCTAGTTTGGAGATACACATGCAAGACCATTCAGGAAAGGGAAGTGTTTCTATAAAAACCTAGAGCTACCGCTCCAGTCAGCCCTAGGCACTGGAGTTTCCCCAACTTCAAAGGACTTGTGCTGATGTGATGTCCAGATGTGGCTCAATAAAGACACAGGTTCAAAAGCCGGCAACTCCGCCCATCTTGCATGGGTTAATTTCTCCTATGTAGCCGTAGGATTAGCATCCTTGGTAAGGGCCAATAGAGGGCAATGAAATTTGGGAGCCAAGTGTGGTGCCACATGGGAATGACCTCACTCCCAAGACCTATCTTGGAAATGGATATCGATCTGAGTGCAGAGAATGATCAGTGCATCCAGGGAAGTGGGAATCTCTCACCCAGCTAGTTCATCTTTGAACTGAGCAGTCAGGCCTTGCCTTAATACTGCTGTTAGATTTTCTTCATTCCAGCGAAGTTCTGTTGCTAGAGTCTGGAACTGAATAGCATACTAACCCACTGTTTGTGAACTTTGGCGAAGACGCAGAAAATCAGGTGCAGTGGAAGAGGAGTGGCCCAGTTCCTTGAAAATTTGAAGGGAGCATATCAGGAAGTCAGCCAAGTTATTTAGCGTAGGGTTGTTGTGCTTTCATAGTGGGGATGCCCAAGCCAAAGCCTGTCTGGTGAGGAGAAAAATAATGTAGGCTACTTTTTCCCGGCTGGAGGGAAAGCTTGCTGCTTGTAACTGAAAGACAATGTGACACTGCTTCAGGAATCCTCTGCAGGTCTTGGGATTCCTGTCGTAGTGGGGTGGAGGCAAAAGGCAAATTCCTGGTACCCCAGATGGAAGCTGTTGCACCAGGGGAGTCGGCGCGAGGACCAAAGGTTGAGTAGCAGCACTCTGCAACTGACTGATGTCCATGCATTGGCAAAGTCTTTGTACAGACCCTATGAACCTCTGAACTTGTAAGGCTAGACCTTGCAGGAGTTGAAGTGCCAGCAAGTCAGCAGAGCTCATGGCCACTGCAATCTGTCACGATGAAAGGGAGGAGGCCCTTGAGCCACTGTAAAGTTGGCGCCACAAGTTAGGCCTTGTTAACACGCCATACAGAGTAGCTCTTCTGACTAGTCAGCCATCTCCTCTTTGGGTTGTGCCCACAGTTTCTGAAGGCCATCAAGTCTTTCTAGTCCTGGTGCTAAGGTGGTGACAAAAGACTTGGTAGGTGGCACAACAGGGTTGAGGGAGACAGTGAGCAGAATGGAGACAAAATCCCGTCTGCAGTCAGGGCAAGCTGTAGCCACCCTCTCTGTTTTCAGCAGCATGCTTATGTTCCTGCACGCTGCAGTGCAGCCCTACACTGTATGTCTGAGTCTGCATTGAGCCAGAGAGGCAAGGATACTGCTAGAAACTTCTTCTGGTGGAGGGCTGCTGTTCATCTGTGCTTGGGTGGGTGACTTCAGATCCAGCCTCTTCCATAACTAAACAAGCAGCCTAACCCATCTTCCGATGGCAGCCATGCTCGGCTACAGGAGCCAAGAGCAGCCATGCTATATCAGTTTTACATGATATCAACCCCGTTTGCCGGGAAAGCTTCCACCTAAGTGGTGGCTTCCCTGGCGCATGAAAATGAGGTCAGCAGAATTGAGCCTACAAAATTCCTCTCAGCTCCTATAGGAGAGCATGGCTATCACCGAAAGTCTGAAGGGAAGGACTTGAATACAATAGGCTGTTCTGCCTACACTGGCTTTGGGGGAAGTTTGGATATGCTGCTTTTGCAGTTGTTGAAGACACACAAAATTATTTTTACCTTCAGAAAAATCCAGGAATTTACAGGTGAAAACTCGAAAATGAAGGTCCCTACATATTTTATATTTTCCTCCCCCCACCAACATACCTAGTCTAATCACTGCAGAAACAATTGCGGACTGTGGACCACGCACTAGAACTCCTTCAGGGAACAGTGCAATCATGGCCATTAGATGTGACACTTGAGAAAAGACTATGACTCCTTCCCACAAAGGGACTGTGAAAGCCATCTCCACAGTATCCCCTGCCAAACCAGGAAATGGAAGTCCAGAGTTGGATTAAACCAGGGACCTTCCGTATGGCACTGTACAACACTGTCACTGGGGCTAGCCTAGCAGTCTTGCTTCTAATCAGCAGTCTATTTCCCCTTCTTCTCCCACTTAGAATCTTACTATATTGATCTGTGCCATGGATATAATGATCTAAAAGTAATGGCACTTGATGTTTTATGCTCTATAATTTAAAGGTCAGACCTACAAGAGAGGTTTCTCCTGTTTTATATTTAAGGGAATTTTTTCCTACAGCAAATGCTGTACATGTATAAAGATCACACATCCAAAAAGGATATTTACTTTTTATGGCAAAAACAAGTGTCACCTAACCTTATTTGCACAGTTTTCTTCATCTTCAGACACATTTTTTAATGTTATATAGAAACATGGTAGCAGAAAGAGACCATATGGCCTATCTGATCTGCCCATCCACACCAAGTGCTCAGTTTTAGAATCCCTATAGTCGCACACAGATCCCCTGTGCTTGTCCCAAGCTTTCCTGAATTTATATACTGACCTTATCTCCACCACCACCAGTGGGAGACTATTCTATGCATCCCCCACTCTTTCTATAAAGAAATATTTCCTTAGATTACTCATGAGTTTGCCCGCTTTCACCCTCATGCCATGACCCCTTGTTCCACAGCCTCCTTTCCATTGAAGGAGGCCTGATACCTTGGAGGTATTTAAATGTCTCCATCATATCTCCTCCATCCTGCATTTCTTCCAGGTTATACATGTTTAGATCTTTAATTCCGTACTCATATGCTTTATAGCAATGAACACTGACCATTTTAGTAGCCACCCTGTGAACCAATTCCACCCAGTTTAAATTCTTCTTCTAAAGGTGTGGTTTCCAGAACTGTACACCAGGGATTTGCCACAGGGCAATGTCACCTCCTTTTATTCTGCTGACCATTCTCCTCCCTATGTACCCAAGTATCTTTCTGCCTTTTGTTGTTGCATCATTCACCCATTTGGCCACCTTGAGATCATCAGATATGATCAGCCCCAGATCATGATTTTGATTCATGCATAGAAGAATTTCACCCCCTATACTGTACCGTCCCCTTTGGATTTTTGCAGCTCAAATGCATGACGCTGCATTATTTTTTAACATTAAATCTTATCTGCCAGACTCTAGATCATGCCTCATGTTTTCTAACTCCTTCCTGAGTGCCTACCCTGTTGTAGATTTTGGTATCATCTGCAAGAAGATAAATCTTTCAGACAGTCCCTCCACAATATCACTTGCAAAAATGCTGACAAGAACCAACCAGTAATACCCTTCTTCTTGGAGTAAACTCCATTTATCAGTACCCATTGTTCCCTCCCATGTAAGCAGTTTCTAACCTACAGATCGATACTCTAAGGCCGCGGTAGAAACAGTGCAGCAGTGCCAGGCGCACCCTCGTTCCCCGCACGCACAGTTCTCTTCACCTACCGCTCGATACTCTCTTCTAATTGCATGCAAATGCATGCCGCGGCTGCGAAGCGTTAGGCCCGCGCAACCCATTTTACTGTATAGAGCGCCTATACCAGCGGTTCTCAACCTATGGGTCGCGACCCCAGTGGGAACGGCAGCGGCGCTAGAAGAAGCTCTGCACTCGCGGCTGGGCCTTTTCTTCTTCCTGCGCCTGCCCCTCCCGTGACCCGGAACAGGAAGTGAATCGTGGTGCGCGGGAAGGAGAGAGAGCCGCGCCGCGCGAAAAAGTAGTAGCGGCGGCTGCAGCATCGGCCCCCGAGCAGTTGAAGCAGCCGGTAATGGAGAAAGGAGAGAGCAGCACGAGCCTCCCACGGCCGATGGGATTCTTCTTTCTTGGCCAGCGAGGCTGCTGCAGCTCCCATTTGTGCTCGGGGGAGAAGAGGAAGTGAGTGAGAGAAAGAGAGAAGCAGGCAGCCAGCCTGTGTGTGATTGACTGGTCAGAGAGCTGATGTGTGTGTGTATGTGAGAGACAATGAAAGTGATTGCTCAGGGAGGTGACTGATGTGTGTGTGAGAGTGTGAGACATTAGTCAGGGAGGTCACTGATGTGTGTGTGTGAGAGAGAGAAAAAGCATGGAAGGGAGAAGTCTGGGTATGTGAGAAAGCATGGGCGTAAGAAGCCTGGTGTTGTGGGGGTGAAAGAAAGCATGGGAGTGAGAAACCAGGGTGAGTGTGCATGCATGAGAGAGAGAGACTGCTTGGTAAGGTGATGGTGTGTGTGAGAGAAAAAGACTGGTGTGTGTGTGTGTGTGTGTGTGTGAGAATGTGAGAGAATGTGATTCAGGGAATGAGAAGCCTGTGCACGTGGAGAGTGAGCATGGAAATGAGAGAGACTGGTGTGTGTGTAACAGAGAGAAAGTGATTATGGGAATGAGAAGCCTGTGCATGTGGAGAGAACAAGCATGGGAGTGAGAGACTGGTGAGTGAGTGAGTGAGTGTGTGTGTGTGTGTGTGTGTATGTGAGAGAGAGAGAGAGAGAGAGAGAGAAAGTGATTATGAGAGTGAGAAGCCCATATATGTAAGTAGAACACGGGAGTGGGAAGCCTGTGTGTGTGTGTGTGTATGGCATGAGAGAAACTGTTCAGGAAGGTGACTGCTGTGTGTGTGTGTGTGAGAAGCCCATATATGTAAGTAGAACACGGGAGTGGGAAGCCTGTGTGTGTGTGTGTGTGTGTATGGCATGAGAGAAACTGTTCAGGAAGGTGACTGGTGTGTGTGTGCCAAAGACTGTTTGGGAGATGATTGGTGTGTGAGAGACAGAAACTGGTCATGGGGGCATGACTGGTATGGTGTGTGTGTGTGAGAGACATGGGCACTAAGGAAGAGGACCATAAGTATAGAGCTTAGCTTCTACTGCTGCTTCTGGTGAGTGCCACGGCCTGCAGGGAAGGGGAGTAGGAGAGCTGCTGGAGGGGGTAAGTAAAGGTGGCTTTTTAAGTTTATTTTTCTTGACTGCCATTTTAATTGTGTGATGTCTGCTTTTTTGAAATATTTTATTGGTGTTTGGAGAATGTTTAATAGTTTTTATGCGTTTTTAATTGTTGGATGTTCATAGCTGTTTTGAAACATTTATTCTGCTTATTAGTATAGTTTTACAATTATTTATGTGTGGGGATCTATAGCTGCTTGCTAGTTCTGTTTTCCTAATAAGAGGTGTATTGGTTTTTAGGACCTGATTTAATATTTATAGTGTTGCCTTTTCATAGATAGGGTTGCTCCTGTTTGAGTGTATTCCATAATACAGGTGTAACTGTGTGCGGATTAGTTTATGTGCATTACTACAGATCCTGGGAGTATGTTAGGTCGGTTCTGTGTCTGTTACCGAGATGAGATATTTTGCTAGCATGTAAGCGTTTGTATCGGTCTTATTTGTTGTGTTTTCTCAGAGGACATGCATTGGTGGTAAACTGCTGTCTTTTCATAAGTAGGGCTATTGAGCCTGGAAATAGAAGGAGTTTGAGTTGCTGTTACTGAGATGTCACTAGAACCAGAATATCTTTTTTGTAGGGTGAGTTGTATGGGGAATGTCATAATTCTGCTTTACATCCATTATTGTGGGTCAGGGGGGTTCCTGTGGATACAAACTGTACTTTTACATCTAGCCCCGTGACGATCATGGGTCAGTGTGCCATGCATGTGAGAACCTATGGTGAGTTGAGTTACATTCACATTATAAATGTCATAATTAAATGATAAGTGTGCACTAAAATCCAACCCCATCCATAACCCCGCCCCCATATGACCAAAGCCCCGCCCTCACCCCACCCTCACGGGGCGAGGGCGGGGCGAGGGGTCACCGCAACATGAGGAACTGTATTGCGGGGTCACGGCATTAGAAAGGTTGAGAACCACTGGCCTATACAGTATCCTGGGTGCGTGGGCCTAACGCTTCACGGCCACGCTGGTATCTGTCATTTCAAATGTCATTTCAAATGACATTTGAAATGACAGGTACCAGGAAGTGGACAGTTATGTTCTCCGATGCTCGGCAAACTTTCCCCCAGCCCCCGCTCACCTGCCCTGGCCACGTCCGGTCTCCGGTGCAGCCCCAGTCCTGTCCCCTCCTCCCGAAGCAAAAAAAAACAAACCGAAAAAGTAGCAAGAGAGCGAGGGGAGAGACGGGCAATCCTAGGCTCGGGCCTGCTAATCCCTTCTCCTCTCCTCCCGAAGCAGGGCGCGAAAAGCAGCCTTGCTCCGGGAGGAGGGGGGGGGGGCAGTTTAAAGCGACGAAGCGACTTACTTTTGCAGCCCCCCCTCCGGACATCGGCGACGACCGCGGCTCCAGCCTCCAGCTGTCAGACAGACGCATCGCACGTGGGAAAGCGGCCCCCTATGCGTGCAATTGGCTGCTCAAGACGTGACGTCACGACGTTTGGCGTCACGGCATGTGACGTCACGTCTTGAGCAGCCAATTGCACGCATAGGGGCCGCTTTCCCACGTGCGATGCGTCTGTCTGACAGCTGGAGGCTGGAGCCGCGGTCGTCGCCGATGTCCGGAGGGGGCGGGGGGGGCTGCGGCACAAGGAGAGAAGACGCAACTTACTCCAGCCAGCCCCCACTTCGGCAGCTCCCCTTCGGCAGCCCCCCTACGGCGGAGACAGCAGTGTAAAGCGAGACGGACCTTCGGCGGAGACGGCACTGTAAAGCGAGACAGACCGCGGCGCAAGGAGAGGAGGAGAGAGAAGACGCAACTTACTCCAGCCAGCCCTCCTCTGGACAGCGGCTCCTCTGCCTCCCAGCTGCCGGCGAAGATAGACGCCCGAACGGGTAGGTCCCTCGTGCAATTTGACCTCAAGGCGTGACGTCGCATGCCATGACGCCAAACGTCGTGACGTCACGCCTTGAGGTCAAATTGCACGAGGGGCCTACCCGTTCGGGCGTCTATCTTCGCCGGCAGCTGGGAGGCAGAGGAGCCGCTGTCCGGAGGTAGGCTGGCTGGAGTAAGTTGCGTCTTCTCTCTCCTCGCGCCGCGGTCTGTCTCGCTTTACAGTGCTGTCTCCGCCGAAGGGGGGCCGCCGAAGTGGGGCCACATTGGATTTTTTTTTTCGCTTTTTTTTGCTTCGGGAGGAGGGAGAGGACTGGGGCTACCCCGGAGACCGGCACCCATGGACGCGACCAGGGCAGGTGAGCGGGGGCTGGGGGAAAGCTTGCCGCTTACCCTTACTCCTGCCTCTAACGCAGGGGTAGGGGTAGGCGGTAAACTAACAAGTTAAACGTGCGGCAAATCGGCAGGGAAAAAAAGCGATAGTCGGAACGCGCGTCACAGTATCGGAGGGGAATAGCTAATTCCTTCATTATACAGCTAATTCGTTCATTTACATATCATATACATGCTGCGTGCGGAAAGGGTTATGCGTCTGTTTTAAGAAGCGCTAAGGACGCGTGAAACTGGAGACTGTATTGCTGGATTGCCTTGCGCGTCCGAATTGTGCACTCCCAGCACGTTACAGACGGGAAATCTTCAACCGCACCTTACAGTATCGACCTGCTAGTCAGTCACTTTAGGGCTTATTAAGGGCCTTCAATTTACAAGTCGCCTATGTGTCAAAGACCTTACTGAAATCCATTTACAATGATTCTCACACTCTTTCCTGATCTAACTCTGCTTATCCAGTCAAAGAAATTGATCCGATTTGTATGAAAGAGGCTCTGGTCTGATAATCCATTGGATTCCAGAAACCACACTGTTCCAGCAGCGATTCCATTAATTTACCCACCACAGAGATCATAATAGCCAGCTTGTAATTCACAGCCTCCTCTATTTCCACAAGTGTCTTTTTTTTTAAACAACTTTTCATCTTCCAAATGATCTTAAAACAAAACAAAGTACAAGGTGCAACAGTGCAGATAGCTAAATTATAAAGAAATATAAAAAGCAACTTGGCTCTACATTCTGTGATGAGAATTTATAATTATACAGGAGCTCTATTGGCTAATATAGAATGGTGTTCCCTCCTATCTAGTTTGTTCTTATGGAACCATGGTTTATATGGATTTAGCTCAAGCCTTTTTCACTGGTAGTTCAAAGTGAATTGCATTCAGGTTTAGTAGGTATTTCCTTGTTCCCAGAGGCTTAGAATCTAAGTCTGCATCTGAGGCAACGAAGGGTGAAGTGACTTCTCCAAAGGCACAAAGAGCAGGGTTTGAACATTTGCTTCCTTGGTTCTCAGACTGCTGTTCTAATCACTAGGCTACTCCTCCATTCCATTATGATTACGTTGTTTATATGTTTTGTTAATTTAACCATTTTAACTGGGTATTTTAATTTTTTATAGTATAATTGTTGTACCTTGATGTTTGTTGTTTTAATTTGTTTATCAAGAAGACTGTATTATTTGAATAGTTTGCATCACTGTAATTCGCTTTGGCAGTTCAGTGGGACGGCTCATAAGCAAATAATATAAATAAAACTGTACCTGATATGTTCAGCCGAAGTATTTTTATCATCAACAACTGCAATTGCTACAAGTTTTCCTGAAATAAAGAATCAAAACACACTAATGCAACAGAGATTTCTGAAGAATTCATGCAAGGCATTTCAGTTCTCCATAGTATCCAATTAGGGTCTACCAACAATTACTTCTCATAGGTCTTATCATGATTTGTCAGGCCATACAAAGACATATAAAGGAGAGCCCCTACTCCTTGGAGCTTACAGTCCAATCAAGACCAGACACATAATAAAAATCAAATAAGAAACTTTGAGTGAAGACAGAAAGGCCATGGCTGAGAAGAACTGTGGTAGGTGAGAAGGCACATACTTTGCCTTGCAAAGTCCGATATTTTTGTGTTGCACATACTTTGTTAATTTTGGCACTAATTTACTAGAAAAAGTTTAATGCAAGGGGGGTAAATAACTTAAGCCTACCTACATGACATATTTCATCAGAAAACAATGTTGCTTATTTTATTTTTAGAATCAAATAAGGAAGGATCAAAATTAACTAGCTATAAATTAAACAATTACCTTCAGAGGTAGTTTACACCAGAAAACACAGTTAAGTTTATTTGCTATCACATTATCATATATATATATAAATTGGCTACTGTAAATTCATTTAATGTACCAAAATAAAGGGCCGGCACTTCCCATTAGATAAATTAGGCGGTCGCCTTGGGCACCAACCATTAGGGGGTGCTGAAGAGCAGACATGTGGGGCAGCAAGCGGAGCCATGGGGCAACGATGACAACAGTACGGAGAGGAGAGTCAGGAAGGGAAAAAAGACTGGGGAATGGCTAATCGGCATGTCTTACCACCAGCTCGGGGTGGTTGTTGTCTCAGTGAGTCACAGCTTGGATCACCCCTACTCGCCAACCCCGGCGTGGCCACCAGTGAGCAAGAGAAGTAGGAGGATCTCACAGACCGGAGCCGGGAGGAGAAGAAGGGGAGAGAAGACAGCCAGAGTAGGAGTTGTGCCGTCCCAAGCCGGGCCAATGTGGGAGAGAGGTGCCTGGAGCAGGAGGACTTGCCTAGGTCTGGACTGCTTCTTGCTGTTCCCGTCCTTGGTGCTGGCTTGGACATATAGAGAGGAGCTGGGGGAGATGGATAGGTGGGTCCCTTGGAATAAGAGTCCAGATATAAGTTGGGCAGCCCCAGGCTGGGTCTAGGCTGCTTTAAGATCTGTACCCTGATTACTTGTTTTATGTATTTATTTATTTATTAATTGACCAGTTCCATAGCTGCACTTTGTCCCACTTTATCCGCCACTCACTTATTGCTTGCTAAGTCAGATCCACAATAAAAGCAAATGTTGCTTACCTGTAACAGGTGTTCTCACAGGACAGCAGAATGTTAGTCCTCACATATGGGTGACACCAACAGGATGGAGCCCAATCACGGAAAACTTCTGTCAAAGTTTCCAGAACTTTGACTGGCCCCTACTGGGCATGCCCAGCATGGCACTAACCCTGCAGCCAGCAGGGGTCCCCCTTCAGTCTTATTTGATAGCTACAGGTAGTGCCGAAAAAATAAAACAACAAAACATTACGAACCCAACACCGCGGGCCGGCCGGCGGGTTTCGTGAGGACTAACATCCTGCTGTCCTGTGAGAACACCTGTTACGGGTAAGCAACATTTGCTTTCTCACAGGACAAGCAGGATGGTAGTCCTCACATATGGGTGAGTACCGAGCTGAGGATGTCCGAACATGCACTAAATGTATCCAACAGCGTGCAACAGGCACAACAACTGGGGTGGAATTTGGTAGAGGGCATCCAGAACCCCACCGGGCAGGCGGAAGGGTGTTGGTACGTCATGTTGGAAATAGGTTACGCAGGACAGATTGGCCGAAGATGGAATCTTGTCTTCCGGCTTTGTCTAGGCAATAGTGGGCTGCGAAAGTGTGCTACTGAAGTCGCCATGGCCCTCACAGTGTGCGCTTTAACACGGTCTTGGAAAGGAATGCCTGCTTGCTGATAGCAAAAAGATATGCAGCCCGCCAACCAGGAGGAGAGAGTCTGCTTACCCACAGGTTGCCCTAGTTTGTTGGGATGGAAAGAGACGAATAACTGAGTGCTCTTCCTGTGGGCAACTGTACGGTCTAGGTAGAACGCTAGAGCCCATTTACAGTCAAGGGTATGCAGAGACTGTTCCCCTGGGTTGGAGTGGGGCCTGGGAAAGAAGATAGGTAGTATGATGGATTGATTAATGTGAAACTCCGAAACTACCTTAGGCAAAAACTTAGGGTGAGTGCAGAGTACCGCCCGGTCCTGCAGGAGTTTAGTGTAAGGCGGATAGGTAACTAGGGCCTGTAATTCACTAACCCTGCGAGCTGAAGTGATAGCCAAAAGGAAAATCACTTTCCATGTGAGATATTTTAGGTCACAGGAGTGAAGAGGTTCGAACGGTGGTTTCATGAGCTGCCCGAGAAACCAGATTAAGGTCCCAAGAAGGGGCCGGAGGACGTAAAGGAGGCTTGATATGGAGTAAGCCTTTAAGAAAACGAGTTACGAGGGGTTGTACTGATATAGGGAGATCCCCCACATCTTTATGGAAGGCGGCTACCACACTGACATGCATTCTGATGGAAGAGGTCTTTAGACCTGATTCCGATAAATGCCAGAGATAGTCCAAAAACCTTGGGATTGGACAGGAAAAAGGATCAAGGGATTGCGAAGAACACCATGATGTATACCTTTTCCACTTATAGGAATAAGACTTTCTTGTGGAAGGCTTCCGTGAAGCAATCAGGACACAAGAAACCGTATCTGAAAGGTTAAGTGGTTGAAGAATTAACCTTTCAATATCCATGCCATCAGGGACAAGGCCTGAAGATTGGGATGGTGTAGACATCCGTCGTTCTGAGTGATCAGAAGCGGGTGTGTTCCCAAGGGAATGTGCCTGCGGATGGAGAGATCCTGGAGTATGGGAAACCACACTTGCCGTGGCCAGTGAGGTGCTATCAGGATCATGGTTCCCTTGTCCTGACTGAGCTTCACGAGAGTCTTCGAGAGAAGAGGAAGTGGAGGGAATGCATAAAGCAGACCAGTTGCCCACGAGAGGGAGAATGCATCTCTGGGCTGAGAGCGCTCGCTCCGAATGAGGGAGCAGTAATTGTCCACTTTGTGGTTCTGAGGGGACGCAAAGAGGTCTATTTGGGGATAACCCCATTGCTGGAAAAGAGAAGTCGCTATTGAGGGGTTGAGCGACCACTCGTGTGGTTGGAAGACACGACTCAGTTTGTCTGCCAAGACATTGTGAACTCCCGGCAAGTAGGTGGCCCTGAGGTACATCGAGCGGGAGAGCGCTTCCGCCCAAATCTGCTCAGCTTCCTGACACAGAAGGAAGGAGCCTGTGCCTCCCTGCTTGTTGATGTACCACATGGCCACCTGGTGGTTGAATCAGGATAACGTGATTTGATAGAGAATTCTGAAAAGCTCTGAGAGCATATTGCTTCGCTCGAAGCTCCAGGAAATTTATCTGGTGTTTGGCTTCCTCTGGAGACCAAAATCCTTGTGACTGCAGATCATTCACATGAGCTCCCCATCCGAGGTTGGAAGCATCGGTGGTGAGAATGAGTTGAGGATCTGGCAGATGAAAAGGCAGTCCCAGGAGGAGATTGTTCTGATCTTTCCACCAGGTGAGAGACAGACGGAGTGCGTCGGTGATGTGGACAATGGTTGACAGAGGCTGAGTCGCTTGAATCCATTGTGACCTCAGAGTCCAATGCATGACTCTCATGGCCAGGCGGGCCATTGGTGTGAGATGGACTGAGGACGCCATGTGTCCGAGAAGGACAAGGAATTGTCGAGCTGTTGCTGTATACTGAGACTGCAACTGGTGAGCGAGAGATACGAGGGTTTGCAATCGTTGATGAGGTAGAAAGGCTTTTGCCTGTAAGGTGTCCAAGTCTGCCTCAATGAACGACAAGATTTGAGATGGGACTAAATAGGATTTCTCGTAATTGACGAGAAATCCTAGAGAAATTAGAGTGTGTAGGGTCAAATCCAGGGACGATCGAGTGGCTTGCTGGGTTGGGGCCCTGATTAACCAGTCATCTAGATAGGGGTAGATGTGAACACCTTCTTTCCTGAGAAAAGCTGCGACAACCACGAGACTTTTGGTAAAGACTCATGGTGCCGATGCTAGGCCGAATGGAAGCACTCGGTATTGATAGTGCTTTGGGCCTACTAAAAACCTGAGATACTTGCGATGAGCTGAAGCTTTCGCAATGTGGGTGTACGCGTCCTGGAGGTCCAGAGAGCAGAGCCAGTCTCCTCTTTGTAGAAGAGGTAGAAGCGAGCCCAGGGTTACCATCTTGAACTTTTCCCGCTGGAGGTACTTGTTGAGGGCATGTAGGTCGAGAATTGGACGAAGACCCCCGGATATTTTGGGGATCAAAAAGTACCGGGAATAGAACCCTAGGCCTTGTTGTGAAAGAGGGACGGGTTCTATTGCTCTTAACTGGAGAAGAAGGGAAACCTCCTGCTCCAGAGGGACAGAGTGGTCGTTTACTCTCCACGCTTGTAGAGGTGGTGAATCCGGTGGAAGAGCAAGAAAGATACGGTTCCACACAGGAGACTGGTGAATAAAACGAGAAGCTTAGGAGTGAGTGCTGATTTGGTGACCTGGATTGCAAACTGGTTGACGGACAGAAGACAATGTGTGATGGTAAATGGAACTCTCTCTGAAGAGAGAGCGGTTTTAAGTGGTGTACCGCAAGGATCGGTGTTGGGACCGGTCCTGTTCAATATCTTTGTGAGCGACATTGCGGAAGGGATAGAAGGTAAGATTTGTCTTTCTGCAGATGACACTAAGATCTGCAACAGAGTGGACACGCCGGAAGGAGTGGAGAGAATGAGACGGGATTTAAGGAAGCTGGAAGAGTGGTCGAAGATATGGCAGCTGAGATTCAATGCCAAGAAGTGCAAAGTAATGCATATGGGGAATGGAAATCCGAATGAACTGTATTTAATGGGGGGGGGGGGGGGGGGGGGGGGGGGGTGGGGGGAAGCAGGAGAGAGACCTAGGGGTTATAGTGTCTAATGATATCAAGTCTGCGAAACAATGCGACAAGGCGATAGCAAAAGCCAGAAGAATGCTGGGCTGCATAGAGAGAGGAATATCGAGTAAGAAAAGGGAAGTGATTATCCCCTTGTACAGGTCCTTGGTGAGGCCTCACCTGGAGTACTGTGTTCAGTTCTGGAGACCATATCTACAAAGAGACAGAGACAAGATGGAAGCGGTACAGAGAAGGGCGACCAGAAAGGTGGAGGGTCTTCATCGGATGTCATACGAGGAGAGATTGAAGAATCTGAATATGTACACCCTGGAGGAAAGGAAGAGCAGGGGTGATATGATTCAGACCTTCAGATACTTGAAAAACTTTAACGATCCAAAGACAACGACAAACCTTTTCCGCCAGAAAAAAATCAGCAGAACCAGGGGTCACGAGCTGAGGCTCCAGGGTGGAAGACTAAGAACCAATGTCAGGAAGTATTTCTTCACAGAGAGAGTGGTGGATGCCTGGAATGCCCTTCGGGAGGAAGTGGTGAAGTCCAAAACTGTGAAGGACTTCAAAGGGGCGTGGGATAAACATTGTGGATCCATCAGGTCTAGAGGACGTGTATAAAGAGGAGGCAGCAAAACACTGCACGGAGCGGCAGTAGCCACTGAGACATTCACGGAGCGGGATGCCAGTGGCCAGTGGTTGGTGTTCCACCTTCACAGAGCGGAAGGATGGAGGGCTACCATCTCCAAATTAAATTTAAAAAAAAAAAACAAAACATGGGTGGGCAAGAGTATATAAAATTAACAGAGAGTTCTGAGGCTATAGGTATTACCAATAATTAGGCTTATTCAATATTTGTTGATAGTTAATGTGGCTTTCAATGCATACTTCACTTTCAATGTATATCCAACATAGCTCTCTGCTTCAACGGCAGGGGAGAAGAAAAACTAATACTTCACGCATATCCAGCATAGCTCTCTGCTTCAACGGCAGGGGAGAAGAAAATCTAATACTTCACTCATATCCAGCATAGCTCTCTGCTTCAACGGCAGGGGAGAAGAAAAACAACCAATAAGGGCTGAATAATATAGTCTGGTTAAACAAATAAGTATGGGTGTAGCTTGCTTATTGCGGCAGTTACTACCCCTAACTAATCAAGCTTGATATTTCACTTAGATGCAGTTCCAACATTGCTCTCTGCATAAATGGTGGGGGTGAAAGGGAAATAGAACCAAGGTTGCTAAGAGCCAAGAGAAACAGATAAGTATGAAAGGAAAGAAGTGTGAAGCTTGCTGGGCAGACTGGATGGGCCGATTGGTCTTCTTCTGCCGTCATTCCTATGTTTCTATGTTTCTATAAAGTTCAGGTGGTAACCCTGAGCAATGATTGCTAGCACCCATTGGTCGGTTGTGATTGATTGCCACATGCTGTGAAAGTGGCACAATCGACCTCCCACTGGTATGGGCTGGCAGAGGGATCAGGCTGCTGCTCTCCAAGGGAACGTCAAAAACCTGAAGCAGGCCCCGGCTGGGGAGCTGCTTGTGGCTTTTGCTTCCGGGGCTGGCGAGGCTGAGATTTCTGATAAGGCCTTGTAACTTGGGACCTTGTTGGTGGAGGATAGTACTTCCTTGGGCGGAAGAATGACTTCTTAAGAGTCCTTCTTGAAGGGCTGTCTAGAAGGGAAATCAGAAGTTATCGATGAGAGCTGTTTGAGGGTCTCATGATGGTCCTTTAATTCAGCCACTATTTGCTGAATCTGTTCCCCGAACAGATTATCTCCTATACAGGGCAGGTCAGAGCCTGTCTTGTACTTCTGGGCGAAGGCCAGAAGACTTGAGCCAGGCCCAGCGTCTTGCCGAAATGGCAGTTGCAGACACTCTAGTGGAGGTGTTGAAGATATCGTAAGCTGTTCTTATCTCATGCTTTCCTGCCTCAAACCCCTTGTGGACAAGGGTTAGAAGATGTTCTTGAAATTGGTCAGGCAGGGTTTCAGAGAAGTCCTGTATTTGCTTGAAAATGACCCTGTTGTATTGGGTCATATACAGCTGGTAAGAAGCAATCCTGGAGATAAGCATGGCCCCTTGGAACACTCGACGACCAATATTGTCGAGGAACTTGTGTTCTTTGACAGGAGGGGTAGAAGAGTGTGGTTTTGTCCTTTTTGCTTTCTTTTGAGCCGATTCCACCAAAACCGAGTGGTGGTCAAGCTGAGATTTTTGAAAGCCAGGGGCTGACTGTACCAGATAAGTAGTGTCAGCCTCTGTACTGGGGCAATGGATCCAGGATTTTCCCAGTTCTTTTTAAGGAGGTCAAGAAGTACTTGATGAATGGGAATAGAAGTGATCACCTTAGGGGCATCCAGAAATTGGAGAAGCTTCATCATCTGGTGCCTATCATCTTGCTCCGTCTGAAGCTGGAAAGGGACCAATTCTGAAATTTCCTTCACAAAATTAATGAAAGAGAGGTCCTCTGGAGGAGAACGCTTTCTACTTTCAGTAGGAGAGGGAGGTGAAGGTAAGTCATCGGTGTCTGTGGAAGTATCATCACCCCAGGTGTCATAAGGATCAGTAGGCTGACCTGTAGGACGAGAAGGGGGTTGGATACCTGAAGGCCCAGGCTGAGGATCCGAGAAAATCGAAGGAATCGCCGGGGGCACCGTGGACGGCCTGGAAGGCATTGGTGCCGGTATCGAAGGCATTGATGGCGCCGATGTGTGTATCGCACCCGATGAATGAATCGGTGGCGAGGGACGACATGGCATCGATGGCTGAGGCAGAACTCCTGAAGGAGGGATGCGAAACTGTGTTTCTCCTCCCGATGAGGCTGTCATTGGTGAACGCACCGGGGCCATCGGAGATCCGGGAATCACCGGTGGAAGGGAGGTCATGAGCGCCTCCATCCGGGATAGCAGCGGTGCCAGCGCTGCTGGAATCGGGTCGGTGACCGGTTCCACTCTCGGTGCCGATGTCTGTGCCGGAGGGACCTGGAGCCGTTGCATTGCCTTGTCGATGGCCTCTTGGACCAGCCGGTCCAGTTCTTCCCGGAGACCTGGGGCAATCAGCTCCGGCTCCGTGACGGAAGAGGGAGGCTGAGGTACAGTCGGAGGGACCACCTTTACAGGCGGAATCGCGACTCCCAAACCCCGTTCGGGTGAGGGTGGCCGCGATGTCCCGGTCACAGGAGTGGTCGGTGCCGTTCCTGGACGGGGCTTCTTCGATGATGGCTCGGACGGTGGCAAGGTCGATGATTTCGCTCCCTCGACGGTCCGAGACTTACGAAGCCCTCGATCTTGAGGGGGAGAAACGGGAGTCGATGGCCGTGAAGACGTCGATGGCGGGCGGTCACCGGACGGTTGTCGATGTTGGTGCGACTTCGACGGTGCTGGTTCCGATGACGTCGATGCGATGGACGGCATCGGGGTGTGAGCACAGAAAAGGAGTCCCATCATCTCCATTCTGGCTTTGCGACCTTTTGGTGTTATGAGGACACATTTGGTGCAAGTCAGGACATCATGCTCACGGCCTAAACACATTACACAGACTCTATGAGGGTCTGTGATCGACATGATGCGAGAACAATCCGGGCACCGACGAAAACCTGACGCCATGGCCATAGAAAAAATTGAGCCGCGGTACGGTCGATGGCCAGTAGGCCGCGAGGGCCAAACTCGACGGTAATCGACGAAAAACGGCGAAAAAATTTACTGGAGTACCGCGGCCAGAGAAAGCTAGAGGGACCCCTGTGGGGCAAAGTTATTTTAAATAAGTCTGTGAGGAAAATTCCTGTCAGGAATGTGTTCAGAGCTCCTAAACCGCGAGGCTACTGCTGCGTGGAAAAAAGAAGACTGAAGGGGGACCCCTGCTGGCTGCAGGGTTAGTGTCATGCTGGGCATGCCCAGTAGGGGCCAGTCAAAGTTCTGGAAACTTTGACAGAAGTTTTCCGTGATTGGGCTCCATCCTGATGATGTCACCCATATGTGAGGACTACCATCCTGCTTGTCCCGTGAGAAAGGGCAATCTGAGTAAAATCCAGTTTTTCTCACCTTTCCACAGGGAAATTTGTTCAGAAAACAAAATAACTACTACCAAATACCTGTGTGAAGTCGTCCAGAGAACTAACAACCTGCTTTAGGTTACGCACCCGATCTCCCCGAGAACCGGCAGCTCCTCTCTGCCAACAGCGCACAGGAACAGCTTTCCCTCAAGCTCCGGCCGCGCTTCCACCACCAAGGCCTCTTCCGGAGAGAGCACACCAGCAGCTGCCCCCGCTTTACTGGGCCCATATAGTGCATGGCGGCGGCACCGGAGACCACAGGGAACGGGGAGGTCGGGGGAGGGTAACAAATAGCCGAGATGTGGTGGGTCTTGGGCCCGGAGGGGGGAGGGGGAGTCGGCATGACGGGAGGGGGGAGTCGGGCGGGTGGACGCATGGCAGAAGGTTCGTCTAGGGCAGTGATTCTCAACCTTTTTTTGGCCGGGACACACCTGACAGATGGTTCTCACATGCATGATACACTGAACATATGACCATCACAAGGCAAAATGTAAACATGCACTCTGCATCCACAGGAATCCCCTCAACCCCCAGCAATGAGTGCAGAGCAGATCTAGGGCATTACCCTGTACAACTCACCATACAAAAAAGATATTCTGGTTGTGATGACATCTCGGTAAAAGCAAAACAAACTCCCTTTACTACCAGGTACAATAGCCTTCCTTATGAAAAGACAGTAATTTACCACTAATGCATATCCTATTGAGAAAACACAACAAATAAGATTGATACAAATGCTTACATGCTAGTAAAATACCTTACCTCGGTCACACACCCAGAACTGACCTTCACCAAGTACAGAAAAACCACAAATTATGAATATGGAGAGAGAAACTGGAATGGAAAACCAAAAAAGCCACTCTGCGAACCTGGATAAATGGAAAGAGAAATATAGAACCTAACAGACTCTCAGGATTTTCAATATTGTACACAAACTAACCCGCACAAAGTTACATCTGTATTATGGAACACACTCAAACAGTAACAACCCTATCTAAGAAATACAACTATTAAACCAGGTCCTAAACACTAATACATTTCCTATTGGGAAAACAGAATAAGCCAAGCTGCTATAGAGCCCCACACAGAAATAATTGTAAAGCTATACTAAAAATGTTACAAAACAGCTGCTGAACAGAATAATATCCAACAATTAAAAACTCATAAAAATTATTAAAACATGTCCAAATATCAATAAAATATTTCAAAACAGCAGACATCGCATAATACCCAATAATTAAAATGGCTGTCAATCAAGAAAAATAAATTTAAAAAGCCACCTTTATTTACCTTCTCCAGCAACTCTCCTACTCCTTTCCCTTCCAAGCCAATAGCACTCACCAGAAGCAGCAAGGGCTGCTGAAGCTCTGTCCTCACAGTCCTCTTCCTTAGCGCCCACAACCAGTCACTCACACCCCCCCCCCCCAATTAGACCCCACGACCAGTCTCGGTCTCTCTCATACCAGTCATCTTCTTGACTAGTCTCTCTTTCACTTACGCACACTAGTCATCTTCCTGACCAGTCTCTCTCACACAGAAACACATCACCTCCCTGACCAGTCTCTCTCTCAATCACACTCATGCTCTCTTATATACAAGCTCTCAATCACACACAAATGCTCTCACACCCATTCACACCAGCTCTAACCCAGGCACCGATTCACACCCACACACACAAGCTCTCACCCATTCACACCCACAGACACAAGCTCTCACACATGCATCCATTCACACCCACAAACACAAGTTCTCACCCAAGCACCCATTCACACCAGCTCTCACCCTGGCACCCATTCACACCCACACACACAAGTTGTCACCCAGGCACCCACACACACAAGCTCTCACCCATTCACACCCACAGACACAAGCTCTCACCCAGGCACCAATTTACACCCACAAACACAAGTTCTCACCCAGGCACCCATTCACACCATCAGACACAAGCTCTCACCCAGGCACCCATTCACATACACACAAGTTCTCACCCAGGCACTCATTCACACACAGACACACCAGCTCTCACCTAGACACTCATTCACACACAGACACACTGGCTCTCACCCAGGCACTCATTCATACCCACACACACAAACTCTCACCAAAAACTACTTCTTCCTTCACTGCAGGGATGGGCTCCAGTTTTGCTCCGGCTTTACTCCGGCGGGCATTCTTTTTTCGCTGCCACTGGGATGGGCTCCAGTGGTGGCCTCAGTCGGGGTCGGGTTTCCTCTTTGCCGCCACGGGGATGGGCTCCCATGGTGGCCTTCCTTGGTCGGGGTTGAGTTTTCCTCTTCGCCGCCACTGCTTCATCAGGGTTCAACACTGCCATTCCTTTCACCCCACCCCTGGGCTATGCAATGCCTGCCTCACCGGCCAATCAAAGGCTTCCTCCCTTCTTCCTACTCCCACTGGCAGGTAAAAGGGAGGAGGCTTCTGATTGGCCTGTGCGGGGGCAGGCAGAATGAAGGAGGCTTCCCATTGGGCAGTGGGGGTAGGAAGAAAGGAGGTTTCCAATTGGCCCGCGGGGGCCGGAAAAAGGGAGAAGGAAAGAACATTGGGGCAGTGGGACACCAGGAGACGCGACACACCAGTTGAGAAGCGCTGGTCTAGGGTGCCTAAAACCCTTGCACCGGCCCTGCAAAATATAATTTCTCTCGAAAAATCAAGTGAATTTTACTCAACCTCTTGTGTACCTTCCAGGTACACTAGTCAATGGCCAGAATGCCCCAGAATACATTTATTGAAGTTTATTTTCACATCTGAGCAAGAACAAAACCATATAATTTCCTTGGAGGGGAAATAGGTCTAATTTCTGCGAGCAGGTTGCCATAAGGTAAACTAAAAAGAGTTTATATAATTGTACGGAATCAAATGAAATAAGGAAGACTTGGTGAACAGGCTTAGTCACTTTGTACAAAACCAAAATAAAACAAATAGCCTTTTCTCCTTATATCAAACTCTGTAATTTAATTGCTTTAAACATTACAGTGTTCAGAACAGTCAAAACGTAATGCATGTATATAAAACACTGATGCTAAAAAGGTTTTATAAAATAAATATTTAAAAAGCTAAAAATATATTCCTAAATATATAGTATTCTTTAATTACATCTATTCTCTGTATTATACACCACCTGGTACCACGCTACACAATTTTTCTTTTAACATTTATTCTTTTGTGTAAGCATTGCATTAAAAGGCCTTCAATTGATTCCTGAGGTTTATGAATGAGCCTACATTAAACACTCCTTTTTAACAACTCTATTCCCTTAGCAAACATTTGTCTAAATGGTTTTTGCTTTATTATAGCAAATTCTTTCCACCTGCTGTGGAAAAGTGCACTTCATTTTAGAAATAAAATATCAAATAGAACATTTCTCCTGGCTGAGAACCAAGTCTATGGCAATTCTCCACATCATGTATAATATATTCTGTATTACAATATCAGAATACCTACATATACAGGTTGATCATCACTACACACAGATTCAGATATATGATGTTAGACTGGGCATAGTTCTATCAAATAAAAGTATAAAAAAAATCAGATTTGGGTTGCTCAGTCAATAAAAACAAATATTGCATTCAGTATTTTGGCAAATAGGAAGGTAAGGATACACACATTTCAGCGGGCCTGCTTAAATGACATTCACACACCTTTCAAAAACTGATCCCTGACTGTGGAATATGTTATCTGGGTCCTTCCAGTTTCTCTTCTCCTCATTATTCTCTTTATGTAAAAAAAAAGTAGAAACAATAGGGAACATACTTCAAGAATGCTGAAGTTGCCACAGAGGAAGGACAATTAAAATTCCTTATACATTCTTAAAGAACCTGAAGTATTTCTATAAATTTCTGTCACCAATATGAGCTCACAAATCACATAAATGTATTTTATTTATTTATTTAAAAGTTTTTATATACCACACTAGGGGTAGTAGTCTATCCATCTTAGCGGTTTACATATTAAAAACATACATAATATCAAAGACATACAGTAAAATACAAACTTTACAATTACTTTACAACTGATTATCAATAGTGTCAGACAATATAAGAAGAAGTGAGATATTCAGATATGTTGTAAGCGCAAATGAATAAGTATGTTTTTAATGCTTTTTTAAAATCATTACGGTTTTCTGTTAATCGAATATACTCAGGGATTGAGTTCCATAAAGTAGGACCTGCAATAGAAAAAGCTCGTTTTCTGGTTAACGCCAAACTAGCAGATTTTATTGTAGGGATTTCCAACATGCATTTATTCATGGATCTGAGCTGTCTATTTGGTTTATATAGTCTCAAAAGTGAACATAGCCAGATTGAATTGGGGGTTATATAGTAAATTATGAATTGTAGTCAGAATTTTGTAGGAAATACGGAATGGAACTGGAAGCCAATGTAAATGCTCTTATGAGAGTTGTTCTGCATTTTCTCACACACACACACATACTTGTTACACTGTAAAAAGCTATTCTTAAATTCAACAGAAATTTATATAACTTTTTCTGTAACAATTTTTGCAGAGTCTAGAAATCTGCTCCAGCTCTAATATCCCTATACACTTTAGTAAAACTAAAGGTCTTTATGTACAACTTCTCTCATATCTCACATCCTCATTCACTACTGTCACAGGAGATCTCACCACACATTACATGTCATCAGTTCTGCAGGGAATATACAGGGTGGCCCATGGGAAAGTAGCCTGCCTGCGTGGCACTGGTATTGGAGGTGAGCTACTGTTCCATGGGTCACCCTGTATTATACACATTCTTTCTATTCCACACAAACACTTCTCTCACAGGAAACAGGTAACAAACCCCTATCCTGGAAATACATAAACTAGAGCACTCCCACAGAAAATTGGTTTTCCTAGCATGTAGCCAGATGGACTCAGGACCAATGGCTTATGCTCCCCTGCCAGCAGATGGAGACGGAGTCAGATTTCAAAGCTGAGGTCTCCCTAGATACACTCCTGCAGTGACCTCGCCCTTCGGGATTTCTCCATCTCCAGCAGACGGTGGACATACCTCTCCCTATGGGGATTGCTGTACTTTTTGGAAGGAAACATTCTACATTTAAATTGTAGAAAAAAATGAGATCCGCTCTCCTGTGGTGATACCTAAAGGTCCCTCCCCCAGTTGAGGCGATTTCCGAGATCCCTCAGAGGTGTGCTTTGGTCCAATAGCCAGTTCCTGGTGTGGACGATGCTGCTTAAGCAGCTGAAAGGCAGCGGGGGCAGGAAGCTGAACGCAGCGGTGATGGCCAAAGCATTCTTCCCCTGTAGCTGGAGACTGTATCTATACTCAGCCATAACTGTACTCAGTGCTGAGCCCAGGTAAGTTAAAAAAAAAAAAAAAAAAAAAAAGAAGAGAGAAGAAGATTTACCTTCCGAGGCTTTAGGCTCGGTCGGCCGCGGCGGCGCCTTCTTGCACACGTCTTTGTGCGTGCCGTATTGCCCTCCATAGAATGTCGGTACGCACAGTGTGTCAGCTTTGTGCATGCGCTGTGCACATAACGTTGCATGTGTATATACATGCACAACCTAAGCGCAAAATACAGGTAAAGCTGGGCGCACGGACTATGCGTGCGCTTCGCCACATCTCACCTAGGTGCCCTAAATCTGTGCACAGAAAAATTTTAAGCGCGAGCCGACTGAACGCACAGCAGCCATGAAACATAAGCGCCTTTCCCTCTGCACTGCTTGTCATATTAGGGCTTCACAGTCTGATCTGTATTCCAACTTATGTAAGCACTGTGAGAAGCCCAGGGGGAGTTGGCCTCCTTAGACTTTGCTAAGCCCGGCTCCTCCCATTCAGAGGATGGGTTAGCCACAGCCTTAATTGGAAGTACACGAGTCATCCATGGGAGAGGGAAATTCAGCGGCACTTACCCCAGTACCTCCTGGGCTAGACCCAACTGCCTTCTCTTGGGTGGAATTTTTCCAGGGCCTTCAAGCCTTCGTACATGCGCCGTCTGCTACCTGACTCGCTCCTGTCCAGACAGAACCTCAGCCGGTAAGCCCTTCTTCTCCCAGTCCTATCGGCAGACCTCGAGGCATGCCTCGCCTCACCAAGGGTATTCCTGGCAGGGACCCGGACGGCAAGGACAAAGAGGAGGGTACAGATTCCTCAGAAGATGGGGAAATTCCCCCTGGTTTAGAACCGTATCAGACCATGTTATAGTTTTTCCAAAGACAAATTGCCAGCCCTGGTTTCCCAGACCCTGAAGATGCTGAGAGTTCCTGGGGCGGACTATATGACAGAACCAAAGAAGAACCCCATTCTGATTTCCCTACGGAAAGCCTCTGGCTACTTTCCAGCACTGGAAGCCATCCAGTAGTTGATTTACCTGGAATGGGATGCCCCAGAAGCAAGTTTTAAAGGGGGACGAGGGTTAGCAGCTCTATACCCACTGGATCTGGCAGCGAGAGAGCGTTTGCATTTCCCTAAAGTGGATGTGCTGGTCTGTGCCGTCTCTAAGTGAACAAATATTCCAGCGGAGGGAGGAGTGGCCTTAAATGATGCTCACGATAGGCGGATGGAGTCCATCCTTAAACAGGCCTTTGACGCAGTAGCAATGACCTTACAGAATGCTTCTTGTTGTGCCCTGGTAGCTCGTTCGTGCCTACTCCCTTCTCAGGAGGTGGATGACTCGGGAGTGAATTTCAGAGCAGTTATGGAACCCGCTGCCTTTTTAGCTAATGCGGGCTCGGATCTAGTCCATACTTTGGCAAGAGGAGTGGCTTCACTGGTGGCGGCCAGAAGACAGCTATGGCTGCGGAATTGGTCAGCAGATGCAAACTTCAAGGCAAATCTTACAAATATGCCCTTTAAAGGATCATTCCTTTTCAGAAGCGAATTGGAAAAGCTGGCCAGTAAATGGGGCAAAGCTCCAATTCCCCGGCTACCAGAAGAAAAAAAGAAAGCAGTTACAGCACCCCTCGCCTATGAGGGGTAAATCCAGGGGCTCCCAAAGCTTTCGCCCTTACAGAAACTCAAATTTCAGAGGGCTTGGCCATTTGGGAGGTCTCAGTCCTTTCATAGTCGACAACCCAATAAAGGGCAAGCTCAGGTTCAGGTTCGCCCGAACCCCCCAGCAAAAATTTGCTGACTTATCCTCAGAATGAGGAGATAGGGGGTTGACTGTCCCTCTTCTACCAGAGGTGGGTTGAGATCACTTCAGACAAATGGGTACTAGAAGTCATACGAAAATGATTTGCACTGGAATTTCACAGCACTCCTCGGGACATATTCATGATGTCTCTTTGCCACTCCCAGCACAAGAAGCAGGCAGTAGAGACTACTCTTTTAAGGCTCCTCAGGAAGGGGGTCACGTGAGGTGATGTGCTAGGGAAGACATGCTCTCCCTTAGCTCTGGGTGCCACAGCCACAAATCCATCGACATTGACCCCTGGAACAGACGTTAAGCCATGCTTCTTTTCAGAGTCAGACTAGCTCATGTCGATAGTTCATTTTATGAACAAATCTCCACAACAGATGGCCTGTAGAGGAGGAAAACAAGAAAAAAAGAAAGATAAGGGGAAAGCCGCGGATCTCAAGATGGCGGCGGCAGCGGAGAGCCGGTACCTCTGATAACGACTCCGCTCACGGTAGAACTATTGCAATCCACATTGGATGCTACGCTGGACACTAAGTTGGCTGGGATAACCCAACAGCTGGCTGAGATAAAATCATCAATTAAGGACATCGGCCCGAGAATTGATCAGCTAGAGGAAAGGATTGTAGGGGTGGAGGAGGGGCAGACCGCGAACACTGACAAACTCAGCGCTCAAGTGGTGGCGCTTCAGGAGTGCCAAAGTAAATTAGATGATTTAGAGAATCACCTTTGGCGAGATAACCTGCGCTTCTTGGGGCTTCTGGAGGTGGTGGACAACAAGGGCCTCGTAGTGATTTTGGAGGATTGGCTCCCGGAGGCTGTGGGCCTGGAGGATCTGAGGGGAGAACTATGTGTCGAAAGAGCACACAGACTGGGGACTCGGAGGGCAATGGATTTGAGACCACGCATTGCAATCGCAAAAATCTTAAACTCAGCGATCAAACAACGTATTTGTCTGGTTTATAGGAAACACCCGGAGAAAGCATATAAAGGCCATCACATTCATATTACACAGGACTATTCGGCCCATGTGTCTCAACAGCGCAAGAAGTTTTCCCCGATCTGCTCAAAGTTGTTTGAAAAAAAGGTTAAGTTTGCCCTCCAGTTTCCTGCAACGTTGAAAATATGGCAGGACAACAACATTTACAATTCACGGTTCCAGAGGAAGCCCAGAAATTTCTGCAGACTACCCTGGTAGGAGGAGCAGCACCAGCCCCCTTAAAGGACAAGGTCCGAGACAAACGGCTCCAAACATGCTTCTTGAACCTCATCTAGAGACTCAAGTTACACAAGTTTATGTGTTTACAACATACCATATGGTAGCACCACAGATACAACCTATGGAAGATACAGCTGGCTCAACAGGACTGGGCTCCAGCTAGGAATGGGCCCAAGGCGGACACTATCGGAACTGTTTACTACTGGCTATACCACAGGGTCCCAGGTTGACTCGGCTAAGGCCTGAAAGCTATCTTGGGGTGGTCTTTGCTCGTATAAGAGTAAAGGCTGGTCAATTGGCTACCGGGACTATGGCACTCAAGCATCCCTCAAGCGTGCCCCTCGCGAGCAGACGCTCACTGGTGTGGGAGAGTCAGATCGTTTGAATAATTCATCTTCGGGGGGGGGGGGTAAGGATGGGGAGGGGAGGGGGAAGTGGGGGCCTGGTTAGGGGTCAATTGGGCAAGTACTTGTTTGCAAAATGGGTATGGATGTGTGTTATTTGGTTTATATGGATGAATGAGGAAGTGCATGAGTGTATGAGAATTTTAGACATGGAATTTTATACCAGACGTTTATTTTACTCTTGGTATCTTCAGGGGGTGAAGGGGGGGGGGGGGGGCAGCTGGGACTCTCATCCGTTAACTGTCCTTTTGTTTCATACAGGTGACAATGCTCTGTTTTCTCTTACTTATGTTAAAGCTGGTGTCTTGAAATGTACACGGTATGGGTTCACCTATCAAAAGGAAACAGGTCTTGTCGCATTTAAAGAGATTACACAGTGATATAGTGTGTATTCAAGAAACACATCTAGATGCTAAAGAAAGTCTTAAACTACGTTGGGAATGGGTGAGTGCATGTTACTTTGCAGATGCCTGCCACCATAAGGCTGGAATGGCGATCCTTATAAGTAAGTCCACTGACTTTGTGCTAGAACGTGTAATATCAGACCCAGAAGGACGATATTGCTAGTGACTGGCTGCTGGCAAGGCCAAATGGTTACCATTTGCAATGTTTACACTCCCATCGTCAACCCACAGAAATATCTGAAAGAACTCACAAGTGTATTATTGACACAGAGTGGAGTTGTTAATGGTAGTTGGAGATTTTAACTGTGTTCTGGATGGAGTACTGGATAGATCCTCTCTTGGACAGCGTCAACCAGAGAGACGAGGGGAAGATGTGGATGTGGTCTGTACACAGGTTGGGGTGTCGGATGTCTGGAGGACTCTACACCCGACAGAGAAGGAATATACCTTTTATTCTAATCCTCATAATTCTCTCTCTAGAATTGATTATATTTTACTAGCTAGTGAGGCTTTCCATCAGGTGGTCAGGGCGGATATCGAAACCACAATGATTTCTGACCATTCCCCAATATCCTTGACAATTAATCTGGGACTAAAACATACAGGTACCAAAATGTGGAGATTCCCCCATGATCTCAAAGGCGACAAAGAGTTCCAGCACTTCTTAACAGAAAAGTGGCAGGATTATAAAAAGCACAATGCTTCACATGAATGCAATCCCCAATTATTTTGGGAAGCTGGAAAGGCTGTACTGAGGGGTGAGATTATTGGCTACACTAGTGCGCGGTACAAACGTTTAAATAGGGAAATCTTGCATCTAGACACCTTAACTAAATAGGCACGGAAAAAGTGGTTATCTTTCCCAAAAGAAGAGAATAAAAAAGCCTACTTTAGTCATCTTAACCAGTTAAACACGGTTTTACGTATACGAGCAGGTACAGCTCTACAGGTAGCTCAACATAATTATTTCAAATTTGGCAATAAGGTTGGGCGACCACTTGCCAATTTAGTATGGGCGATTAGGTTACGAAAACCAATTCATTCCATGAAAACATCGCAGGGGCAAAGGGTGACGGCTATTGATGACATAGGTGAAATGTTTCGAACATTTTATGCCACCCTTTATAAAGCTGATCCAGAACCTTCCCACACAACTGAGCGGGAGTTCTTCTCTGATCTATTTCTGCCCTGGATTACCGCTTCCCAGAAAGAATTTCTAAATCGACCCATTCAATGATATGAAGTGACCCACGTCATTAATTCCATGGCATCTGGAAAATCACCTGGTCCTGACTGGTTTTCCTACAACTTATAAAATGCTTAGAGTCCATCTCGCTGCCCCTTTGACGGATTTCTATGTGGACGGTCTTGCCCAGAATCGTTTCCCGACAGAATTTAACAGTGCACATATCATAGTTCTCCCTAAGGCCAGGAAGGACCATATGAAACCAGAATCATACTGCCCTATCTCTCTTCTCAATAGCGACTTAAAAATCCTGGCTAAAATATTAGCAGAGAGGCTAGCTTTGGTGATCCACCATCTGATTTTGTAACAGCAAGTGTGATTTGTGAAGGGCCGAACCGCAACAAGCCATATTGTTAAATTACTATCTGCCATGTGGTTTTGTCAACAATAAGGAAAACCAGCACTAGCGATCAGATTTGATTCCGAAAAAGCATTCGACAAGGTATCCTGGTCCTATATGTTTTCTGTGTTGTCGAGATATGACCTGGAAGGGGACTTTATACACTATATTCAATTATTATATAAGTCGCCCCAGTCCCAGATCATAGTGAATGGATCTCGCTCGGAGCCAGTCCCTATTCAGAGGGGGGTTCGTCAAGGGTGCCCTTTGTCCCCTCTATTGTACATATTTACTATTGACCCGCTGCTCTGTAAACTGATGGCTCACCCGGACATTCGGGGTTTTGAGAGGGCACATCATAACTTTAAAGTGGCCGCCTTTGCGGAAGATGTCCTTGTGTTTTTGACTCCCCCGGCTACTTCCTTAGAGCATCTATTAACCATGCAAGAACAGTTTGGCTCTTTTGCAGATCTAAAAATTAATACGGAAAAGTCTGAGGCAATGGAAGTCACGAATACCGTCCAGCGGAATTGGATTGGTCAGTTCCCGCTAAGGTGGGTACCAGGAATGATCAAATATTTAGGGGTTAAGATACCAATGGCTCTTGAAGATATTTATCCATTCAATATTCATTCACACTTCAGTTACACTCTAGCAACCCTTAATAGATGGAAGGTACTACTGTTGTCTTTAAGGGGTCAGGTCCATTTGTATCAAATGGTTGTGTTACCCAAGTGGCTGTACATTTTACAGATGCTCCCCCTATGGCTTTCCCCGCAGGACATTAAAAAATTTAAACAGGCGCTTCGCACCTTCTTATTGCGGGGGGGGGGGGGGGGGTAAGTAGTCCCGCATACCCTAACTATGATACAACAATCCTGTCAAAGAGGTGGTTTGGGGTGCCCGGACTTGGGGAAATATAATGTGGCGTGAAATTTAAGATTTATACGAGACTGGATTTTTGAATCCTCCCACTATCTGCTGTATCACCTCTTAAAGGAATGGTATGGGGTAGCTTCGTTAAATACCCTTTTATATATGAAGGCGAATGTAGTCCTGCCTTGGTTACAAGGGCATCTTTTGGTTTCCACTTGTAGAAAAACATGGGTGATGATTTGTAAAGAGTGTAAGCAACTGCAAGGGATTACACCCATATTACCCCTTATTAACAATACATTCTTCTCGCCAGGAAAGGGAGAAACCCCTTTTAGTCGTTGGCATAGAACTGGTCTCAAACACCTGTATCAATTAATTCACCCTATCTCTGGAATTCTGTACAGCTTTTCTGAGCTTCAGCAGCAATTCAGGTTCCCTCACACAGATTTTTATGCATTTTTACAAATACGGCATTTCATGCAGACTTGGTCCACGCATTGGCAGTCGATTGACTCCACGGCGGCGTTACAACGTCTAATAACTAGTAAAGCTGTAAAAGGACCGAGTATATCAGTTTTCTACAAGGCATTGAAGTCCGGTCACGTAGGTAATCACCTGCAACTCCTATTTCAAAAATGGCAGACTTGGCCGGATTTGACTTCTTATGAGTTTTTTGAAAAGCTTTGCCCAAATCTCTCTCATTACCACCAATGAAGACTTGAGGGAAACTCAATATAAATTTTTATGGCAAGGGTTTATACCTCCGTCAAAGGCATTCAAACTTCATCTATGTGATTCTCCTGTGTGCAAGAAATGTGAGTTAACACCGGGCTCTTATTACCATGTCTTCTGGGAATGCCCTCTCATGTATTTTTGGGTCAGATATTCAAATTTTTTGTGTAAATATTTGGCATTGTGAAATTCCGCTGGAGCCTGGATTGTGGTTGTTGGGAGCTCAGTTTCCAGGCAAGGTTGCAGGGGTCAGAATACGGGTACTGCAGGATTTCATGCTAAAGCTGCAATGGTGGGGGAAAAAAGCAATTCTAACCAAGTGGCTAGATGATAAGGCCCCAACATGGGATCTCTGGTTTAAACAAATGTTTCGCCTCTGCACGCATGAAATGTATATTTCACACCACCACCAACCTTCACAGAAGATGGCATTTACGTACGTGTGGGCCCATTTCTTACAGTATCTCCAACATCACTAAGTTAATCAAGATGCTGGGTTGATTACGCTGTGTTCAAAATCTTAGTTAAGTTTCTGTACCATATACAAATGCACACTATGAAAGTTTTGTGTATGATCACTAGCCACTGCCTCATGTTCCAGCACCAGGCATGTCTCTAGTTTTTAGACCTCATACTGTACGGTCCAAGCCTCATGAGAGGCTTCTAGGAAAAGTAAAAAGTCATGGTATAGGTGGCGATGTCCTTTCATGGATTACAAACTGGCTAAAAGATGGGAAACAGAGAGTAGGATTAAATGGACAATTTTTTTCAGTGGAAGGGAGGGGGCAGTGGAGTGCCTCAGGGATCTATATTGGGACCCTTACTTATCAATATATTTATAAATGATCTGGAAAGAAATAGGACGAGTGAGGTAATCAAATTTGCAGATGATACAAAATTGTTCAGAGTAGTTAAATCACAAGCAGAATGTGATAAATTGCAGGAAGACCTTGTGAGACTGGAAAATTGGGCATCCAAATGGCAGATGAAATTTAATGTGGATAAGTGCAAGGTGATGCATATAGGGAAAAATAACCCATGCTATAGTTACACAATGTTAGGTTCCATATTAGGTGCTACCACCCAAGAAAGAGATCTAGGCGTCATAGTGGATAACACACTGAAATCGTCGGTTCAGTGTGCTGCGGCAGTCAAAAAAGCAAAACAGAATGTTGGGAATTATTAGGAAGGGAATGGTGAATAAAACGGAAAATGTCATAATGCCTCTGTATCGCTCCATGGTGAGACCCCACCTTGAACACTGTGTACAATTCTGGTCACCGCATCTCAAAAAAGATATAATTGAGAAGGTACAGAGAAGGGCGACCAAAATGATAAGGGGAATAGAACAGCTCCCCTATGAGGAAAGACTAAAGAGGTTAGGACTTTTCAGCTTGGAGAAGAGACGACTGAGGGAGGATATGATAGAGGTGTTTAAAATCATGAGCGCTCTAGAACAGGTAGATGTGAATCGGTTATTTAGTCTTTCAGATAATAGAAAGACTAGGGGGCACTCCATGAAGTTAGTATTTGGCACATTTAAAACTAATTGGAGAAAGTTCTTCTTCACTCAATGCACAATTAAACTCTGGAATTTGTTGCCAGAGGATGTGGTTAGTGCAGTTAGTATAGCTGGGTTTAAAAAAGGACTGGATAAGTTCTTGAAGGAGAAGTCCATTACCTGCTATTAAGTTGACTTAGAAAATAGCCACTGCTATCACTGGCAACAGTAGCATGAAATAGACTTAGTTTTTGGGTACTTGCCAAGTTCTTATGGCCTGGATTGGCCACTGTTGGAAACAGATGCTGGGTTTGATGGACCCTTGGTCTGACCCAGTATGGCATGTTCTTATGTTCTTAAGTTACCCTACTATTTTGCTATTTGTTCTTTGGTATTTGCTATTAAATAACTAAGGTACAATGCCCGAGTGTTCGAGGGGGAGGGAGGGAGGGGTGGAGGTAAAGGGGGGGGGGGGGGTGTTTAGAATCCAGCCCTGTACGCACACTACTGGGCTAGCATTCTGATGGCTTGGTCTACAAGTTTAAGGGGTTATTGGTGGTTTTTTCTATCTACGCTTTGTAAGCGGTGATGGCTATGTCAGAGTCCTACATGTGCTATACTCGTGTCACCTGTTCTAGAACGTATGCGTGTATGCTTTGTACTCTCTGATATATAATTACTGATGCCTGAATGACCATTAGTGAGGCTATATGTGGTTTTGTTAGATGTACGCACTAGAATGCCCATTGTTAATATGTTCCACTATGCATTTATAAACTGTTATTGGCTGGTTAACTTGCAAACCCTAATAAAAACAATATACAAAAGGTTCCTCAGGATGAGGGCTATAATCCCAGTACCTGCGCCCCAGGAAAATACGGAGCATTATTCCATCTATTTCATCATACCCAAGAAGGAAGTTCCTTTTGCCCCATCCTGGACCTCAAGAGCATCAACCGACATCTACAAGTAAATCATTTCCGCATGGAAACCCTATGCTCTATGATAATGGCCGTACAATTGGGAGAGTTCTTAACCTCCCTGGACCTATCCGAGGCCTACCTACGTATTTCAATCCGTCAAGAACACCAACATTTTCTATGCTTTGCAGTACTGGGATGCCATTATCAGTTCCAGGCTCTGCCCTTTGGCCTAGCCACTGATCCCGGAACAATTTCCAAGATTATAGTGGTTGTAGCGGCAGCACTGAGAAAAGTGGGAATCCTGCTGCACCCGTATTTGGATGACTGGTTGATCCGGGCCAAGTCCATAGAAGAGAGTCTCCGGGTGACTTACAGGGTGACTTCCTTGCTTCCGGTACTCAGTTGGGTTGTAAAACCTGGACAAAAGCAGTCTCAAGCCCTCCCAGTCCTTGGAATATCTGGGAGTCCGGTTCGACACCAAGTAGGACAAGGTCTTCCTTCCGACCATGCGGATAAGGAAGTTGATGTCCCAAGCACGTCAGTTGATGAGAACGATAATCTCTATGGTGTGGAGCTATCTCCAAGTTGTCGGTTTGATGGTGGCAACCCTAGAGGTAGTGCTGTGGGCGAGGGCACTTCAATGCTCACTACTATCACATTGGAACCCGCAGTCTCAAGACTATTCAATTCGCCTCCCCATACCGATGGGAGAATGCTCTCGGCTCCAGTAGTGGCTACAGGAAGCTCATACGAGCAGTCGCGAGCCTCCTGGGCTGGGGAGCTCACTGTCAAGAACTGATGGCCCAGGGACATTGGACCGAGGAATAGGCCCTCTGGAACATCAACCGCCTGGAAGCCCGGGCAGTCAGATTGGCGTATCTACAATTCAGCCACAGGTTCCAGGGTCAAACAGTAATGTCGGACAACGCAATAATGGTAGTTTACATGGAGAGAAGGTTGAAAAAAACGCGGAGAGGTATAATGGTGGAATGCTGAGTAAGTAGCTATGCACGTTAGAATAATGTTTCCATGTGAAATAAGATAATATGTAAGGTAATGATTGTTTTATTCATGGCGCAGAATTTGGCCCTTGAGGAAGGACAACAACGTCCGAAACATTGTACAGTGTTGGGCACGGACACAGTATGGCAGTGTGAAGCAAGATCGCATTGCTATATCATCGGATGTGAAGAAATTTGGGCAATAATATTCATGTATACTGGATTTATAAGCTAAGTGATTCTAACATTCCCACATTGAATTTGAATATAATGCAGAAATAGATATACGTGGCAAGAAATGAGTTTTAAAAACACGGAGCACTTATGATTTAAGCACAAAAAATTCAGAAAAAAATGGGACTGACCAATGATTAAAAATAAGGCAGAGTGATAAATGGTACGTGTTGCCGCACAATGATGCCTATTATGAAGGTCATACTAGCAGTGTGTCGCCAAAGGGGTTGTTATTAGAGTGGCGGGGATTTCCAATAATATCAGTTTACATGAACTGCCAGGGTGGAACCAAGAGCCAGCAAGTGTCACAGGCAATAGATCTCCTTATGGAATGGGCGGAAATACATCTATAGATGATCTCATCTTCCCACATTGCAGGAAAAGACAACATCAGAGCAGACTTTCTAAGCAGGGAGAGTCTGAATCAAGGAGAGTGGGTGTTGTAGGCCAAAGACTTTCAGCTGATGGTAGTTCGCTGGGGTCCCCCGTCCATCGACATGCTGGCCACAACTCACAATGTGAAGGTTCCCCGGTTCTTCAGTCGCAGAAGAAATCAGTGGTCCCTGGGGATCAGCGCTCTCATTCAGACCTGGCGGAAGAAGAGTTACTATACTCCTTTCCTACTGGGCAGGGTCTTTCACAGAATCGAGTACCACAGGGGATTAGTCCTACTAGTAGCTCCAGATTGGCCTAAGCTTCCGTGGAATGCGGACATACGGAGACTCCTAGTGGAGACCCCCCCCCTGTGCTTCCCACTGCACAGGGACCTGCTACAGCATGGATTGGTCCTTCATGACAATCCAATTTGATTCTGTCTTACGGTCTGGCCCCTGATGAAGCGAGGATATTCTGCAGCAGTAATTGCCACCTTATTCAACGCCTGGAAGTTCTCTACATCCCTAGCGTATGTGCGGATCTGGAGAGTATTTGAGGCCTGGTGCAAGGAACGCAGTGTCCCCCCTCGGGCGGTAAAAATCCCACTAATTCTGGAATTTTTGCAAGACAGCTTGAATAAAGGTTTGACCCTCAACTCCGCATGTCAACGAGTGGGTGTCAATCCTTAGGGCAGAGAATCTCAATACCATCTCGAAAACATTGAAGGTCAACCTGGCCATGTGTTTTCCACACTTCATTACCTTATTCATCAGTGAGTTGTCATGCAGCTTTTAAGGAATCTACTTGGGCACATCCCACATTGATCCATATTCAGGAACCTATGCTGGCATTGATCATAACTCCCTGAAACATATTTCTTCCAAGAATATCCACAGGGACACCAATGAAAGACTTCTAGTCCTTGTGGCTCTCTTGAGAGTGGATTTGACCACCACAGATTTGTACAGTATCCTCCTCTTTTAAAATCCAGAAGCCTTTTAGACAAGGTAAATCATGCCCCCTTACTGACAGAAGCACAGAGAGAGAGTTCTCCCACATCCTCATCTGCATCTTCTGAATGATCTTATGGATTGGGACTTCTATGATCTCCTGAAATCCTGGCCTGTTTGTGGCTCTCAAAGACCTGAGTTGGCCACCATTCACCTAGAGACTATCACAGTTCCTCAGATGAGTTCTCCTTTCTATGGGAATACTTTGGGGGATTCATGGCCACAGCCAGAATGTCTTTGCTCCTGATATCATGCCTCACCCGAGACAGATATCAAACTTTCTTGGCCTTTGCTCATTGCTTGATAGGAACCAAAGAAGTGTAACCCTTTGAATTCTTCAGGTAGAAGAAGGCAGATGATGGCCTATCCCTTCAATCCTCATCATGCTTGATGTCAAGGGGGTTCAATGCATCACCAGCATTCTGGATCCATAGATTCAATGCCTGATTCTGTTGTGCCGGCCTTACAGTTCCCAAAGTGCTCCTCTATAAGCACCAACTATGACTGGCTCCCCCAAGGGATCATGGTCACAGATCAACAACACCCCAGGATGTCATGCCATGCCATCAGGCACAGGATGCATTTATCATAGGGATCCATGTCAGACACAATGGTGTCACATCAGGGAGAGTTTGTAGCCACTGCTCATTCATCTATGGCTAGATGATAACTCAAATAAGCAAAATCTATGACAGATGATTTTAGGAATAGCTGCATCAGCAGCACAGAGGCCCAGCACATTGATGGCACTAAACCACTCTCCGTGGCTTGAGGGCAGAAGAATCATTGACACTGGGGCCCAATGTGACCACAGCACCAGAGTCTGATGCTCTGGCAAACATGTCAATGCTGCCAGAGCATCATTCGTCACTTGCACAGATGGTGCGGAGGCACGGTGCTTCTTCTGCACTGATGGTACTGCCAGCTTAGAAGAGTGTTTCTTCTTTTTACTAAACATAGAGCCCTGAAGGCTTGCTGACTCCTGAGAACGATACTTTTTAGGCTTATTTGACCCCAATTAAGTGAAGGGGGCTGCAGACCTGCCCCAACGAGGGGGGAGGTTTACTCATGGAGCTCCGCTCAGCTCAACATCCAAGGAGATGGAAAATGCTCCACTCTGAGAAGAGAAATGGCAACAATTTTTTGGAGACCGATGCATTTCCTCCATTTTCCTGCTCTGGACTTTTGATAGCAGGGAGACATCTACTGCAGTAGTAGCAGTTGCACTGGTCGTGGTCGGGACCTAGGTAACGGTGACAAATATTGTGACCATCACTGATGGACATCTTTTTACCACTTTTTATTCTCAGACATTTTCTGCAAATATTTTTTTTATACAGCACTGAAAAGTACTGTTTGGGGGCTACCAAGGCAGCAAGGCAATGAAGTAATTAAAAAAGTAAGGAAAATGGAGAAATTACTTACCTGATAATTTCGTTTTCCTTAGTGTAGACAGATGGACTCAAGACCAATGGGTATAGTGTACTCCTGATAGCAGTTGGAGACAGATCAGATTTCAATCTGATGTCAGCCCTAGTACATATACCTCTGCAGGAAGTGCAGCTCTTCAGTATTCTCCTCGAAAAGCATTGTGGATATATGTAAGACTGAATAATTTGAATAACTTTATAACTTGGTTAACTTGATTAATTTGAACTGGTTGAATTGGTTAAAGGTGGAGACCGCCAGTGCCCTCAACAGAGAAACATCGACACCTGGTAGGATGGGTGTCCTAGTTGGAGGAAAGCATGGCTTACCCGTGAATCACTCGTTCTCGGGGATGTCACTCGAGGATTCCATGAATAACGGCAGCCGTGGGTGGGATGCTGCGTCCATCTGTCTACACTAAAGAAAACGAAATTATCAGGTAAGTAATTTCTCCATTTCCTAGCGTGTAGCAGATGGACTCAGGACCAATGGGATGTATAAAAGCTACTCCTGAACCGGGTGGGAGGCTGCCTGAGGCCCACTTAGTACTGCCCTTGCAAATGCTGTGTCCTCTCGAGCCTGAATATCCAGGCGATAAAACCTGGAGAAGGTGTTGATGGAGGACGTCGCCTCCCAACAGATCTCGGCGGGTGACAGCATCTTGGTTTCTGCCCAGGACACTGCCTGGGCTCTAGTGGAATGGACCTTGACTTGTAAAGGCGGTGGCTTGCCTGCTTCTACGTAGGCCGCCTTGATGACTTCTTTGATCCAGCGGGCTATGGTTGCTCGCAAGGCCGCTTCTCCTTGCTTCTTCCCGCTGTGAAGGACAAATAGATGGTCCGTCTTTCGTATGGATTCCGACCTTTCCAGGTATCGGACTAGGAGTCTGCCGACGTTGAGGTGGCGTAGACTGCGAGACTCTTCCAAATTCTTATGCTCATCTGGCGATAGTAGCGAGATGGTTTGGTTGAGAGGAAGTGAGAAACCACTCTGGGGAGGAAGGACGGGACTGTGCGTAACTGGATGGTTCCCGGGTGAGTCTGAGGAACGGCTCCCGGCAGGACAGTGCTTGTAGTTCGGAGATACGACGGGCCGAACAGACTGCCACCAGGAAGGCTGTTTTCAATGTTAATAGTCGGAGAGTCAGGCCGCGAAAAGGTCTGAAGGAGGCTCCTGCTAAGAAATCTAGGACCAGGTTGAGGTTCCAAAGATGTCACTCGAGGATTCCATGAATAACGGCACCACTTTAGGGGTGGTCGGATCTGCTTGACTCTTTTCAGAAAGCGGGACACATCCGGGTGAGAGGCTATGCTGCCGCTCTCGCTCTTGGTTCCGTAGCATGACAATGTGGCCACCTGTACCTTGATGGAGTTGAGAGACAATCCCTTCTGTAGTCCGTTCTGCAGGAATTCCAAAATCGCAGGAATTTTGACTGAACGTGGAACGATGTCATGGTCCTCACACCAGGCTTCGAATACTCTCCAAATCCTTATATGTATGTTAGGGATGTGGAGAACTTGCATGTTCGGAGCAGGGTGTCAATTACTGCCCCCAAGTATCTGCTCTTCCTCAGGCGAGTCCTCTCAATAGCCAGACCGTAAGAGAGAATCGAGCTGGATCCTCGTGGAGGATCGGGTCTTGTTGGAGCAGGTCTCTGTGTGGAGGTAGAGGGAGGAGGCTCCCTGTCAGCAGCCTTCACATGTCTGTGTACCACTGTCTTCTTGGCCAGTCCAGGGCCACTAGAAATACTGGTCCCCTGTGGTGTTCTATCTTGTGGATGATTGCGTCCAACAGGGGCCATGGTGGGAAGGCGTATAATAGAGTTTCCTGTGGCCATATCTGTACCAGGGTCTCGATTCCCTGGGACTGGTGTTCCTGCCTGCGGCTGAAGAAGCTGGGCACTTGGGCGTTGGACCGGTTTGCCAGGAGGTCCATGGTTGGTGTTCCCCAACGGTTTACTATCAATTGGAATGCTGTGGTCGACAGCCTCCATTCTCCTGGGTCTAGACTTTCTCTGCTGAGGTAATCCGCAGCAACGTTGTCTTTCCCTGTGATGTGGACGGCAGAGATCTCTTGATGGTTCGCTTCCGCCCATGACATTAGGGTGTCCATTTCCAGAGACACCTGTTGGCTTCTGGTTCCTCCCTGACGGTTGATGTAGACCACTGTTGTGGCGTTGTCCAACATTACTCTGACTGATTTGTCTCAAGAGTCTGTGACTGAACCGTAGGCAGGCTAGTCTGACTGCCCGGGCTTCTAGCCGATTGATGTTCCATCCCGACTCTTCTTTGTTCCATTGCCCCTGGGCAGTTAGCTCCTGGCAGTATGTTCCCCATCCTCGTAGGCTGGCATCCGTGGTGAGCACGATCCAGGTTGGTGAGGATAGTCTCACTCCCTGGCTCAGATGGCCTTCTTGTAGCCACCATCGTAGTTGGATCTGAACTTTGTCCAGGAGCTGAAGACATGTGGTGTAGTTCTGGGACAGCGGATTCCATCGTGATAGTAGTGAGGGCTGTAGAGGTCTCATATGAGTTCTTGCCCATGGCACTACTTTCAGTGTGGATGCCATGAGGCCGAGGACTTGGAGGTTGTCCCATGCCATGGGGCGAAGCTTGCTAAACAGGGTTTGCAACTGGGTCATCAGTTTTTTATCTTCTTGTCTGTGTCAGGATGACCTTGTCTTGTTTGGTGTCGAACTGGACTCCCAAGTATTCTAGAGACTGGGAGGGCTGCAGACAGCTCTTGTTTGTGTTGACCACCCACCCGAGGCTCTCCAGTAGAGTTTTGACTCTGTTGGTCGCCTGGTGGCTTTCCTCTGGGGATTTTGCCCTGATCAGCCAATCGTCTAAATAAGGGTGTACAAGGATTCCTTCCTTCCTCAGTGCTGCTGCCACTACCACCATGATATCTTGGTGAACATCCGGGGTGCTGTGGCTAACCCGAATGGTAGTGCCCGTAACTGGTAGTGACGGGTCCAGGATCGTGAAGCTTAGAAAACGCTGATGCTCTTGATGGATCGGAATGTATAGGTAGGCTTCCGACAGATCCAGGGATGTAAGGAACTCTCCCGGTTGTATCGTCCTTATTACTGAGCGTAGGGTTTCCATGCAGAAGCGAGGAATCTTCAGGTGGCAGTTGACAGACTTGAGGTCCAGGATGGGCCTGAACATCCCTTCTTTCTTGGGAACAATAAAATAGATGGAATAATGTCCAGTATTTATTTGTTGTGCGGGCACCGGTGTTATAGCCTCTAAGGCTAGCAATCTGGTCAGTGTAGCTTCCACTGCCATCCTCTTGGAAGGGTCGTGGCAGGGGGATTCCACAAACTTGTCTGGAGGGAGGTGGTGGAAATCCAGGTAATAACTCTCTCGAATGATGGCTAGGACCCATTTGTCCGAAGTTATCTCGACCCATCTTTGGTAGAATAGGGCAAGTCTGCCCCCATGGCTTCTTCCTTTTGATGGGTCGGCTGATTTTCATTGTGGGGTGCGGCTGGGGCCTGGGCCCAAGCTGGCTCCCCTTTTGTTGTGCTTGTTCCGAAAGGACTGGGTCCTGCCTGCGGGGTGAGCCGCTTGATATGTGCTTCTGTATGGGTTGAAGTGCTGTGATCCTCTGCCCCTGGAAGTTCGGGGGAAGGGCTGCTGGTTTCTCTTATTCCTGTCCTCCGGTAGCCGCAGCAGTGTGATTTTGCCCCATTTGTTGGCTAGTTTCTCTAGTTCGCTTCCGAACAGGAAGGTTCCCTTGAAGGGCATCCTTGTGAGTCTCGTTTTGGAGGATGCGTCGGCCGACCAGCTTCAGAGCCAGAGTTGTCTTCTGGCTGCCACGGCTGATAACACTCCTCTAGCTGTGGTGCGCACCAGATCAGAAGCAGTATCCATGAGGAATGATACTGCTGGTTCCAGGGCTTCCCTAGGAGTGTTGTTCCTGGTCTGTGATAAGCAGGTGCGTGTCACCACGGCACAGCAGGCCGCGATCTGTAGAGACATAACGGAGACGTCAAAAGACTGTTTGAGGATGGATTCCAGACGTCTGTCTTGAGCGTCCTTGAGTGCTGCTCCTCCCTCCACTGGGATAGTAGTGTGCTTCGAAACCGTGCAGACCACGGCATCCACTTTCGGACATGCCAGATCTTTGGCAGCTGGGTCCAGAGGGCACATGGCTGCCAGGGCATGCCCCCCTTTGAACGTAGTCTCCGGGGCATCCCATTCTAGGTCAATTAGCTGCTGGACGACTTGTAATAGTGGGAAATGACAGGAGATCTGACGGAGTCCCTCTAGTAGGGGATTCTTCTTAGGTTCCCCTGAGGCACTTGTGCCTGGATTAGCGAGCTCTTTCAAGCTTAGTGTGACCAGGTCTGGAAGCTCGTCCTCGGAGAAGAAGCGCCTCATAGTTTGTGTTGCTCTGTCCCCGGAGGGAGTTCCCCTTCCTCCAGGGGTTCTGATTCCTCATCTGAGTTGTCTGTGTCCCCGAAGGTGGGGCTTCTGGGTGTTGGAATCGCTTCCCTGGGCATAGAGGGTCCCGGGATGTTGAGGTCCTCTGGTGGAGGTTGTGGCCATATTATCGGAGGCCCCGGTTGCATGTGGACGAAGGTATGCAGGCCTTTGACGAATTCCAGAAAACAACAAGGTAGGCAATCTAAAAAAGCCGTGAGGAAACACAAACGAGGTAGATGCTCCCGGGACCCCCAGGGACTTTAGTGTGAGAATATCCTTGACAAAAGACAGGGAGGCTGGAAAGCAGTAAGAGTATTGCTTGGCATAGAAAGAGCCCCTGAGGCAGCCACTGGGAAGTGGCGAAACTCGGCCTGAGTCTGGCGTTCCTTGTTGATTTTATACATCTCCACCCAATAAAGAATTTGAAAAGGACCTTTGAAAAATTCCACCCAGGAGATAGATGCTGGGTCTAAATTAAGAGGCGCTGTGTCCCTGGGGAGCCCCGTTTGAGGGTCCCGCTGGGAGACGCTAGGTCTGGCGTACTGTTCGAGAAGCTGGAACCTGGAACCAGCTGGGGATGGCCATGGGCTGGATCCCTCAGGGCCTCCTCGCATGGTATACACAGGGTCGTGGCCTCCTCATGCGGTGCAGTTCTAATGTGGCATGATGGGCAAAGGCTCGCCTCTGTGCGCACGGATCGGAACGGAGGACAGGGCGGCGAACAGATCAAAATAGTGACGGTGATCACGCGGACAAATTGGTGACCACCTCGGAGGGTCTCCACGTGGGAGGACCCTCGGATCTGACCGGGGTCTAGCCCTGCTAGGGCAGATCAACCCGGTGGCACTGGTTCCGGCTGGTGACCTGTGCGACTCCTCGAGTTTCGGAGACCGGAATCTTTTAAATAGCTTTCTACCTTACCTTTGTCTTGGTGCTTCCCGGTCTCATTCCGGGCAGTCTCCGGCTGCGGAGGGAGAGGGAAATACCTTCACCGCTGCGCTCAAAGTTGTACCCGCTGCCTCTCAGCCTCACCCGATGTCAGGGGCTAGGTCCCCGCCGAAGGTCGGCCACCGGACCGAGGCTTACCTCCGAGGGATTGCGGAAATCACCTCGAGAATTCTCAACTGGGGGAGGGACCCAATGGGTGTCACCGCAAGAGAGCGGGGTTTGTTTGTAGAGGTAAGATTTCTTCTTGTTTTGGTTTTCTTTGCTAAATTATTCTAACGCTGTGCTAGCGTGCATAGAGTCCCGAACTGCTATAGAGACGGAAAATACTGAAGAGCTGCACTTCTTGCAGGGGTATATGTACTAGGGCTGACGTCAGATTGAAATCTGATCCGTCTCCAACTACTATCAGGAGTACACTATACCCATTGGTCCTGAGTCCATCTGCTACATGCTAGAAAAACATAAGATAAGAGGTAATCAATAATGAAAAAAAAAAGAGAAAGACAGGGTACACGTCTATTCTAAACTTTGGATGAAAAAAGACTAAGGGGTTCACAAAGCATCTCTCACACATACTTAGTAGAGCAAAAGCTCTATGAGCTAAGACAGAAAGGTCCATTTGGTGCCATTGGATGACATCACATGTGTGTCATTCCTAATTCAGACCTGCTTATCGATGGAGAATATTCATGCTTGTTCTCAAAGAAAGCACTATTAACAACTATAATGCATTGCATTTTTGAAGAACCGGCATCCAAAACTATATAATACTAACTTATTTATTTAGATTTATATTCCGCTTTTCACACTTTTTCAGCGTTTCAAAGTGGATTACATACAGGCACTGTAGGTGTTTCCCTATCCCCGGAGGGCTTACAATCTAAGTTTGTACCTGAGGCAATGGAGGGTAAAGTGACTTGCCCAAGGAGAGATAGCGGGACTCGAACCCTGATCTCCTGGTTCATAGTCCACTGCTCTAACCACTAGGCTACTCCTCCACTCATTTTTGTGTTTATCACCAACTCCAGAAGGGCATTCCAGGCATCCACCACTCTTTCTATGAAAAAAATATTTATTTTATTTTAATTTTTTTCTATACCGGCATTCGTGAGAGTATCACATCATGCCGGTTTACAATAAACAGGGGAGTGATAAAAGTTACAGTGAACGAAATAACAGGTGCTGAACGAAATGTTTCTCAATCTACCACGCTGTACTGTGGAAACTACTCCAGTGACCATTAAACTTTTTCAAAACATTAAAAATTAAAAATTAATTTCATAATTCAAATGAGAATTATATACTGTATTTAGCAACATTAAGTGAGGTCATTTTCTATCAGGTAACTAAGCAAAGGGCTTTCTCTTCTGTAACCCCTACCCTCTTGAAGCTGTTATCTCAAGCCTTTTGGTCAATTACAGATTATACTGTAGTACCTTTTGAAAAATGCATAAATCCTGGTTGTTTACTAAGGCCTCTGAATAACTTAGAGCTTTCATTCGGGCAGATACAGTAAAAACGCGGGAGAGCGGGCGAACCCTGGCGTGAGCACAGGCCACTCTCCTGTGCGCACGATACAGTATCTTAATTTATTTAAATTAGGCCCGGTGGTAAAAAGAGGCGCTAGGGACACTAGTGCGTTCCTAGCGCTTCTTTTTTAATGGAAGCGGCGGCTGTCAGCGGGTTTGACAGCCGACGCTCAATTTTGCCGGCGTCGGTTCTCGAACCCGCTGACAGCCACGGGCTTGGAAACCGGACTCCGGCAAAATCGAGCATCCGGTTTTTGACCCGACAGCTGCAGGCCCATTTAAATTTTTTTTTTTTAAATTGTTTTACTTTTTTAAACTTTCGGGACCTCCGACTTAATATCGCCATGATATTAAGTTGGAGGGTGCACAGAAAAGCGGTTTTTACTGCTTTTCTGTGCACTTTCCCGGTGCCCGGAGAAATTAGCGCCTACCTTTGGGAAGGCGCTAATTTCTGAAAGCAAAATGTGCGGCTTAGCTGCACATTTTGCTTTCTGAATCACGCGGGAATACCTAATAGGGCCATCAATATGCATTTGCATGTTGCGGGCGCTATTAGGTTCGGGGGTAATAGTGCGTCCAAATGCCGGCTAACAGTGCGCTCCGTCGGCGCACTGTACTGTATCGGCCCGATTGAATTTATGCTGCTTGTCATTCTCTTGTTTGCTAAATATTGTTTGTGTTCACTTTTGTACATCGCCTTGTAGCCTCTCAGGAGAGGCTGTTAATAAATTTAAAAACAAATTAAATAAATAAATCATACACTATTAAACAAACATTGGCCATCCATCTCTGGAATCAATTACTATTGGAGGCCAGAGCAACACATGGTTGGGCATTTCAAAAGTTAGCAAAAACTTGGTTGTTTATGTTAGCCTTCAGCTAATTCTCATACCTATTTATTATTTTGTAATAGTTGGGGGTTGCTATGTATTAGCAAGTTTATCTTTGTATGGCTGTTACCATATTTTATGGCTACGATAGATGATATACAGGCTTATCAGTATACTAACATAATGAGGTCTTATATTAGAAGTTAAAGTTCTATTTATGAATATTTTATATTGTATATGAACACACAGATTGTCTATTTTATATATATGCCGAATATATGTATGAAGTATTTTTACTGATTCCTGTTCAGAGTGCCTTTGCTAAACAAGTGAGTTATGTCTAATTTAATAAAAACTCATATACAGCAGGTACTATACTGTGTGAACATCAAAACCAAGTGAAACTTTACCTGTATCTCCAAGTTCATACAAGGTGAAACCATCAACATTAAGATATCCTTGAAATCTCTCTCTATTTATCCAAGATGATAGGCTTCCATCTTCATATTCTGCAAGAAAATGCGAGAAGACACCTAATATAATAATAAACTGAAGCAAAGACGTCCAGAATGAAAAACTGCTGAGATCTATATGTCTGTTTATATTAGTATGTGAAAAACAGAGTGTGTATATCTAATATATTTAGAAAACGAAAGTAAAGAACAGCACACAACCAAAGAGCACAGACTTTAAGACTTTTCAAAGTGTGGCAATAGCCCTGATCTTTTAATATACAAGATCATTCTTTGTTCATATATTGTGTGTGTGTATATATATATATATATATATATATATATATATATACATACACACAACCGTGTCTGTGTCCTCAGACAACCGTATCTGTGTCCTCATTTTCTACATTATGAAGCTAGTTGCAAATGTCCCTTAAACTCAGATAGGAAAAAACACACAAAATGTAGAACAGCTTCTTTCTATTCTACAACTTTTCTTTATTCCAGATTATAAGTATTCTAGAATTATTCACATCTTTGTTGCTTGCCTTTGGTCATCATGGGCCCAAAATTGAAAGTTGGCCGTTTAAGTAATTTACCGGGTCATTCATCAAAATGTGTTAAGGCCCGAACACACATTAACTGGTTCTAATGTATGCGATAAATAAAGTAACGCAAGTTAGCATGCAAACTTTACATTTGTTATGCAAGTGGGAGGAGTTAATGCAAATTGCGTTCTTCTACCGCAGAATGCGGTAGATTAGCGCACAGTAACAGGATTTAACAACATAAATAACTACATCTTTTGTTTGCGATACAGAGAGAAAAACTTTTTATTGCTTGACCACAGCCGTTAGCACATATCGCAGCAATTATCTTGCGCGATATAAAAGATATTCTATCAGATACACCTATCAGGCCCTCCTGGCCCAATAAAAACAGCTGTTTGTACCTGATCTGTCTTCCTAAACCCATAATGTTTATGGCAAGTTTACTTATTGGGGGATACTGGATGTTTCAGAAGGTTTGCCACAGACAACAACCACAAGCACAGGCAAGGGTAGTTTTTACTCCTCCTAGAGAAGTCCCTGCACCGGAGGCGTGCCGGGTCCCTGCCATGGTCGGGGCCCGCAACAGTGCATGGCATGCAGGTAGCCAGAGTGGAGGAGATACAGGGAGTGCATCTTTCTTCCTAGAGCCTCATTGCTGGGCATGCCAGAGGATTATGTGGTTAGTAGGTATTGCCTCAACTCTCGGGCTATCCTGAAATTATATGAAGAAATCCGCGGGGATCTGGATCTGGTCACAGAAAGGACCCATGCTGTGCCGGGCTTCACCAAACTATTGGCCACCCTCCATTTCACAGCAACTGGCTCCTTCCAAATAACAGTAGGGGTCATGGGGGGGAATGTCCCAAACCACTTTTCCCTGCTGTCTGGACCAGGTCATAACAGCTGTATCTGACAAAATTAATCGTTACATAGCATTTCCTCGGGACAGGGAGACTTGATGGACTTGAAGAGAGTCTTTTATGCCTTCGCAAACTTTCCTGATATTCTGGGAGCTATCGACTGCATTTACATGGCCATCATCCTACCCCTTGACAGGGAGGAGATCTTCCGCAACAGAAAGCTCTTCCACTCCATCAATGTGCAAGTGGTCTGTGACGCTCAAATGCGCATCCTCGACACGGTGGGCAGGTATCCGGGAGCCACACACGAATCCTTTATACTTGGGCAATAGGGCCTCTATGAAAATTTTGAGGACGGCTTCTATGGTGACAGTTGGCTCGTAGGTAAGAGAGATGCTTCTCTCTCTATTCCATCTCTGGCTATGTGTTTGTGATGGAGGTGGTGGTGGGGGGGGGGGGGGGGGGGGGGGGAAGAGAGAGAATTGTAAAAGCATCGCTGAAATGTCAAGTGGCTTGTACAGTACGCCCAGGGCTGCCTTTTTCTCCCCATGCTGCCAGAGGCCTGCTAATCTTTGAGAGAAAGCAATGCACTTTCCATAAGGCTCGATGAGTGCGCAGGCACTATATACTTTCTATGTGTTCACTTTAAAAAATGGCCTGTCCTCTTCTCCCATTTGGAGCAGTTGAAATCTCACTGGTTAATCACAAGTTCAAGTGTCCACACTGCTGGTACTGCCAGATCATGTGTCACCTGTTAGTGATGGGTAAGCTAGGATGTCAGGCACAGTTTGTCTTGGCCATCACACAGCTAAATCAGAAGCAGTGGCCTGGGCAGTTTGAGGGCCAGGTATATTCCCTGTATCAGGGTTCACAAACTGGCATCTCTGGAAAACATACTGCAGAGCAGGCAGGGGCTTGCCCAATTATACCATGAGGTAGCAGTTTTTCTGCTAGAACAAGAGTGGCAGCTCCTATGTATTGCCTCAGGGTTGGCTGACTGCTATGAAAGAGTAGGCTTAGTGTGGTTGCAAGGGGCTGCCACGCATTTGGTGAAATCCCCAAATACCATTTATTAGTCCGGAAGATCTGACCTGGAATTGGCTACTGCTATCCTGGACAAAGATTGTCTCAGAAAAATGTGGCCTGCATTTAGATTAGGGAAATAGGCTTTTAAGGCTCAGGCTAAGCTACAGGCTAGCTTCTACCGTCTTATAGCATGCTGTGGTCTGGCAGCCAGATCTCAAAGTGACTGTGCTGTGATTGATGCCCTAAATCTGTATTTGGTGCAGGAGATTCTAGCTACAATTGCAGGACCTGGCTTCTTACCCCGTTGCTATTTTCAACAGGCCGGCGCAGACGAGCTGCAACGAGGCCTTATGTTCTACCTGCTGTGTCACAGAACACACCTTTGGAGTTCTCAAAAGTAGATTTCGCTGTTTGGACAAAATGGGTGGAGCTTTAATGTATGCCCCACCCAAAGTAGGAGATATAGTACTGGCCCGCTTTGTATTCCATAATATCGCTGTCCTCCGGGCTGAACTGCAAGGTCCTAAGATGAATGCACCCTACTGCCTGAGGAGATGCCACTTCCACTTCCGGAGAGGTGTCCTCTCTTTCCTTGCTCTAGCTCCTCTCTCCCCTCCCCTCCCCCCCCACCCCACCCTCTCTGTCTATCCCTAGCCTGTCATCTTCCTCTCACCAGACTCACCTGCCTAGCCCCTTCCCCCCTCCTATACCTAGCCCCTCCCTATCTCTATTCCTGTCCCTACTCCTTCCCCTAGCACTCCTTCCCTTGCCCTCCCATCCCCTCATGCCTCGCCTCTTCTCTCTCCCCCTGCCTCTCATGCTCCATCCTCTCCACTCACCACACCTCCTCTACCTCACCACCACAGACAAACAGGACAAACTGACAAAAACTAACTCCAAAGAAAACAAAAGACCAAGGTACAGGGAAACATATAACAGAACACAAAACACTGCATTCAGAAATCACTAGGTAAACTCCTACTCCAACTATCCAACAACTCACCTCCTCCCCACTCTCTACAACGCCTGACACATCCTCAAAGAGGCAGCTACAGGAACCCAGTATATATTAAAAGGAATGTTGCGCGCTGCATACGGCGTGCGACAAGCTGATGCAGAACGCTGTGTGTGCTGATGAAATGTGAAAATTTCTTATGCAATGCGATACATGAAATTAGCCTATCCACGCCCATTTTTTTTTTAACTCACACGCACTATTTCTGATATATATATATATATAGCATTTTGATGAATCTAGGCCTTAGCTGAATATGACTTATGTGGCTACGTTACAAAGGATATTCAGTGGCATAGTTAAATTCTAGAATCTAGCTGGATAAGTGCCCAAATTTTCACTTGGTTGTTCGGATAACTTTTGAGTTATCCAGCTAAATGCTTTTGAATAAGGACCTCTAGGGGTCCTCTGAGTTTATCCCATGATTTTTTGAAGTCTATCACTGTCCTTGTCATGACCACCTACTCCAGGAAAGCATTCCAGGCATCCACCACGCTCTCTGTAAAAGCTTTGGAATTCCAGAGAGTACTCCTCTCGAATGATAGTTAGGACCAACTTGTCCAATGCTATCTCGACCCATCTTTGGTAGAAGAGGACAAGTCTGCCCTCTATGTCTTCTTCCTGTGGATGGGTCTGCGTCTTCTCATTGTGGGGTATGGCCAGAGCCTGCTCCTGAGCCTGCTCCCCTCTTAATGTGCCTGTTCCAAAAGGAACGAGACCTTCCTGAAGTGCGAGGTGCTTGGGACTGTGTGTTCTTGTAAGGTCTAAAACGCTGCAATCCTCTACCCTTAGTTCTTCTGGGGGAGGAGCTGATATGTTCATTTGTTCCTGTCTTCAGGTAGTCAGGGTACTGGAGATTCACCCCATTTGCTGGCTAACTTTTCCAGTTCGCTCCCGAACAGGAGAGATCCTTTAAAGGGCATTCTCGTGAAGTTCGCTTTGGATGTCGCATCAGCCAACCAATTCCGGAGCCATAGTTGTCTTCCTGGGCGCCACTGCCACAGCGAGACCCCTGACTGAGGTGCGCACGAGGTCCGAGGTAGCATCGGCGAGGAAGGAAACGCAGGCTCCATCGTTTCTCCAGGCGTGGTTGCATCTCTGGAGAGGAGCAAACAGGAACGTGCCACCAATGTGCAGCAGGAAGCAATCTGTAGCCATTGTTGATACATCAAAGGACTGCTTAAGGATGGCTTCCAGCCTTGTCCTGGGTGTCCTTCAGTGTCGCTCCTCCCTCCACAGGGATCATAGTGCGCTTTGAGATTGCATAGATCATAGCGTCCACTTTAGGGAAGCGAAGGAGTTTCTTAGCCGTGGGTTCCAGCGGATATAGGGCTTCTAGGGCCCGCCCCCCTTCGAAGCTGGCCTCTGGAGCATTTCATTCCAGGTCAATCAGTTCCTTGACGGGCAGCAACATAGGAAAGTAGCATGAGGCCTTATGGAGGTACACCAAAATGGGGTGGTTCTTTGGTTCCATTATAGGATCAGTGCCTGGAAGACCCAGTGTCTTCAGAGTCTGGGACACGAGGACGGGTAATTCGTCCTTGTGGAAGAATCTGAGCATGGTTTGGTATGGCTCCATCCCTGGGGCAATTTCTCCTTCTTCCAGGCAGAGTTTCCTCTTCTGAGGTGTCTGGATCCCCATCAGGGAGGTTCTTGGTTAGGAGAGGCACGTCTCGAGGAACTCGGGAGGTGCCAGGAAGAGCTTGTGCTTCCGGCAGTGGTTGAGTTGGGTGCACAGCAGGGGCTGGTTGTGCCTGGACAAAGGTTTGCAGCCCTTTAAAAAATTCCACCCAGGAGAAGGTTCCTGGGTCCATGTTGATCCCAGGAGGGGTTGTAGTGGAAGCACTGGAGGTACTTTCCTGTGGGGGCGCAGAGTTGGAAATACTTAGGTCTGGGGTGCCATCATCAATGGTTGCGGACCCCTCTCCTGGCTGTAGGGGGTCTTGATTTGGTTCTCCCTGGGCCTGTTCGCACTGCTGACATAGGAGGAATTCCAATTCAGGCTGCGCGGCTCTTAAATGACAGGCTGGGCAAAGGAAGTGTCCCTTGGCCTTCTTGGGTGGGGGTGCCATTGTTTGTGCACGTGTAGAGCTTAAAACTCGTTCTTGCGTGGAGGTTTGCGAACGGATACGCTTAAATGTGTGCGCCAGATGCCCAGAAGTTGTGCGCACGGACTATGGACTTTGTGCGCGCGACACAGTTATGCGTGCAGCTGTCCATGCCGCTGTGTGCACAGCTCAGATGTGCACTCAGTTAAGTGTGTGCCTTTACGGGCACGTTCAAGTTAGGTGCCTCGGCCCTCCAGCCTGCCCCGCGCATACCGGTCGAGGGGGGGAAATGGTGCCGAAGACCCCGAAGGCAAAATGGCGACCCCCCCCCCCCCCCCCGGAGGGTCTCCACTTGTGTGGACTCTTGCACCAAATCGGGGCCTAGCCAAACGAGGCCTGCTCAACCCGATTTTAAACCTAGTCGGAAGGAAGATCAGTACGGCTATTCGACCCTTGGAGACCGGAGACTTAAAAGATTTCTACCTTACCTGGTCTCGGCGCTTACCGGTCACATGCCAGGTGGTCTCCAGCTGCGGGGGAGAGGGGAATACCTTCACCGCCGCACTCGAATCTGCTCCCGCTGCCTTTCAGCCACCCTGGGGGCTAAGTCAACGCCGGGAATCGGCTGCTGGACCAAGGCTCACTCACCTCTGAGGGATATCGAAATCAGCTCAGGAAAGTCTCAACTGTGGGAGGGACAGTTAGGTTTCACCGCAGGAGAAGTGAGGCTCTCTTCTTAACAGGTAAATTTTCTTTCTTCTTTGTTGTAAATGTTACACTATTCTCTTTTGGATAGTGTCCACATCTGCTATGGAGACGGAGAAATACTGAAGAGCTAAGCTTGCTGCACAGGTATATGTAGGGTGACGTCAGCTTTGAAATCTGACTCAGTCTCCCATCTGCTATCAGGAGAGCACAATAGCCATTGGTCCTGAGTCCATCTGGCTATACGCTAGGAAATTGTATATTGTATGTAATATAAAGGATAAGGTTCCAGGTCCAATTCTACCGGCTGAAGACGTAGAATGCTAACTTCTGAGAGCCAAGGTGGAATAGTACAAACTGCTGATGCTAATGAAAAAAGCCAAGAGCAACATATTTTGCTGAAACTTCTAAAAAAAATCCAAAAAACCAACAAAACTGTCTATAACTCCTGTGAGCATTCAGATACTGGAAGACCACTCCAGTTTTTCTCCTCTTTTACCAAATCAATGGGAGACATCTTTTTGTGAAGCTAAAAAGATATTTTGGGTAGAAGGTCACAGTAAATCCATCCAGAGTGCATGCAACATTACCCATGATCAACAGAGATGAAATTATTTTATTTAGATTTATATTCTGCTTTTCATCATTCCAAAACTGATTACATCACTCATTATTGTTGGAGACCCACTGTTGTAAAGTATAAGACATTAAACATTCCCATTCATTGGGTGTCCACAATAGAAATCTCACTTTGTGGTGCGATGTATATGTATGACAAAGAGATCTTCTATAATAAAGAAACAATTTAATTTTTTTTAAAATTTTTTGAATGACCATCATACTTTTATAACACAGGTACCAGCACATGCAAAATTGCTTTATGTACCCTTTTGAGATACAGGGATTATTGTGAAAGCCTCTTATGTGCTAACAATTATAATCATCAGTCATTCATGTTGTACTACTGAAATACATTGCATGAACATAATATGCACTACATTATGTGTGCTATTATGTGTGCTCAAGTGATGAAAAGGTACTGGAAGATATAACTTCAGAGAGTCCTTTCTTTTTAGCCTGACACTGCAATATTTCGGAAGGTGTAATTGCCTTCCTTCTTCAGGGGAAATATGAGTGTTCAAGTGGAGAACACTAAAGCCCGATATTCTGTGAAAATAAAAATGCAGAAACATATTGCTTATAGTATAAGAAGAATTGTCTCAGTACACTTCTTAAAAACGATATTGAATCTATTAGAAGAACTGGAGAGGTTAAGTGATTCATGAGGAACCATGTAATTACTATAAAAATAAAAACATGCAACTCATAAAATATAACTAGGAATAACAAATGATTTTCTTCTAAAAGAGAGGACAGAGTAAGACTCAAAGCAAGTCCACTAAAGTGAAGTGAAAAGAGGTAACGTGTGAGACTGGTGAAAACTGAAGAAAAGTCAAAAAGTACCCCGGAGCGGTGTGAACAATGCTGTGCAGCTTAGGGGTAGATTTTTAAAGAAGCATGCGCGTTCCCTGGCGCACACACATGGACACACTGATTTTGTAACATGTGCACACAGACGTGCGCATTTTTAAAAATTGTTGGGCCACATGCGCGCCGGATTTTGTAATCCACATGAGTATCTTGCTATGAGTCTTACTCTGTCCTCTCTTTTAGAAGAAAATCATTTGGTATTTATATTTTATATAATACTTCATTAGTACAACATGAATGACTGAATTATAATTGTTAGCACACAAGGAGCTTTCACAATAGTCCCTGTATCTGAAAAGGGTACATAAAGCAGTTTTGCATGTGCTGGTACCTATGCTGAAAGTATGATGGTCATTCAAAAAATAAAAAAAAAATTTAATTGCTTCTTTATTATAGAAAGATCTCTTTATCACACATCTACATCGCACCATAAAGTGAGATTTCTATTGTGGACACCCAAAGAATGGGCATGTGCCCACAAATGTTCATCACAATGGACACAGAATGGCTAGTGGGACAGTGGGATAACAGGAAAGAGAGAAGAAAAATGAAAACTGAAATAAAATGAGAAAAGATAAATAGAAAAAAGTAAAGAAAGAATACAATAAACTATCCCCAGGCACATAGGAAATTATATAAAAAAAACCTTTACACAATCATATGAAATTTTACTATATAAATTAATATAGCAAATGTTGCTTACCTGATGTAACAGGTGCTCTCACAGGACAGCAGGATGTTAGTCCTCACAAATGGGTGACATCGAGGATGGAGCCCACCACGGAAAACTTCTGTCAAAGTTTAAACAGAACTTTGACTGGCCCCTACTGGGCATGCCCAGCAAGGCACTGACCCTGCAGCCAGCAGGGGTCTCCCTTCAGTCTGATTTTCAAAGCTACAGGCAGTGCCTAGAAAGTAAAAATAAAACGAACCCAACACCGCGGGGAGGCGGGCGGGTTTCGTGAGGACTAACATCCTGCTGTCCTGTGAGAACACCTGTTACATCAGGTAAGCAACATTTGCTTTCTCACAGGACAAGCAGGATGGTTGTCCTCACAAATGGGTGAGTACCGAGCTGAGGATGTCCCGACTTGCACCAAATGTACCCAACGGCGTGCAGCAGGCACAACAACTGAGGAGAAATTTGGGAAAGGGCATCCGCACCCTACCGGGTAGGTGGAAGGGTGTTGGTACATCAGGTTGGAAAAAGGTTACGCAAGACAGACTGGCCGAAGATGGAGTCCTGTCTTCCAGCCTTGTCCAAACAATAATGGGCTGCAAAAGTATGGAGAGAACTCCAGGTTGCAGCTTTGCAGATGTCAGGAAGCGGCACCGATCGAAGGTGTGCCACTGACGTCGCCATGGCCCTCACAGAGTGTGCTTTAACACGGTCTTGAAAAGGAATGCCAGCTTGCTCATAGCAAAAAGAAATGCAGTCCGCCAACCAGGAAGAAAGAGCCTGCTTACCCACAGGTTGTCCCAACTTATTAGGATGGAAAGAGACGAATAATTGAGTGCTCTTCCTGTGGGAAACTGTACGGTCTAGGTAAAAAGCTAGAGCCCGTTTACAGTCTAGGGTATGCAGGGTCTGCTCTCCAGAGTTGGAGTGGGGCCTGGGAAAAAAGATAGGTAGTACGATAGATTGATTGATATGAAACTCCGAAACTACCTTAGGTAAAAATTTAGGGTGAGTGCGGAGTACCGCCCGGTCCTGCAGGAGCTTAGTGTAAGGCGGATAGGTAACTAGGGCCTGTAATTCACTAACCCTGCGAGCTGAAGTAACAGCCAAAAGGAATAACACTTTCCAAGTGAGATATTTCAAGTCACAGGAGTGCAGAGGTTCGAAAGGAGGTTTCATTAGACGACCAAGAACCAGGTTAAGGTCCCAGGATGGGGCCGGAGGACGCAAGGGTGGCTTTAGATGGAGTAAGCCCTTAAGAAAGCGTGTTACTAGGGGTTGTACTGAAATAGGATTACCCCCAATACCCTTATGGAAGGCGGCTACCGCACTGACATGCATTCTGATAGAAGAGGTTTTAAGACCTGATTCAGAGAGATGCCATAAATAGTCCAAGAATTTGGAGATTGGACAGGAAAGGGGATCAAGGGACTGAGAAGTGCACCATGAAGTGTACCTTTTCCATTTGTATGAGTAAGACTTTCTTGTGGAAGGCTTTCGTGAAGCTATCAGGACCCGAGAAACGGAATCTGAAAGGTTAAATGGTTGAAGGACTAACCTTTCAACATCCATGCCGTCAGGGACAAGGCTTGGAGGTTGGGATGGAGGAGGCATCCGTCGTTTTGAGTGAGCAGATGCGGGTCCTTTCCCAGAGGAATGTGCCTGCGGATGGAGAGATCCTGGAGTATTGGAAACCATACTTGGCGTGGCCAGTAAGGTGCTATCAGGATCATGGTTCCTCCGTCCTGGCGTAGCTTCACGAGAGTCTTTGACACAAGAGGGAGTGGAGGGAATGCATAGAGCAGACCTGTTGTCCACTTGAGGGAGAATGCATCTCTCGGCCGAGAGTGCTGGCTCCGAATGAGAGAGCAGTAATCGTCCACTTTGTGGTTCTGAGGGGACGCAAAGAGGTCTATGCGGGGAGAACCCCACTTGTGAAACAGAGAGGTCGCTACCAGAGGATCGAGTGACCACTCGTGTGGTTGGAAGACACGGCTCAGCTGGTCTGCCAATACATTGTCTACTCCCAGCAGGTAAGTGGCCCTGAGGTACATGGAGTGGGAGAGGGCTTCCGCCCAGATCTGCGCAGCTTCCTGACACAGAAGGAAGGAGCCTGTGCCTCCCTGCTTGTTTATGTACCACATGGCCACTTGGTTGTCCGTCTGGATTAAGATTATCTGATGAAATAGATGATCTTTGAAAGTTCGGAGCGCATAGCGGATTGCTCGAAGTTCCAGGAAATTGATCTGGTGTTCGGCTTCCTGTTTGGACCATAACCCTTGGGTTTGAAAGTCGTCCACATGGGCTCCCCAACCGATGTGAGAAGCGTCGGTGGTTAGGATTACTTGCGGATCCGGTGGAAGAAAAGGTAAGCCCTGAAGGAGGTTGACCTGAGTCGTCCACCAGGTTAAGGATAGGCGCAGCGCTTGTGTGACTGTGACTATGGAGGACAGAGGCTGAAAAGCTTGAGTCCATTGGTGTCGTAGAGTCCATTGTGTTACTCTCATGGCTAGACGGGTCATGGGAGTGACTTGAACCGAGGATGCCATGTGTCCTAGGAGAATGAGGAACTGGCGAGCCGTGGCAGTGTTCTGAGACTGGAGCTGGCGAGCAAGGGATATTAGGGTGTGGACCCTCTGAAGAGGAAGGTAAGCCTTTGCCTGTAAGGTGTCCAAGTCTGCCCCAATGAAGGATAAGGTTTGAGACGGGACTAAGCAAGATTTCTCGTAATTGACAAGAAACCCTAAGGAAAGGAGTGTTTGAATTGTCAATTTTAGGGAGGATTGAGCTATCTGTTGGGTGGAGGCCCTGATAAGCCAATCGTCCAGGTAGGGGTAGACGTGGACACCTTCCTTCCTTAGGAATGCTGCTACCACTACGAGACATTTTGTAAAGACTCGTGGGGCAGAAGCCAGACCGAAAGGTAGGACACGGTATTGATAATGGTCGTGGCCTACTAGAAACCGCAGATATTTGCGATGGGAATGTGTGATCGCAATGTGGGTATAAGCGTCCTTGAGGTCGAGAGAGCACAGCCAATCCCCTCTTTGTAGCAGAGGGAGCAGCGCGCCTAGGGTTACCATTTTGAACTTCTCTTTTTGAAGGTATTTGTTGAGGGCTCGAAGGTCCAAAATGGGACGTAGTCCCCCTGATTTCTTTGGTATTAGGAAGTATCTGGAATAGAATCCCTTGCCTCGTTGAGAGGGAGGAACGGGTTCTATAGCATTTGATTGCAGAAGAAGAGATACTTCCTGTTGTAATTGAGCCAAATGGGTGGATAGACTCCACGCTTGAAGAGGCGGGGAGTCTGCCGGAAGAGTTATGAAGTTGAGGTGGTAACCCTGTGCGATAATTGTTAGCACTCACTGATCTGAGGTGATCTGCAACCAAGGTTGTAGAAAATGGTACAGTCGACCTCCTACAGGAATGTCTGGAAGAGGGGTTTGGCATGTGTTCCCTACCAGGGAGTCAAAAGCCAGCCGCAGGCCCAGGAGGAGGGGCTACAGTAGGCCTTTGTTTCCTAGGCTGACGCGGCTGAGGCCTAGTAGAGGATCGAGCTGGACGAGGCCTGGCCGATGGAGGGTAGTAACGGCGTGGCCGAAAGAACGACTTCTTAGAGTCCTTCTTAAGTGGTTGTTTGGAGGAAACCTCAGACGGAACAGAAGAAAGTTGTTTCAACGTCTCGTGGTGATCTTTCAATTCAGCTACTATTTGCTGAATTTGTTCTCCAAACAAATTGTCCCCTAAGCAGGGTAAATCCGCTAAACGATCCTGGACCTCTGGGCGAAGGTTGGATGACTTTAACCAAGCCCAACGTCTGGCCGAGATGGCAGTAGCTGAAACCTTTGTGGAGGCATCGAAGATGTCATAAGCCATTCTGATCTCGTGCTTCCCCGCTTCAAACCCTTTGTTAAGAAGGGCCTGAAGCTGTGGCTGGTATTGGTCAGGTAATGTGTCAGCAAAATCTTGCATCTGTTTTAGGATGGCTCTGTTATATTGCGTCATGTAGAGTTGATATGAGGCTATGCGAGAAATCAGCATAGCTCCATGGTACACTTTCCGTCCCACACTGTCCAGGAATTTATTGTCCTTGACCGGTGGAGCGGAGGAGTGTGGCTTTAGACGCTTGGCCTTTCTTTGTGCGGACTCAACCACAACAGAGCGATGATCCAGTTGAGGCTTTTGAAAGCCTGGTGCTGACTGGACGAGGTATGTGGAGTCAGCCTTTTTGTTAACTGGTGATACAGATGAAGGAGATTCCCAGTTTTTCTTTAAGAGATCGAGAAACACCTGGTGAATGGGGATGGAAGCGATGATTTTTGGAGCATCCAAAAATTGAAGCAGTTCCATCATCTGGTGTCTGTCATCGGTCTAGGATTGCAGCTGAAAAGGTACAATTTCGGACATCTCCTTTACAAAATTAATAAAGGAGAGATCCTCTGGAGGAGATCTTTTTCTACTCTCTGTAGGAGAAGGCGGTGATGGTAAATCTGTGTCAGAAGATGTATCATCACCCCAGGTATCATAGGGATCACTTGGGGGTTGAAGCCCCGATGGACCTGGTTGAGGATCCAAAGGCATCGAAGGAAACCTTGGAGGAACCGGCGGTACAATCGGTACTGGGAACGGCATCGAGGGTTTCGGTGCTGCCGATGGAGTCGGTGCCGGTCTTGGAACCGATGGAGCCAAAGGATAAATCGGTGGAGATATTCGAGAAGGCACCGATGGGACCACCCCGGAAGGGGGAATCAGGAACAGTGTTTCTCCCGCCGATGAAAATCCAGTCGGAGACGATGGCGCTGTCGGTACTACTGGAATCATCGATGGAAGGGCATGTACAAGTGCCTCCATACATTGTAGTAGCGGTGCCAGCGCTTCCACCAAAGGTTCGGTGGTCGGTTCCTTCCTCGGTGGCGGAGTCGGTGCCGGGGTCGATGCCGGTGGCGGTGCCGGAATCGGTGCCGGAGACGGTGCCAATGGAGGTTGGAATCTTTGCATCGCTTTCTTGATGGCCTCCTGGATCAGCCGGTCCAGTTCTGCCCGGAGACCAGGGGTAACAATACCCGGCTCGACGGGAGAGGGAGGCTGAGGCAGAGCCGGAGGGACCACCGTAACCGGTGGGATCACGGCTCCCACACCCCTAGAGGGTGAGGGTTTCCTCGATGCCTGCGAACGAGACGTGGACGGTGCCAAGTCTGATCGAGGCCTCTTAGTCGGTGGCTCGGCTTGTTCAGAGGTCGATGACTGTGGATCCTCGACAGGCCGAGACTTGTGCCGATGGCGATGCTTGTCCTTCCGGTCTCCTCGCCCATCCGGGGAGGGGACAGGAGTCGACGGCCGAGAAGTCATCGATGGTGGACGGTCACCGGAGGGTTGACGATGGTGGTGCAACTTCGACGGTGCCGGTTCCGATGACGTCGATGCTATCGATGGCGTTGGGGTGGGTGCATGGAAGAGGAGCCCCATCTTCTCCATCCTGGCCTTGCGACCCTTAGGTGTCATTAGGGCACATTTGGTGCAAGTCAGGACATCATGCTCACTACCCAAACACAAAACACAAACCCTATGGGGGTCTGTGATTGACATAGTCCGGGTACAATCCGGGCATCGACGGAACCCCGTCGCCATGGCTTAAGGCCAAATTTAGTCGCGGGCTCGGTAATTGCCAACAGGCCTCAAGGGCCAAATTCGACGGTAGTCGAAGAAAAAAGGCAAAAAACTTACCGGTTTCCGCGGAGGTGACAAAAATTTGTCGAAGGGAGACCCCTGAGGGGCAAATTTTCTTCGGAAAGAAAAATACCGAATTCCTGTCAGGAACGTGGTAAGAGAGCTCCTTTCACCGCGTGGCAACTGCTGCGCGGAAAAAAGAAGACTGAAGGGAGACCCCTGCTGGCTGCAGGGTCAGTGCCTTGCTGGGCATGCCCAGTAGGGGCCAGTCAAAGTTCTGTTTAAACTTTGACAGAAGTTTTCCGTGGTGGGCTCCATCCTCGATGTCACCCATTTGTGAGGACAACCATCCTGCTTGTCCTGTGAGAAAAAGTATATGCAAATTTATGAAAAAATCTACAGAATTTCTTAATTGTTGAGGCATAGTCTATTCAGGAGCTGACAGGAAACTGACAGGTTTATAAAATTGGAAGTGAGTTAGAGGTTCTTTACAAAAGCTTTAAACAGCTATTTGTCTTGAAAAAATAAACAAAGCATGTGTTTAAAGATTTTATCTATTTTAATTGCCAATGGAGTTTTTTAAGGCTTTAAAAGCATGAAATGTGGAGACAGGCTGAGGAAGTGCAATATTATGCACTTAACATGATTTCTGTAACTTCTGCTGGAATCCAGCTAGAATCCACTAGGTATGTGCCCTGCCTGCAAGCTATTAACAGTTTAAGGACTAACATTTTGTTTATTAATCTTGTGTTTTCTCTGCTAGACTTGCAGGTAGAAAAAATGAGTTGATCTGTTGTCACTGTTTGTTAACCCAATGATCACACTGTTTCGTTTTCTATCATTACCAGTCATCCTTAGGGGAAATCCAATTTAGTCCCACCCATAAGAAATAAAACCTGTTGATGATGTATGGTACAGATTATTTCGATTTAGCAACTAAGACTGCAGATAAATCCCTTCCACAGATAGAAGATTTGGAAAAACAAGATACAACTTATTTTACCGCTTTCATCTATGATGTTTCTGGTTTCACTATTAATTTGGTAAGTAATTAATGACATGTAAAAATAATTACAGTGTATGAATAATTACTGCATTATAAAAGCTTTCTTGTGTTCTTCAGGGTTTAGTTTAAGAAGTTGATCATGTCAAAGATAATTAGATTACACAGAATTATTAAATACAAATAAACTAACTGAAATAGTAATAAGTCATAAGATAATCTACAAATCAATGTCATTCTATCTGACTTTACACATCATACGGTAGTTATCAGCTTTCCCCAATACTGCGGCCACAAGAATTCAAAATGGAAATTTGCATATAGCAAAAATGATTCTGAAGATAAAATGTTGGCGTAAAGTATGGTTTAGTGGTCAACAATTGAGCATTTTATTTTAAATGTCCACTTTGAAATTCAGGATGGAAAATGGTGGTGGGAGGAACAGGGGCAGCAAGAATATCATGGATATTCCATAAATACCCCTAACATATACACTTAACCAATAAGCCTTCATACTGTTGATGCAACTCATTCATTATTGCTCTCTGCTTTAACAGCGGGGGAAAAAGAGGAAAAGGAGAATTAGTTTCAGACAGCAACCAACAAGGACACTGAATTTTATGGTCTGGGAAAACAAATAAGCATGGGGTAACTTGCTGATGTGACTGTTACTACCCTTAATCAATCAGCTTATTCTTGTGATATAACTCCAACATAGCTCTCTGCTTCAACGCCACGAGATAAGAGATAACAGGAAATTGGACTCAGACAGCAATCAACAGGGTCCTGACTAACGGTTTGGGTAACTAAGTATGGGGGTAACTTGTACCGCACGGCAGGTGCCACCTCCTGATACAACCGTTATATGGGAGACCTGGATGCTGATGCTACCATAAGCTTGCTGGGCAGAGTGGATGGATCATTTAGTCCTTTTCTGCCGTCATTTCTGTTTCTATGTATTTTTGGGAGACATTTGTGACTGATGTTTCAAGGACTTATACATTAAAGTGATTTGATAACAGATCTACAAAAACTAAAGAAAAGTTATAAAGCGTATATTGTGCTAGTCAACAAATGTTGAGGAAAAATATATTTTTGATATAACTCATCTAACATTCCATAATTTCAGAAAATTTTGACATTAAGCAAATTAAATAAAAGATCAAATAGCCTGTTGCAAAAAGAATGTTAATATCAATGGGGAGCTACATCTTTGCAAAGATGCATATAAACAAGATCATAAAAAAAAAAATTAAACATATGGTTTCAAAAGTAATGCCCTTTGATGATAAATGATTAGTGTTAATTTACAGTAATTTTTTTTTTTTTAAGTGGTAGTCCTTTTGTAAGTTCCTTGAAATAGGGTCATTATAACATTCTAATTATATTGCACAAAGCTTTGTTCAAACGATCCATTAAACATATTTAATGAATACATAAACCCTGTGCTGAAATCTAAAGCAAATAAATGAATTGCTCTTGTAGCAGATTTTTATTTGAATTTTATATTTCGCTTTTCAGACACGTTAAAGCAGATTATATTCCGGTACTGTAGGTATTTCCCTATCTTATTATTGATTAATCTGTGCTTCAAGAGAGTACATCAGATTATCGTATCAATCATCAATTTTGCCATATCTAGACACCTACAATAGAGGTGGGGATTGTGAATGCTCAAATCCATAGTGAAATTTTTTTTTTATGATAATGAAGCATTAAGAAAAATGAAGATGTTGCATTTATGGCCAACTTAGCTATGGTTCAAAATATTAAAAATTCAGTTTCGATTTATATTAAATATCCTGAAACCTTTCGACATTTACTTTCAGGTCACCTTATATGTATGTTATACCAATTTTGGTTACAACCATAACATACAATCCTTCAATGCAATTAATGGATGTAGAACTCAGGAGTGAATATCAAGGACTAATAGAAGCACTCAAGACACTTCACTTTAGACTTCCTACTGGAATCAAGCAAGAAGAAACTGCAATCCATGATAGAAAAATAATATCCTTCATGTTTTCAATCACAAACATGAACAAATATGACCAACAAATCTACATGCAAACAATTATGAAACAGATTTTTCAGGAGATAGAAAAGTATCTCTTTGGTCAGTCTTGGACAATGAAGAATAAGATTTTATTATGATCATCATCAACTATGCATCTACTACCAAAGGATCAAAATATGCATAAGAAATGTCAAAATTGCTAATATCCTAGAAGGAGCTATTGAAGGAGTTTTCAATCTGATTTGATCCAAAATCTACTAACATGAAATAGTTTTGGAGGATGTACAGTAGTAAATACTTTTGTGTAAGATCTAAACAAGCAATTTATTAAGTTAAAAGATTTTCCCTCCAGAAGTCATGATTTCTTCTGGATTCCATTCTCTTGGTTAGCCTTCTAGTCACCATAAAGGCAATCTCCATGACAGCATATGGATCTCACAGGCTTCACAGTAGCTTGAAGCACCAGAGAATGTATGTACGTTGTTCTGATGCATACTGTATCTGGAATCTGGGACAAAATGTCATTAGGTTTAAATGTTATCTTTTACTTGTGTGTATGTAATGCTAGCTTCAGTTCACGGAGCATGTTAACTTCACTGACAAGCCAGCAAAATAAAAGTGTTTCTAACAACCCGATTTATGATGCATTTTTCCCTGCAGACATAGAACACTGAAATTCAGATTGGCTAGCAAGCCAACCATAAAGAGGGCTACTTAGTCCTGCTGCTCTGCCTTCCCCCTGCTCTATTTCTTTTTTTTTTTTTTTTTAATAATTTTCTATATATTAACTGACTAACTATAACTTTCTTAATGTATCCCAGATATACTCAATAAGCCTGGTGGGCTGAAGTTATTTTGTCCTTTGTGAAATCCTCAGAACAAAGGTGCCTATGATATCACAGCTAATCTATACTGGAATTGCTACATCTGTTGAGAAGTATTTGCATTTTAAAGCTTACTTCGGAATTAACAATCCATTTCCCCCTTCCAAGCAGCAGTGAGCCTTCCCTCTGAGTTTTAGTGTCGATCTAAAGGTAGCGGGAAGTGGAGGATTCAGTGAGGTCTACCACGTGATAGATTCAGATCCAGGTAATGTGTGTGCTCTGTAACGCATTTTAAGAGGCCTTATTTGAGTGGTGTGAGAAGATACTGACTACAGAGGCTGGGGCCCTCCTCGCTGAATCAAGATTTTGAACCATCCTGGTAAATGTAAACTATAACTCGAACAGTTTGATTTTGGAAGAAATAAGCTGTGTTTATGCATTCACGTGCTGTTTGCTAGAACGGCACTGCTTGTTCTGGCCAATCTAACAATGGTGTTTCTCAGGTAAGGTCACATTGCTGCAAGATGACAGCAGACCTATCTTGTTTTACAGGTTTTCTTCTGACATCTCACTATATGGCAAACCTCCTCTCTGTTAAAAGATAATAAAAGGAAGAAAAAGAACAAAAAAATAGGAGCTATCAATATACCACCTTTGTGAGGAGTGAAAGAAAGAAAACCTATTATCCTCTTTTTTTTTTTCTTATTCCTGTGTGCTCTTTTATGCTTCCACCATGCCTGTGCTGTCTATTGGAAATGGATCAAAAAAGGTGATATGGTCAACTATAGTGCAGAACTGCCTTCCTGTAACAGAAAGGCAAGGTTTGCTATCTTAGTCCTCCAGACTCTGTGAAAATAAGACACTGAACACACAAATCATCTCAAGCCTCTTTCTTCAGATCTAAATGTCAGCTAGAAAGAGCTTTGCTACTGCTTTGGCGAAATACAGCAGGGAATACACTCCAGAGGAGCCAGTAAATAAAATGGATGTTACGACCCTCAGATAATACTTCTAACATAACCCCTTTGAAAGCGAATGCCCTGGTAATTAAAGAAGATTTGATCTTAAGAACTCAAGCTAATGTATACAGAAATCACCAACTGGCAGGACGATTGACTGATTAAGATGGACATCCATCACCACCTTAGGCAGGAACTCAGAGTGCGTATGCAAGACCACCCTGTCATGATAACATTTAATGGAAGGTGGATAAGTCACTAAGGCCTGCAGCTCGCTGACTGCACACTGAAGTGACCACCACCAAAAATATGACCTTCCAGGTCCTATACTTCAGGTCACAGGTACACAGTGGCTCAAAAAGCTTTCATCAGCTGAGCTAACACCACGTTGAGGTTCCAAGACACAGCGGGAGGCCTTAGGGGAGGCTTCAATTGAAGCAGGCCCCACATAAAACATACAACTATAGGCTATACAAAGACGGGCGTACCATCTACACTGTGGTGGTATGCGCCAACCGCACTAAGATGAACTCTGACGGAGTTGGTTTTTAAGCCAGTCTCTAAAAGGTGTAGAAGGTAATCAGGACGTTTTTGTGAGGGGCAGGAGAATGGATCTAAGGCCTTCTGCTCACACCACATGAAAAACCTCCTCCACGTCATTCTATAGGACTTTCTAGTGGAAGGCTTTCTAGAAGCCAACAGGACCCGAGAGACATCCTCAGAAAGATCAAACGGCTGGAGGATTAAGCTTTCAACACCCAGGCTGTGAGTGACAGGGCCTGGAGGTTGGGATGCTGCAGCCTGCCTTGATCTTGCATGATGAGATCCGGGGAAGTCACAAAACTGATCGGATTCTGGATGGACAAGTCCCGCAGGAGTGGAAACCAGACCTGTCTTGGCCATTGAGGTGCTATGAGGATCATAGTCCCCCTGTTCTTGTGAAGCTTCAAGAGAGTCTTCGCCACTAAAGGAATCTGAGGATATGCATACAGAAAACCCTTGCCCCAATGACAGGCTAGGGCATCTGAGGCTGGTTTGCCATCTGACCTGGACAGGATGCAGAACAGGGGCACCTTCCTATTGCAGGGGGAGGCAAGCAGATCTTTGTCCGGGCTCCCCCAGAGGCGGAATATCCAATTCGCTACCCCCTGCTCCAGGGACCACTCGTATGGTCTGAAGGCTTGACTCAGCTTGTCTGCCACCACATTCTCCATCCCAGCCAGGTACATGGCCCTGAGCACTATCCTGTAAGATAGGGCCCACGATCAGATCTGGACTGCTTCCTGGCACAGGAGGTATGATCCCATGCCTCCCTGCTTGTTGACATATCACATGGCTACTTGGTTGTCTGTCTGGATCAGGACAACTTTATTGGATAGCTGATCTCTGAAAGCCCATAGTGGGTACCTGATCATCCGGAGCTCCAGGAAGTTGATTTGACAAGAACATTCCTGAGCGGACCACAGACCCTGGTGCCAAGCCCATCCATGTGAGCAACCCACCACAGGGTTGATGTATTCTTGGTTAACAAAATGTGAGCGTGCCAAGGGAGTGACATGGACGGTCATGGCCAGGTAACCCAACAGCCTCAACATGTGCCAGGCTGATACCCGTTGGTTCTGTTGAACTTCTTCCACAATAGTTTATTTAATTTATTTATTTAAAATCTTTTCTATACATCATTAAGTTAAATACCATCCCAACTGTTAACATGGAGGCACATATATTGTACTAGGTGCCATGAAGATTTGGTAACATTTTATGATCAATAATATTTGGTGAGTGTGATGATTCATGTCCTTTTATATACAGGTACTATTTTAAATTACAGGTATATTATTATAGATTGTATATTTACTCTGTTAACAGTGAGATAAAATAATAAAATGCACATAGTGTGTTAAGTGCTATGTGCGGATGTTCTACCACCTGCTGGTGTGGCAGAAAGGCCTTGGCCTGAGCCGTGTCTAGCAGGGCTCCTATGAAGTCCAACTGAGGTGATGAGCTGATATGAGACTTTGGGATGTTGAGAACGAACCCTAGTGACTCCAATGCCCGAATGGTCTAGCGCATGGATTTAGTGGCCACTGCCTGAGACATGCTCTTGACCAGCCAAGCGTCTAGATACAAGAAAACAGGCACTCCCAAATCTGCAGAGGTGCTCTAACGCCAAGGCTAGGCATTTCTTGAATACTCATGAGGCGTACGCAAACCCAAACAGCAACACTGGAAGTGCTGTCCCCCACCACAAATCGGAGATATTTCCTGTGACCGGGTAACATTTCGATATGGGTGAATGCGTCATTTAGGTTGTGGGAGCATAGACAGTCCTCTTCTTGCAAAAGAGGGATCAAGGTGGCTGTTAAGAGGGAGGAGTGTTCCTCCTGATGTGCTACCAGCCCCCAAAATGGGCACGGAGGGCAATTTGGCGGGACAGCCAATAGATTAAATTGCTACCCCTGGCGTTACACTGGGCCACTGGTTCGCAAAGAACCATAGCCTGCCCCCAGAGGGTCCCTTGTTCTGGGTAAGGGCAAATGGCTTATGCTCCCTACAACCCAGTCAAAACCTCGTCCCCAAAGTTGACTCAGGACCTGACTGGGGCTTTGGAACTCTTTGCTGCCTGAGATGGCCGCAGGATCTCTAATGGTGTGGATGGGATCGAGGTCCGGAGGATAGTTCTTCCTTTGGCGAAAGAAGGACTTCCTGGACCCCACCCTTGACAGCATCCTAGAAGAGGAGCACGGGTTTGGAGTACAGCCTAGAGTTGCTGGAGGGTTTAATGATGTCTCAAAGTTGGACTACAGCATCCCTCACCCTATCTCTGAAGAGATTCTCTCCCATACATGGCATGTCAGCGAGTCTTTCCAGTACCCCTGGTCAGAGATCCAAGGACCACAGCCATGCCATTCTGTGGGCGCCGATTCCTGTTGCAGAGACCCTCACTGCTTCTCGAAAACATTGTAGATCACTTGGATCTCGTGTTTCCCGCCTTCAGACCCTTGTGCACAAGCGACATGTGGGTGTCTGCTGCTGTTGAGGCAACTACTCAGCCACCTTCTGCACCTGCAGATGTCCCGCAGGTATTGCCTCATATAGAGCTGGAAGGCGGCAATTCGAACAATAAGCATGGCGCCTTGGAACAACATCTTCCCAAGAGCATTCATCCCTTTGTTTTCCTTCCCCAGGGGTGCAGAGGAATGGGTCCAAGAGCGCTTGGCCCTCTTAAAGGCGGATTTGACCACTACCAACTGGTGAGGCAGCTGACGCTTAACAAATCTGGCAGGCTTGTGGATGAGGTAAACCCCATCCACCTTCTTAACAGGAGGCACTGTGAGGGCTCTCAAATCCTCAGCGGCAACTCCTTAAAGATTTCATGTACTGGGACTGCCACAATCTCCTTAGGAGGCTCCAAGAACTGAAAGATCAAGCATGTTGTGCCTGACATCCTCTTCAGTTAAAAGATGGAATGGGATGGCCTCTGCCATCACCCTCACAAAACCTGTGAAGGTCAGGTCCTCAGGTGCCAAGGGGCCGAAGCCCAGGAGCACCCGTCCACCACCAGTTGGACTTAATGCTCCAGTTCCTCCTCGAACGATGCAGATGCCAACTCCAACTGGCTGGAAGTAGGGGTGGCTAGATCTTCCTTGGACCAGCGAAGGGGATCGGCGACTGGCACCAAGACCAGTGGAGACCGTTGCGGACCCCAAGCATCGATGGAGGATGGGCGCCACTATCCACACAGGGTTCCACTTCAGTTTTACACCAGAGTTCGTGAAAATAAAATATCAAACTGAAAGAAACCCAACTCCGCAGGGTGGTGGGCGGGTTTCATGAGGACTAACATCCTGCCATCCTTGAAGAACACCTGTTACAGGTAAGCAACTCTGCTTTCTCCAATGACCAGCAGGATGGTAGTCCTCACACATGGGTGAATATGTATTTATTATTTATTTATTTAAAGGCTTTTATATACCGATAACCGCTTGCAGATCGCATCTGTTTACATGGAACAGTATAGTTAAATAATACAGAATAACAGTTACATGGAACAATTGGTAGCATAATATTAAGATATGGTACATAACTATAAACATTGTAATACATAAAAAGTAAATATCATCAGGATTTCAAATGAGGAAAAACAACAATATGTAGCTACAGACTGCTCCCAACTTATGCAGCCTTTAACAGGTGCAAACATGCACAACAAATGCAGCTGCTAAAACCTGGGGAGCAAGCCTGCACCCAAAGAAAGGGCCCAAGGTAGGAACAGTTAGCTTTTTAAGGCTGAAATAGATTATGGAGGGCCGACTTACTGAAATGACTCATGTCGTCCATCTTTGTCCAGACAATAATGAGGTGCGAAAATGTGGAGTGAACTGAAAGTCACCATCTTGCATATGTCTTGCACAGGTACCACACGCAAGTGAGCCACCAAAACTGACATGGCTTGGAACGAATGAGCCTTGACGTGGCCCTCAAGTTGCAGTCCCTTTTGTGTGTAGCAGAAATACAGTCTGCTAGCCAATAAGGTAAGGTCTGTTTGGACACTGCAACCCCCAAACTGCTCCTGTCAAAGGAGTCAGAGTTGAGTGGACATGTGGTGAGGTGCTGCTCATCCAGGTAAAAAGCCAGAGCTCTTTAACAATCCAGAGTGTGCAGGGCGCACTCACCTTGGTGAGCATGTGGACTTGGAAAAAAGGTAGGCAAGACAATGGATTGATTAAGATTGAATTCCATGTCCACCTTTGGGAGGAACTTCGGGGAATGTACGTAAGACCACCTTATGACAAAATTTTGTATAAAGTGGATACAACACTAAAGCCTGAAGCTCACTTGACCCTGTGTGCTGAGGTGACTGCTACCAAGAAGGTACCTATCCAGGATAGGTACTTCATATCGCAAGATCCCAGGGGCTCAAATGATGCCCTCATGAGATGTGCCAAGACCACACTGAGGTCCCAGGAGACTGCTAGCAGCCACGTTGGAGGCTGAAGCTGCAATAAGCCCCACATGAAATGCCCTGCAAGTGGATGGGTGCAAATGGAAGCCCCATCCACCCCCTGATAATCTGCCCCAATGGCACTGAGATGAATCTGAGGATTCATCTCAGTGGTCTTCAAGCCAGCCTCAGAGTCTGAATAGGTAATCCAAAAGTTTTGGTGTGGGACATAAAAACAGGTTCAAACCGTGCCCTTCACACCAAACCGAGAACCTCTTCCACTTGAGATTGTAAGATATCCTCGTGGAAGGTTTCTTGGACTCTAACAGAACCCGAGACATGACGTCCGAAAGGCCAAGGGTTTGTACAGTCACCTGGTCGACATCCAAGCCGTAAGGGATAAGGATCGGAGGTTGGGGAGGTGCATCCTGCCCTGGTCCTGCATGATCAGATCTGGGGCAGTCCCCAGCTAGATTGGAGGGTGGGAGTCCAGTTCCCGCAGAAGTGAGAACCAAATCTGGCACGGCCAAAAAGGAGCAATCAGGATCATGGTGCCTCGGTTCTGCTGGAGTTTTTGAAGTGTCCTTGAGACCAGTAGCAAAGGAGGACATGCGTACAGGAGGTTGGTGCCCCAGTGCCGTGAAAAGGCATCAGACACTGATCCCCTGCCCACTCGGACTAGGGAGCAAAACTGATCCACTTTCCTGTTCTCTGGGGAGGCGAACAGATCTATGTCCGGGGTCCTCCACAGTCGGAGGATACGATTTGCGACCTCCTGATCCAAGGACCATTCGTGTGGTCAGAAGGCTCGACTCAACGAGTCTGCCAGGAGGTGGTCCATCCCCGGAAGATACACAGCTCGGAGAAAGATGCCTCTAGCAAGGGCCTAGGATCAAATCTGCACTACCTCTTGGCAGAGGAGATACTATCCTATCCCCCTTTGCTTGTTCAAATACCACATCTCCACTTGATTGTCTGTTTAAAGTAGGACTATGTCCCCATAGGGCGTAACGGATCACCTGCAGCTCCAGGAAGTTAATCTGGAAATGCTGCTCCTGCACGGACCAATGGCCTTGGGTAGTGAGGTATGCAATGTGGGCTCCCCAACCCGTGTGAGATGCATCTGTGGTGAGGACGAACTGGGGCTGAGGTACCCAGAAAGGCATCCCCTTCTCCAGGCTGGGTAGGGTCTCCCACCATACAAGAGATCGTCGAAGCGGAGTAGTGACTAAGATGCAAGCACGAAGATCCTGGGTGGCTTGGCACCACTGTGAGCACAATGTCCACTGCGCCCTGCATATTTCATGCGAATGGTGTGATGTGAACCGTTGCTGCCATGTGCCCCAAAAGGAGCAGAAACTGGTGTGCCAAAATGTGAGGACAGGAGGAAATTACCCTTGCCAGGGAAGCGAGGGTTATCGCTCAGTCCTGTGGCCTTCCTCTGGCCGTATCGAACCTCGCTCTGATGAAGTCCAACTAGGGATGGCTGGAGATTGGATTTCTGGCAATTGATTATAAATCCCAGGTCCTCCAGAACACGTATCATGGACTGTAGGGAATATAGCGCCCTCTGCCTAGAGTCGCTCTTGATGAGCCAATCGTTGAGGTAGGGAAAGACGTGTATCCCCTTGCCTTCTGAGGTAAGCCCCCAAGACCGCCAGGTATTTTGTGATGTGGGGGCGCTGACACCAGGCCAAAAGGCAGCATCTGATACTGACAAAGCCCCCCTTCTACCATGAATCAAAGATACCTCCGATCTGCGAGAGAAATGGGAATATGGGCATGTGTGTCTGAGATCGAGGGAGCACAACCAGTCCCCAGTTCTGAGGAGAGGGATCAGAGTCCCAAACGAGACCATCTTGAATGTTTCGCTGACAAGAAAACAGTTTAATGCCCTCAGAATTAGAATGAGGCAAAGTCCTCTGGTTTTTTGGGGAAATCAGGAAATACCTGGCGTAGAACCCATCACCCTGCTGGCTTGGCAGTACTGGTTCAATTGCTTGAGCTATTAAAAAGGTAGAGAGCTCTACTCAAAGTAGATGCTGGTTCTCTGAACATCTCCACCTAGGACATGGAGGAGAATGAGGAGTCCATTGGAAATGCAACCTGTACCCCTGCTGCACAATGGAGAGGAACCATTGGTCTGAAGTGACTGAAATCCACTGGTCGGCGAAGAGTTGCAGGCAGCCTCCCACAAGGGGGAGGGGTGTTCGGTATCCCAGGGAAGGGTGTGTTAGCTCAAACCCCCTTGTCACCAGTCAAAACACCGTGGTGAAGTTCTGAGGTGGGGCAGGGGCTGGTCGAGGGGCATGTGGCTGCCATGCCCTTGGGTCTAACTGGTGCCTGCTGGGATCTTGCTCGGGACGCCGGCAGATAATACTTTCATGGTCGGTAGAAAAGGTGCCTTGTGAATTGCCTGGATGGCTTCTTGCCCGAGGACTGGGTGTCAGAGGTGCTGGCTGACAACTGCTCAAGGGTTTCATGATAATCCTTCAGCTGTGCTACTGCCTCCTTAATCTTGTCCCCGAAGAGGCACTCCCCTGTACAGGGGAGGTCTGCCAGACGATCCTGAACTTCGGGACGGAGGTCAGAAGCGTGAAGTCAGGCCTTGTGATGAGCCCCAATGTCGGCTACCGCAACCCTCATTGTGGTTTCAAACATATCATATGCGGAGTAGATGCCATGTTTGTCACACTGTAGGCCCTGTTGAACTACCTTCTTGAAATCGTCCTGAAACTATTGTAGAAGGTGTTCCACCAAATCTTGGATCTGTTTCCAGAGGTTTCTGGAGTACTGGCCCATATAAACTCGGCAGCAGGCAATCCTGGCTGCCAACATTGAGCCTTGGAATACCCGCCATCCAAGAGCATCCAGAGCCTTGTGCTCATGACCCAGGGGAACCGAAGCATGAGTCCAGAACCTCTTTGCCGTCTTCAAGGTCGATTCCACCACTACAGACTGGTGTGGGAGTAGTCTGCATTCAAAACCTATGGTGGCCCAGACGAGGAAGACAGCACTGGTCTTCTGGTTCACTGGTGGGATGGAGATGGGATGTTCCCAAAGTCAGTCAAACTCCTTAAAAATGTTGTGTACTGGCACAGCCACCACTTCTTTAGAAGCATCAATAAATTTTAGGATCTCTAACATTTTATGCCTAGAATCCTGCTCAGTTAAGAGCTGGAAAGGCACTGACTCTGCCATGGCTTTTAAAAATCCAGCAATCATCAGATCCTCTGTGGAGGAAACGGATTCCTCTCCCTCCCAGGAATCATAGGGGGCATCCTCCTCACTTTGGAAGTCCGGAGACACTTGAGGTGGAGCCCCCAATGGAGTCTTAAGCCGAGACCCCGAAGGCCTCTGAAACATTAGTGGGACCAGAGTAGGTACGGAAGGCACTGGTAGAATCCGGGGCCACATTGGCACTGATAGTACCATAGGCATCAGGAGCCCCGGGGGAAATCGTGCGGAAAGCCCCAAAGGCCCCAGGAGGGCTAGAGACAGTCGGAGTGTCACACCTTGAGCGACCCAATTGCACGCACAGGGGCCGCTTTCGCCCGTGCAGGCATCCATCTTCGCTGGCAGCTGCCTCTGGGAGGCAGGGGAGCCGCGGTCAGTCTCCACCGATGTCAGTCTCCGGAGGGGGGCTGCAAGAAGAGTAAGTCGCTTCGTTGCTTTACACTGCCAGTCCTCTCTCCCCTCCTCCCGAAGCAAGGCTGCTTTACATGCCTTGCTTCAGGAGGAGGGGAGAGAGGACTGGCAATCCCGAGCGTAGGAGAACCGTCCACTTCGTTGCTACTTTTTTTTTTCGCTTTTTCGGGGTTTTTTTTTTGCTTTTTCAATTTTTTCCGCTTTTGTTGCTTCGGGAGGAGGGGAGAGGACTGGGACTGCCCCGGAGACCAGCACCCATGGACGCGGCCAGGGCAGGTGAGCGGGGACTGGGGGAAAGTTTGCCACCTACCCTTACCCCTGCCTCTAACGCAGGGGTAAGGGTAGGTGGTAAGTTAGCAGGTTAAACGCGCGGCAAAACGGCAGGTAAAAAAAGCGATAGTCGGGGCGCGCGTTACTGTATGGGAGGGAATAGTTAATTCGATCGTTTACATCTAATATACATGCCGCGGGCGGAAGGGGTTACCCGGTGATTTAAAGAGGCGGTAAGAATGGGTTAAAGGGGATGGTGTATCGCGGGTTGGACTAACGCGGCCGAAAAGTGAGTAGAAAGCAGGTTAGGAGCAGGGTAACCGCGGCCGCACTTTACTGTATTGACCTGAATGTTTGTAGAGATGGGTCTGTTCAGTGCCATCAGATGATGTCACCCATGAAGCATGATTTTAATTTAGCCTGCATGCCGGAGAACATTACATAAAAAAATCAATGCATTTGTTTTACACATATTTTCTGACTCATTCCATTGTGTGAATTTATGTGAATTTGGGGACTTACCATCAAAAATGAAGTAGGTTGAATCTTTGAAAACGAGTACAGCAGGAATCTCATTCAGTTTTACATACTGAAAAATAAAGATAATAATGTTCATATGCCAAATTAAACAAAATAAATATTGGAAGTTAAAAAAAAAAAAGTTCAGTAGCCAACTTTGTTAAAAACAAAAAGTAAGGTGAATCTGCAGAAAAGAAACTATAACATACCAGCTGGGAAATATTTAGACTCCTATACACTCAGCATGTGCACACAGCACAATAGATTTTCAGAAGAAGCTCAGCGATTCTTACTACTAATAAAACTAAGTATTTAAAATTTGTTTACATTTTCTTTAATGGAGCAACAGATATTTTTACGTATGTAAAGGTATTCGTACTCACGCAAAAAGGAAAATTGGTTCTTACCTGCTAATTTCCGTTCCTGTAGTACCACAGAACAGTCCAGACAGCAGAGTTGCTTACCAGTAACAGGTGTTCTCACAGGACAGCAGGATGTTAGTCCTCACATATGGGTGACATCATCAGGATGGAGCCCTATAACGGAACACTTTTGTCAAAGTTTCTAAAACTTTGACTTGGCACACTGAGCATGCCCAGCATGCCATCAACCCTGCATCTAGCAGGGGTGCCCCCCTTCAATCTTGTTTGTAGTAAACGTACGAGCGAAAAACAAAACAACAAATCGCAAGCGAACCCAACTCCGCGGGGTGGCAGGCGGTTTTTGTGAGTACTAACATCCTGCTGCCCTGTGATGACACCCGTTACAGGTAAGCAACTCTGCTTTCTCACAGGACAAGCAGGATGGTAATCCTCACGTATGGGTGAATAGCAAGCTGAGGATGCCCAAGTAATATACCAAAAGCACCTAAAGACGTGCAACAGGCACAACAACAGGGGTGGGTTTGGTTAACAGGGCAGCCTGAAATTCCCAGCGGGCCTCTGGAAGGAAGTTGGGTTATTAAGCTGAGAATAAATTGCGCAGAACAGACTGGCCAAAGATAGAATCTTGTCTGCCAGCCTTGTCCATGCAATAATGAGCTGCAAAGGTATGGGGAGAACTCCATGTAGCAGCCCTGCAGATGTCAACAAGAGGTACAGAACAAAGGTGTGCTACCGACGTTGCCATTGCTCTAATAGAGTGCGCTGTAACGCGTCCCTGGAGCGGAAGGCCTGCTTGCTGGTAGCAGAAAGAAATACAGTCTGCCAGCCAGGAGGCCAGGGTCTGCTTGCCCACCGGGATTCCCAGTTTAGTTCTATCAACGGAGACAAATAGCTGGATGGACTTCCTATGGGTTGCAGTGCATTCCAAATAAAAGGCTAGCGCACGCTTGCAGTCCAAGGAATGCAGAGCTCGCTCATCTGGATGTGAGTGGGGTCTTAGAAAGAAAGTTGGTAGTATAATGGATTGATTTAAATGAAATTTAGATACTACCTTTGGTAAAAATTTAGGATGAGTGCAAAGCACCACATGATCATGGAGAAATTTCGTGTAAGGTAGTGTATGTTACCAGCACCTGTAGCTCACTGACTCTGCGAGCTGACGTTATAGCGAGAAGAAAGAGCACTTTCCAAATGAGATGACGTAGCTCGCAGGAGTGCAGAGGCTCAAACAGATTTCATGAGCCATGCTAACACCACACTGAGGTCCCAAGCAGGGGCCAGAGGATGCAGTGAGGGCTTTAGGTGTAGTAAGCCTCTCAATGAAGCGCGCTACGAGGGGTTGTATTGAGATTGAAACATCCCCTATGCCTTTGTCATAAGTGGCTATGGCACTGACGGACTCAAATGGAAGAAGTTTGGAGACCAGACTCCGACAAGCTCCAGAGGTAGTCTAGGAACTTCGTTGTAGGGCAGGTAAAGGGATCTATTTCCTTTGACGTGCAACACGAGGAAAACCTTTTCCATTTGGAACGATAAGATTTTCTGGTGGAAGGCTTTCGTGAAGCTACGAGGACATGAAAAACATCGTCCGAGAGATTTAGAGATTGTAAAATTAACCTTTCAACACCCAAGCTGTCAGGGACAGGGAGCTGAGGTTCGGGTAACGCAGTTGTCCGTTGTTCTGTGATATCAGACGGATCTGCGCCTAGGCGAATTAGTTGACGGACTGAGAGGTCGCGAAGGACGGGGAGCCACACCTGGTGCAGCCAGTAAGGGGCTATGAGGATCATGAAGCCCTTGTCCTGTCGTAACTTCACGAGAGTCTTGCTTATGAGTGGAAGTGGAGGATAGGCATACAGGAGACCCCTTGACCATGAGAGGGCGAAGGCATCTCTTGGTGGTCTTCTGTGTCTGCAATGTAGTGAGCAGAAGTTCTCCACTTTGCAGCTGTGAATAGACGCAAAGAAGTCTAATACTCTGATACCCCCACTGTTGGAATATTTCTTCCGCCACCGAGGGGTTCAGGGACTACTCATGGGGATGAAACGTGCAACTGAATTTGTCCGCAAGTACATTGTCCACGTCCGCCAGGTAGGTCGCTTTCAGTAGAATGAAATGTCAGAGAGCCCAAGCCCAGATTGGTGCTACTTCCTGACCCAGCAGGTAAGAGCCGGTTCCTCCCTGCTTATTGATCTACCACATACATCACTATCTGGTTGTCTGTTTGGATTAGGATTGTCTTGTTGGATAGACAATCTTTGAAGGTTAAAAGGGCATACCTTATTGCCCTGAGCTTCAGAAAATTTATCTGATTTTGTGATTCTGCTGCAGACCAGGTTCCCTGAGTTTGCAGGTCGTTGTCATGGGCTCCCCAACCAAGAGTGGAAGTATTTCTTGTCAGTGTTATCTGAGGTTCTGGAGATTGGAAAGTTAGTTCTCTGACCAGATTGGACTCCCAAATCCACCAAGCCATTGAGAGACTAAGCTGCCTGGTGACATGTACATTGGATGGTGGGCCTGAGACCATTGGGACTTTAAAGTCCACTGTGTTACTCTCATGGCAAGGCGAACCATTGGTGTAACATGGACAGAGGACGCCATGTGGCCCAACAAGATGAGAAGATGACGAGCCGTTGTAGTTCAGCGAGTCTGCATAGTGTTTGCAAGGATTGCAAGAGTATGAGCGCGGTCCCTTGGAAGAAAAGCTTTTGCTTGAATGGTGTTGAGATCCGCTCCAATGAAGGAGAGGATTTGAGACAGAGATAGATTGGATTTTTGATTACTGACTAGAAATCCCAATGACAGTAGTAGTCATAAGGTCAGATGGAGGGAGTGAAGAACTGCCTCCGCGGACAGGGCCCTCAGTAAGCAGTCGTCTAGATAAGGAAAGACATGAGTGCCCAGCCGCCTCAAGTATGCTGTTACTACTGCCAGGCATTTCGTGAAGACACGAGGTGCTGATGCAAGACTGAACGAAAGCACACGGTACTGGAAGTGCCGGTGTCCAACGAGGAATCAAAAGTATTTTTTGTGAGATGGGGTTATTGCTATATGCATATATGTATCTTATAGATCTAGAGAGCAAAGCCAATCTCCCTGTTGGAGAAGAGGGATTAGGGAGCCTAAGGTTACCATCCTGAACATTTCCTTTCGTAGATGTTTATTCAGGGCACGAAGTTCTAATATGTGCCTCCCGATTGTTTTGGTATTAAGAAATATCGGGAGTAGAAGCCCTTTCCCCTTTGTAGAACAGGAACTTGTTCTATGGCATTGGCTTGAAGGAGGGATTTTATTTCTTCCTGTAGAAGTGGAAAGTGGTCGATTAAATTCCACCCCGGACAAGGTGGAGAGTCCGACGGTACTGAAAGGAAGTTTAGATGGTAACCTTGAGCCACCATCGACAGGACCCACTGATCCATGGTGACCGTGCGCCATATGTTGGTGAAATGGCAGAGGCAGCCACCTACTGGCAAAGATGGCAAAGGAGGAAGTTGACAATTGCTCTCTAGTCGGGAGTCAAAATCCAGAGGTTGTGAAGCTGGTTGCGCTTTCTGAGATCTGGCCTGGCGGGCTTGACCTTTCTGATATGGCCTGGTTAGATGAGCCTAGGTTGGAGGAGGGTAGTATCTATGGGTTTTAAAGGTGGTTTTCTTAGCCTCCCTTCTGAACGGCCGTTTAGAAGTTGAGGGAAAATCAGAGTGTACCACAGAGAGCTGTCGCAATGTCTCATGATGATCCTTGAGTTGTGTGACAGTCTCCTGAATCTTCTCGCCAAATAAGTTATCTCTTGTGCAGGGGAGGTCCATTAACCTCTCCTGAACTTCTGGGCGTAGATCATAAGAACATAAGAAAATGCCATACTGGGTCAGACCAAGGGTCCATCAAGCCCAGCATCCTGTTTCCAACAGTGGCCAATCCAGGCCATAAGAACCTGGCAAGTACCCAAAAACTAAGTCTATTCCATGTTACCATTGCTAATGGCAGTGGCTATTCTCTAAGTGAACTTAATAGCAGGTAATGGACTTCTCCTCCAAGAACTTATCCAATCCTTTTTTAAACACAGCTATACTAACTGCACTAACCACATCCTCTGGCAACAAATTTCAGAGTTTAATTGTGCGTTGAGTAAAAAAGAACTTTCTCCGATTAGTTTTAAATGTGCCCCATGCTAACTTCATGGAGTGCCCTCTAGTCTTTCTACTATCCGAAAGAGTAAATAACCAATTCACATCTACCCGTTCTAGACCTCTCATGATTTTAAACACCTCTATCATATCCCCCCTCAGTCGTCTCTTCTCCAAGCTGAAAAGTCCTAACCTCTTTAGTCTTTCCTCATAGGGGAGTTTTTCCATTCCCCTTATTTTGGTAGCCCTTCTCTGTACCTTCTCCATCGCAATTATATCTTTTTTGAGATGCGGCGACCAGAATTGTACACAGTATTCAAGGTGCGGTCTCACCATGGAGCGATACAGAGGCATTATGACATTTTCCGTTTTATTCACCATTCCCTTTCTAATAATTCCCAACATTCTGTTTGCTTTTTTGACTGCCGCAGCACACTGTACCGACGATTTCAATGTGTTATCCACTATGACACCTAGATCTCTTTCTTGGGTTGTAGCACCTAATATGGAACCCAACATTGTGTAATTATATAATGGGTTATTTTTCAGAGGACTTCAGCCATGCCCACCTCCTGATACTCTGGAAGCAGTGTCGAAAATGTCATTAGCTGCCCAGACTTCATGTTTGCCAGCATTAAGACCTTTGAGAATGGAGTTGAGCTGGCCTTGGAATTGCTCTGGAAGGGATTCAGAGAAATCTTGTAGCTGCTTGTTCTGTGAGAATCCTGGGTTTTGCCTCCCTTCCGGCACATGGAGACAGAAAAATTTTCACAACCACTGGCACATAACCTGGTGTAGCACCTGCAGCCCCTCCGTATTACTATGTACCCAAGCTGATCCGAAAAAACAGTTCCAATCAACTTATGACTACAATATCCCCCGAACAAGCAGAGGAAAGAAGAAACACACTGTCAAAAACAATATAAACTTTAATGCCAGACAAAAAAATCTGTGCATTCTTCAGATAATAAGATGACTCGACAGACAGATCGAACAGACTCTCCAGATCCTGGCGGATCTCTGGACTGATCTGTGGTAATACAGAAACGAAAATTAGCAGATAAGAACCAATTTTCCTTTCACAGTATGTACACATATCAATCCAGACTCCTGGGATGTACCAAAGCTTCTCTAACCTGGGTTGGACTGTGAGAGTCCTGTTCGAAGGATGCCCTCTCCAAAGCCAGCAATTTCCGGATCTTGGCCATTCAATCTATAGTGTCTGGCAAAGGTATGCAAGGACTTCCAAGTCGCTGCACGGCAAATCTCCTATGGAGATTTTATGCCTCATAAAAATGCATGAGATGACCTCCTATCCTTAGGACAGAGGAGTGGGCCAGCCTTGCTTCATTGTGTAGACTTGTTGCCGCCAGGACCCTGGCTGGAGACCTCCCTGCCCGCTCTACAGATACGAAAGGACTGGCTCCAGGACTGCGACTTCCCAGAGGCCTTCTCTGTCCCATAGCCGGCGCTCTGCTGTCGAAAACACCTTTAGCCACGAACATGAGAGCACGCTGGCAATTTGTGAACCTTATTTTCACTCAAAAGCTTTATCAGCTGTTCCAGGTCTTCACTGAAGAGGAGCTTACCCTCTAAAGCTCCTCTAAAGTTGAGCTTTAGAGGAGAGATCAGCCGACCAATTTCTCAACCAAAGGAGTCTCCTGGCAGAGATCGCGGACACCTTTGTCCTGCACGAAGTATGAATAAGGTCATATAGCGCATCTGCGCCATAAGAGACCGTGGCTCGAGATGCTCCATGCGTGGAGTCTTTGAGGGTGACAAACTTCTGTTCCCCTGACGCTGCTGCACCCATCACAAAGATGCTTGAAGCATAAAACTACTGCAAACAGCTGCCTGGATGCCCAGTGCCAACACTTCAAAAATCTTTTGGTGCATTTCAGCTTTTTGTCCTGTAAATCCTTCAGAGCCGCAGCCCCCACCACTGGGATGGTCATTTTCTTGGTAACTGCGGAGACAGAATCATCCACCTTTGGAACCCACGTGAGCTCCAGCATTTCCTCAGGTAACGGATACAGCTTATCCATAGCCCAGCTCACCTTAAGGCCAGTCTTCAGAGTGACCCATTCCCTGACCATCAACTGTTTCATAGACTTGTGAAATGGAAAAGTCTTAGCCGGACCCCATAAGCCCACCATGACCGGATTTACATCCTCGTGGTCTGATTCCTCTTGAGGGGCCAGTATACCCAACTCTGCCAGGACAGCCGGAATCAGGGACCCAGCTCCTCCCTCTTAAATAAAGGCGAAGCACCTTAGGATCGCTCCCATCCATAATGGGAACCTTTTCCAGCTCCTTGACCAGATTCTGTGGACCTCGATCCGGCTCCACGGCCCAGGTGCCATCTCCCGGCGACAAACCTCGTTCAGATTCATCCAAGGAAACCTCCTCAGGTGCCCCTGACATCAAGGGACCACGAACCCTCCGAATCCTGGTGGCCCCTCGAGGACTTTGAAAACTTGGGCTTTTTCCCGGAAAAGAGGGTTCAACTGCTTTGTGCTTGCGAAAGGCCCACCCTGCGGCCTGACGGGCCAGAAAAGCCTTGTGCATTAAAATCACAAATTTAGGCAAAAAAGGAGAGAAAGTCCCAGAATCCTCCTCCAGACAGTCTGAGACCTCCCCTAATTGCCCTCCGTGGGTCCCCTGGGCCTCTTCAGGACTTAAATCAGGTAGTGAAAGTGCCGGTGGAAGATCCCCTCCCCCCGTTGCAGGCTGAGACTTAGTGGCAAAAATCTCCAAAATGGCCGCCATTCCCGCGCTCAGCGGGAAGGGATCATCGGCCTCACGCTGCACAGCTTTCGGCCCTCTGGACCGAAGCTGCAGAGAGGAAGCTGACACAGACCCTCCCGACATGCCTTCCCCTGCTGAGAGGCACTGGGAGCAATGTACGTCTCGAGATAGATGTGTGGAGTTGTGGCTGCAAACAGAGCACCGGGGCTCCTTAGGGCATGTCTGTGTGCTGTGCCAACCACGTGGCAGACAGCCGAATGGGGGAAAAAGATAAAAACACACCTGGAGCTGAGAACGAGAGGAAAAATTCCCCAAAACTGCCTCCCTGCACCACCGGCGCCCAGGAGAAAACAAAGTCAAGGCAAAGCAACATGCTGTCTGAAACTCTTAAAAAAAAATTTTAAACACAACTTTACAACAAAAAACAGCAAGACAAAGACAATAGAAGAAAAAAGTCAGCCTTATCTGAATCTGGTAAAGGCTTTCCCCCCGAACTCCATGAAGTGAGGGAACTGGACCACCAAGCTTTCAACCTCCGGCGTGGCAATCAGAGCAATTTTGGGTCTCCATCCCTCTGCTCATCCGTCCATACAACCAGGAGGGACGGTCCCACCAGGACCTAATCTCCTTGTAGGGGAATCCTCTTGGAAGAAATCCTTTTCCTATCTTTTTTTTTTTTTTTTTTTTTTTTTTAAAGAGGTTCAGAACTGCAGGTTTTTGGATCTCCTCCATCTGCTGGTGACAGAGAAATACTGAGGGTCTACACTGGGTTATGTGCTGGTGGTCGTGAAAATTTCTCTGTCTCTATCTGCTGGAAAGGAGGCAAAACCAGGAGTCTGGACTGATCTGGGTACGTACAGAGAAATACAGTCTGATTTTTCTTACCCATCAGTGGCTTCACAGCGTGCATACTTTTTTTCTCACTCAAAACAGGAGTTAGGTCTTGGGATGGAAAGTACATTTTGGTGTGCACTTTGCACCTGCTTCAGTATTGGGTACTGCTTTGTGCACACTGGGAGGAGTTCCCCATTGCAAAGGAGCTTGTGGTCCATGGGTACAATGTAATTTGCCAGCCTATCAATATTGTTCACCACGTGTGAGCTTTTAACAAGCATCTGCAGATGCCTCTGTGTATATATCCAATTATCTTACGTTATCACGGTGCATTTGTGATTTTAATGCACAAGGTGTTAATTGCGCGTGGTTGCAAGAAGAAATGTTTCCAATTGGCATAAACTAAAGTAACTAATGTTGTGTAGAGGACAAAAACAAGCAGCAACATTGGTTCTAATCAAGCTTAACGTTTTACAGTATTGCAATCTGCTAAGATAAGCTAACATCAATAGAACAGCTGATGCTAGCACAAAATATAAAATCCCAATATTAATAGGTGCACCTCAAGGAAAGCAGAAAGGCCATAGAACTGTTTGGGATTAAGATGTTATCTAAACAGACTGGAAATTCAATTAGTTGAATATGTCTTAACTTTATTTTACTATGACAACTGTAATATTTATTTTATAAAATGTAGGAATTGCCCAGTGGTTTAGTGGCAGTACACACAGGAGGAAACTTGATTTGATTCTCGAATTAGATCTTTCATTCCAGGGCTACCTGGTTGGTAACATTCACAATCCGTGGTGGGGTAAGGAGTCTTAGATATTGTACATTGGTAACACTTAGTGGCTGTGCTGAAGCTTGCAGGGTTCTGGAAACAGCTCTGATAAGTAGCCCTAGCTGGGGATTACTGCTGCATTAGTTGAGTGAGTCAGGAGGAAAAATTATAAAGGGAAAAATTCTCAGATAGTAGCAAAATGATAGGGTCATTCATCAAAATGTGTTATGGCGTTAACGCATGCAATAATGCGTTAACGCGATAATGCTAGCGCATGGCGTGAATGCAAATTTTGGGAAGGGGCAGGATTTATGAAAATGAGGGGCAATATCGTACAGTTATAATGCCGGAAATAAGTACAACTTTTTTCCTGGTGTTACGTCCTTTTCGGGCTTAACATAATTTGTGACAAATTTTGGGAATTGCTTTTGGTGTTTGGGGGGGGGGGGGGGGGGAGGAGAGAGGGAGAGAGAGAGAGAGAAAGAAAGAAGTCTCACAAAGATCAAATTTTGTACCATGTTATCTCGCCCTAGCTTGATGGTACCCTGTTACAGAGTCCATCAAGCTAGGGCGAGAGAACACAGTAGAAATGTCTTCTCTGTGAGACTTTCCTCATTCCAACTGACGTCAAATCTTCACCCAGGTGACTGTGCTGTTTGTATGTCTCACTCTGCACGTAAAACTGGCCCCTAAACCACCACCAACACCTCGAGCTATTAGAAGGCCCTCCTATAGAGATATAAATACTTGACTACTATGAAGGCCTTACAGAAAGTCTCTCACTCTCAGCACAAGATGCGAAATAGGAATTATCACGGGGTGCAAAAGGTTTACCATACTACTGATGCGAAGCGCTATGTTACAGCACAGTGCAGTAATTCTAAAATTTCCATAAACATGCCCCTTTCACTTGGCATGGGCATTATCATGCATTATTATAGCATTTTGATGAATCTAGGAGTGAGTTTTATATTGCCGCATCCCTGCCTCAATCCTGATTGATCTGTCCAATCCAAAGGTGCAAGAGGAAAATTACCTCTCCACTCAAAAAACATAAAGAAAATCCAAACTTTAAAACTGGAGATAAGCAAACAAATTGTACTGTGCTTCAGCAAGGTAATAACTTTCTTTTATGATTTATGAACAATCCAATTTTCTATCCATTCCCCTTCTACTGCTCACCCACTCTGAAATCTAACATATCTCCCTACTTCACCATTATCTCAACTCCTGCAGTGTTTTATTCCCCATACTCATACAAATTTTCTTTAACTATCAACTATATGACAGAACAGACTTTTTTTTTTTTTTATACATGCACTTTCCTGCACCTGTATCAAGAACACAGAATAATTGTCCATATTGGGATAAAGTCCATAGGTATGTTTCACCGCACCAACTTCCAAAGAATAGGTGTGCTTTTGCTTTGAAACTTGGCACAGAAGTTATCCATAAGCTTTTGCACTTGCTTTTAGTGTGGGAATGTTATTTTTTTATGGAAAATAATGCACATAGATTTGAAAATGAGGAATATCTCCTCTAAATGTTACTTCCACTATGGCTTCCTCAACCATACTCTCGCCCCTTCCCTTACCCCTGCGCTATCACCTTAGCTCCTCCTCAGCTACCTCCCTATTTCCCGCCTTTTACTTCCTACATATCTATGCAATTGATAGCAGCCTTGATGGATAAGATGTTTCAGATGTATATAGTGATACACAAGATGTATATAGTTCCTATTGCATTCAGTTCCTATCTGGTACACAGTTCCTTGTACTCAGTTTATTATTGATTTCCATCTCCTTCCTTTATTTCCACCTTTATCTCCTTTCCCACTCCTCTTCCCCCTTTCTCGCCTGCCCAATCTCCCCTCCCCTCGTTTTTTGTAATTTTCCTCCTTTCAATTCATTGTAAACCGGTATGATGTGCCTTACAAATGTCGGTAAAGAAAAGCTCATAAATAAATAAATAAACAAACAAACGTGTGCACATTATTCTAATGCCAAATTGAGAGAAGAACATTTTTAGACATTCAATTTACATGTATAAATAACTATTTGCCCACATAAATGGTTCTGAAAAGCTATAAGTACGGCATACTTGATTTCATAAACCTTTCTGGTTTTAACTAATTTACCTCAGGTAACACATCTTCAGAGGCAGAATAAAAGTATGTATAAACAATAAGCTCTGCGGCAACTTCAATATATTTTTCCTGTGAAAATACAAAAATAAGGAAATTTAAAATGCTACTTATCACACATATTAGAAACAAAATTAAATCTTTTGCATTATAAAACTACTTTCCAATTGTATTTCAGTCTAGTGCAAATTGTGTATACAGTGCCTTGCACAAGTCTTCACACACAAATATTTCACATTCTGCCATCTAAAAACATACAAATCAAAATGCATTAAAGTAGGAATTTATTTCATTGATAAACACAACATACTCTGCATTTTCATCGTGAAACAACCATTATAGAAATACTTCTAAAGTAATCAAGCATTAAAACCTAGAAAGTCTTGATTGCATAAGTCTTCACACCCATTAACTCAATTCTTGGTGAAAGCCCTTTTGCAGCAACAGCAGCAATGAGTACTTAGGATAAATGTCTACCAATGTTGCACAGTGGGATGGTGCATTTTATGCCCATTCTTCTTGGCAGAAGAACTCGAGGTGTTTCAAATAGGTTGGGGATCACCCGTGGACTGCAGTTTTCAAGTCTTGTCACAGATTTTCCATTGGATTCAGGCTTCAGCTTTGACTGGGTCACTTGAAGACAGAGTTGCTTACCTGTAACAGATGTTCTCCAAGGATAGCAGGATGTTAGTCCTCACACATGGGTGACATTATCCAATGGCACCAGGTCTGGAACTTTGATCTCAAAGATTCTAGAATTTTCAAACATACCCTACTGAGCATGTGCAGCTGTAGCTTTCACCCTGCACCCTAGGCAGAATCCCTCAGTCCATGATATAGCTCATATATGGAGAAACCAACTGCCAGGAGAGGTGGGTGGGTTTCGTGAGGACTAACATCATACTGTCCTTGGAGAATACCTGCTACAGGTAAGCAGCTCTGCTTTCTCCAAGAATAAGCAGGATGGTAGTCCTCACACTTGGGTGATTCCCAAACTATAGGCTGTCCGAACAGGACAAAACAGGAAACCGCACAGTGCTGAAAGCACCACCTCTCTTCCTTAGCCTGTGAGGCAGCTGACCTGCACAGGGGTGTAGGCAGGAAAAGAGTTGGGTTCTACAAAGAGAAAACCAAAAAAAGGACAGACACAAAACCTCAATGCATAGCAGAGGTGCCTAAAGCAGGGGAGTGATGCAAATGCCAGCAAGAACCATTCTGCATCATGGAAAACATTACAAGCAGGGTTTTGAATCAGTAAACCCTGACAACGACAGGAGGTCTAGAACCTCTAGAATGCAGAAAAAAGTCTAGAGATGAAAACAAGAGAAGAACTCTTGGACGAAGACCACAGTTTCCTTCGGTGTTACAAGACAACCGAAAAACCAACTGGGGCCCAAGAGCTCTCCAGGAAAAAACCTGCAGTCCACTGGCATCTGAAGGACAGAATGCATCTGCAGAAGTGTACCCCATGTTTGGCTGACAGGCACAATAGGCAGAAAAACCCAAGCAATGCTTAGAAGAATAACCAGCAACTATAGCAGGGTTTGAGACAGACCCTACGTGCCAAAATACTAGACATAGCTGACCATTCAGGACAGCATCAAGAGTTTCAGGGGATGAAAGGCAATCCCTGAATGGAATTGCTAGCCCAAACCCCTAAGCAATGAGATAAGTTAGGCCTGAAGCTCACCCACAGTGCACCCTGTCAAGAGAAGGGCTATCCATTCTGTCTACAGGATAGTTCAGGTGAATAGGAAGGCACTTCAGACAACCCAGTGAAGTGGGAAAAGCTAAAAGCAGTGCTGGCCAGAACTTGGCAAAAATGTAGGGGAAAAACTGGTGAATCTTTCCCTACATATCACGAATGCCCTAGCTTTTCGTCCCCTCCCCTCAACAATCCAACTAGAAGTCAGAAGAAGCAAAGAACACAAGGAGGCAGACCGCTGGACTGCACAGGTAAGAACAAGTCACTAGGTTGTATCTCTCAACCCCAAGCGAATAACTCACTGCTGATTCCAATAGGGAGTTACATACTGAAATAGAGCCCTCAACCTGCTTGGAACAGCTGCAACAAAATGAATCCCCCAGAGAAGAAATCCAGAAACAATCCACCAAGAGACAGGAAGCCGGGATGCCACAAGTGCAAACTCCTGTAGAATAGGATTTCTTCATTGGCCTGGACACCCTAAGGCAGAGCTTTCCAAAGTGTGTGTCGCAACACTTTAGTGTGTCACCTGCAGTGTGCCGGTGTGTAGTGCAAGCCCGGTGCACGTGATGGGGCAGAGCAAGTGGTATACCGGAGAGGTCAGGGGGAGCCAATGAGACCGCCGGTGGACCTCATCCCACTGGCGGCTGAGTAGTGAAGTATCGCTGAGCCGGAGACAGACAGCAGGAAGATTGGCAGGGCTGTGGTGGAGCTCATGTCACCACGGGCTGAAGAAAAAGGTCATGTCTAAACATGCAGGTGCTCCTCCTCCTTCCTACCCATGCGGCCCTGGAAGAAAAATGTTGCCGGAACATTTACAGTTGAGGTGAACTTACTGGCTCTGGCTCACAGTGTCCAGTCGCTCAGCCATGCCCACAAACACATCGGGTCCCAGCAGTTGGACAAAGCGCTCCTCCATGGGCGTGAGCACAATTGGTGGCTCCTCTGCCTGTCTTCTGGATGCACTTGTTGCGGTTTGCCACCTTTAACTGGGCCTTTATGTTTCAGTACCTGTGGACCACCAGCTCCCCAATGCGTCATTTGCCACTACGCCTTGAGATAACCTGGGCGATGGTGCACCAGATCTGGCCCTTGGCTGCCCTCAAGGTCTTGGCCACATGGTTGCTTAGCAGCATGGCATAATGTTACAGCACTCCAGTAATGATCACTCATTGTCCTCCATGCTGAACCTTAATGCCCTCAGACTAGCTCGGCTTGCTGCCTGAAGGGGATGCCACTTCCGCTTCAGGAGAGGTGTCCTCCCTTTCTTCAGTCTCGCTCCCACTCCTTGCTCCCCTCCCTCCCCCCCCCCCCTGCATCTGCCCTACTGACTCACCTCCCTTCTGCCCTATCTGTCTATCCGTAGCCTGGTGTCTTCCTCCCACCGGATTCGCTTGCTTATCCCTCTTCTCCCCTCTCTATCTCTACTCCTGTCCCTGACCTTACTCAAGCTCCTTCCCTTAGCACTCCTCCCCTCGTCCTCCCTCATCCTCTCCTCACGTCTCTCCTCCCTCCCCCTGCCTCTCATGGTCCATCCTCTTCACAGCTCAACATCACCTCGCTTTACCACTCCTCCTTCTGACACAAACAGGACAAACTGACAAATAGTTTCACTCACACAAAGACGACAAAAGACCAAGGAAAGGGAAACAGATGAGAACAGAAGACAAGACAACACACACAGGAAATCAAAATCTATAAGCACCTATTTCCACTAATCCACTCACCAACTCTCCAACACCTGACATACCCTCAAAGAAACAGATGCAGGAAGTATATGTAAACTAGAAAAATAACGTGCCATGCACAAATCGACACGCTGACAACGCAAGACAATTTCCTGTGCGGTGATACATAGGAAATTATACTAGCCCCGCCCATTTTTTGACTGGCGCTATTTCCGCTATATTTATAGCAATTTGATGAATCTAGGCCGTAACTGGAAAAACTACTTACCTGATAATTTCATTTTCCTTAGTGTAGACAGATGGACTCAGGACCAGTGGGTTTATGCTCCTTTGCCAGCAGATGGAGAAGGAGCAAGCTGATGTCACTGTATATATAGCCCTGCAGAGACCCCAGCCTGCCAGTATTCTCTGCCAAAGCAACTGTGTTCAGACTAGGAAAAAACTATTAAAAACAGGAAACCAGAACTGTACTCAACCAACCATAAACACTTAATTCACATAAGATTCTAGGTACCCCAAGCAAGGGACTGGATGAACACTTACCAGTAATCCCTTGGGACCCAGAGCCCCACAGGACGACTACTGACACTCATGGGGCAGCTGCGAGCGGGAAGCAGGGTCTATCAGTCTACACTAAGTGAAACAAAATTATCTGGTAATTTATTTCTCCTTTTCCTAGGATGTAGACAGATGGACTCAGGACCAGTGGGAAGTACCAAAGTTACTCCCCAGTAGGGTAGGAGGCTGCCCAGGATCCAGTCAACACTGCATGTGCAAAGGCTGCATCCTCCCGGGCCTGCACATCCAGATGATAAAACCTGGAAAAAGTGTGTAAGGAGGACCACATTGCAGCTCGGCAGATATCAATTTGAGACACCATGACAGTTCCTGTGCCCTAGTGGAAGGAGCCCTAACCCGAGTAGGCAACAGCTTTTCAGCATCCACAGACGAGACCATGACCAACGCGCTATGGTAGCCAACGAAGCAGGAGCACTCTGCTTACTCCTGCCATGCAGAACAAACAGGCGACCTGTCTCTCGAAAAGACTCAGAGACCTCCAGATACCACATGACAAGACGCTTAACATCCAAGGACCGCAAAAGCCAAAACTCCTCCACATCCCTAAGCATATCCAGGGATGGCAAGGGGATGGACTGATTCAATGAAAGTCCGAGACTACCCTGGGCAAGAAGGATGGAAAGGTATGCAGCTGAAATGGCCCTGGATTCACCTGAAGGAACAGCTCCTGGTAAGATAAGGCCTGCAGCTCAGAAATTCTATCCACAGAACATATATAAAAACCAATCATTAAGAAAAAAAAAACAGTGACCCACTAATCCTGAATAACTACCGCCCAGTCTCAAACCTCCCCTTAATAGCTAAATTAATAGAGAAAACAGTACAGAAACAACTAGATGAACACCTAGACAGTAATAGCATACTGTACCCATCACAACACGGTTTTCGCAAACACTACAGCACTGAGACATTACTTCTCTCACTAACAGACATTTTAAGAGGTTTTGATAGCAGTAAACATTACATCCTTATAATGTTAGACTTATCCTCAGCCTTTGACACAATAAAACATAAAATACTACTAAAAAGACTAGAAGAAATTGGATTACGTGACAAAACAATAAATTGGTTCAACTCATACCTAAGCAATAGGTTCTTTCAAGTCCAGATAAAAAATGTATTATCAGAAAAAGTAAAACTCGAAACAGGAGAACCTCAAGGTTCAGCCCTGTCTGCTACCCTCTTTAACATATACATGCTGCCCTTATGCCATCTGCTGGCGGGCCTGGGAATCATTATATTTATGCAGACGATATTCAATTAATTCTACCAATAGATGACAATTGAAAAAACACTAAATCTAGCAAACATGTACTTAGACATAATAAAACAACTAAACCAAATGGAACTAGTGATTAACATTGACAAAACTGAATTCCTACACTTAGAGCGGAAACATACTGAAATCATTCAAACCCCGATAATACTAAGAAATATCCAGAAAATTGATCTAGCTGAAAAAGTGAGGAATCTTGGAGTAATAATGGACTCAGAAATCAACCTAAAACAACAAATATCTCTAAAAGTAAGGGAAGGCTACGCAAAACTTATGATCATCAGAAAATTAAAACCATTACTTACACCTGCCCACTTCAGAACAGTGCTGCACTTTACTAGGACTTTTACTAGGACTCCCGAATACAACGCTAAGACCGCTCCAAATACTATAAAATACTGCAGCCAGAATACTGACTGGAAAAAGAAGGAGGGACCATATAACAAACTCTAGCAGACTTACATTGGTTACCCATCGAATACAGGATAAAATACAAAGCCTTATGTACCAAATATAAACTAATATATGATAAAGAAGCAGACTGGCTAAACACAGCTAAACACAGCATTACGAGTACACGTCCCACAAAGAAACCTTCACTCAAAGCACTGCTAACCATTCCTTCAGTAAAGTCAGCAAAACTAACCCAGGTGAGAGAAAGGGCCTTATCATTGGTGGGGCCCATACTATGGAACCCACCATAGTATGGTGGGTTCCATAGTATGGGCCTCCTGAAATCAGGGTTCCATAGTATGTGGGTTCCATAGTATGGTGGGTTCCATAGTATGCCTCCTGAAATCAGATTACAGAGTGATCTAAAAACTTAAAAAAAAAATTTAAAAACATGGCTCTTTAAACAAGCCTTTCCTAAAGAGACCGGAAGATAGAGAAAGTACAAGAACACACAGAAGAGCATGAACACAACGCTACTCTCATAAAGTGCATGAAAATACATTATTCAATCTTACAACTAAAGTAAAACTACAAATGAAGAGTAACTTACTAGTACACCCGGACAAGACCAACATTACTCAAATATTGACTTTTATTTATGAAAATTGTAACTGAACCTTATTGGCACCTATTAGAATGTACCATAATTCACATTTACCTACCTTAATTTATATGCCTATTTGTAAACCGTTGCGATGGTATATAAAAATTAGCGACGGTATAGAAAAGATTTTAAATAAATAAAATATATAGCCGCCAGGAACACAGTCTTCAAGGTGAACAACCGTAAGGAAAGGCTATGCAGTGGTTGAAAACGTAGGGCCTGCCAAAAAGTCCTGCACCAAATTAAAGCACCACAATGGAACCGGTAACCTCAAAGGAGGCCTAAGATGCTTCACTCCCTTCAAAAAAATGGGACACATTAGGATGAGACGACAAACACCATTCACCAGGCCTCTGAAACAGGCAAGAGCCGCAACCTGTACCTTCAAGGAATTAAGGGCCAAGCCTTTATTCAATCCATCCTGCAAAAAAATCAGAATGAGAGGAATCTTAAGTGAACGAAGAACACCACCTCACTCCTCACACCAGGCCTCAAAAACTCTCCAAACCTGCACATAAGCCAAGGAAGTGGAGAACTTGCGAGCGTGAAGTAAAGTGACAATCACTGCAGAGGAATAACCATGCTTTAACAGGTGAGCCCTCTCAAGGGCCAAACAGTAAGACAGAATAGAGTCGGATCCTTGTGAAGAACCAGTCCCTGCAGTAATAGATTCATGTGCAGTGGAAGATGAAGGGAGGCCTCCTCCAGGAGTTGTCACAAATCCGCATACTACGGACACCTGGGCCAGTCCTGCGCCACCAGGAGTACTTGCTCCCTGTGGCCTTCGATCTTGCGAATTATCCTGCCCAGCAAGGGCCATGAAAGAAAGGCATAAAGCAATCTGTCTTCTAGCCAGATCTATATGAGAGAGTGTCTATTCCCAGGGACCACGGATCTCTCTTACTACTATAGAATCGAGGAACCTTCACATTTCAAGAAATCGCCAGCAGGTCTAGGAATGGAATGTCCCAGCGATCCACAATCAGCTGAAGCACCTCAGCGGACAACACCCACTCTCTTGGGTCCAGACTCTCCCTGCTGAGAAAGTCTACTCTTATGTTGTCTTTTCCTGCAATGTGTATGGCATTCATCAACTGACACACTTGAGACATCAATTTCTGGATCTGAACTTCCGGTAAGAAAACTGTGTCCTATCCAATGTGAACCAGACCCACAAGTACTCCAATAACTGCGACGGATGAAGATTGCTCTTGGTCAAGTTCACCACCCAACTGAGCTCCTGAAATAAGGAGAACACCTTGTGTGTCACCAGGCGGCTCTCTTCCTAAGACCTGGCTCGAATCAGCCAGTCGTCCAAATGCAGGTGCACCAGGATTCTCTCTTTTCGCAAGGCTACCACTTCTACCCCCATAATCTTGGAAAATGTTCTGGGAGCAGTGGCTAAACTAAAAGGCTGCGCCTGAAACTGATAATGGCGCCCCAGTACCGCAAAGCATAGAAAGGGTTTGTGTTCCAATCAGATGGGAGTATGAAGGTATACCTCTGACAGAACCAAGGAGGTCAGAAATTCCCCCAACTGCACCACCATTTTCACAGAGCATAATGTTCCCATTTGAAAATGAGTTGCCTTCAAATGACAGTTGACCCTCTTGAGGTCCAGGACGGGATGAAAGGTGCCCTCCTTCTTGGGAGCAACAAAATAAATGGAATATCACCTCATATTTTCTTGAGACATGGTCTGGTCAACAGAACAGACCTCAGTCTGAGGAGCCTTTGAAGCGTGAATTCTACTGCCTGCTTCTTCTGCAGGGAGTGGCAAGAAGACACCATGAACACATCCCGAGGAATACTGTGAAATTCAGGTGCATACCCTTTGCATATCAACTCCAGGACTCACTGGTCTGACGTGATCTTGACCCACCTCCAATAAGAGAGAGAGCATTCTCCTATTTCTATTCCAGAAGGTGAGTTGGCAAACCTTCATTGGGAAGCTCGGGAAGGTCTACCACTTGAGCCTGGTCCTCTCTTTAGCTGTTGGGGATGAAAGGACTGAGAACTAGTGAAAGGCCGAGTCCGCTGAAAGGTCGTACCTCTGTAGGGACGAAAACGCCTGAAACCACAGAAACGATACCAAAGGGGCGCTGTAACCGTTTCTTATCCTCTTGTAATGAGGCACAGAAGACGTGCCCCACTTTCTATTCAGTTTCTCCAACTCACTCCCAAACAAGAGCAAGTCTTTAAAAGGCATCTTGGTAAGATTGGCTTTGGAAGCTGTGTCAGCTGACCAATTTCGCAACCAGAGTTGATGTCTGGCCACTATCACTGAAGCCAGTCCTCTGGCCGAGGTCCAAACCAAATCACAGCCTGTGTCTGTTAAAAAGCAGGTTCCAAAACCGTTCTGGAATTCCCTCCAGACTCAACCTCCAGAGAGAGAAGCAGACAAGATTTTGGCACTAGGACGCAACAGGCAGCAATCTGTAAATTCACCACCATTGCTTCAAAGCCTTGCTTAAGAATAGCCTCAATCCTTCTATCATGTACATCCTTCAAATCTGCTCCTCCCTCTACGGGGATAGTTCACTTAGAAATGGTACATACCAGAGCATCCACTTTGGGAAAACACAAATGCTCTCTCATAGCTGAATCCAGTGGGTACACGCCTTCCAATGTCCGACCCCCCTTTAAAATTTGCTTCTGGAGCGTCCCATACCAGATCAATGAATTCCTGAATGGCATCCATCACAAGGAAAAAACAAGAGGCTTTGCGTAAGGAAACCAAAATGGGATTCTTCCTCAGCTCTGATATAGCATCAGAACCAGGGACATCCAGCTGTTTCAAAGTCTGGGATATCAGGGCCGGCAGCTCATCTCTATGAAAGAACCGCAACATAGTTCGATACAGTTCCACTCCTGGAAGAATTTCCCCATCTTTCAGGGAATCAGGATCATCATCATCAGTGCCATCGAGATTCCTGTCAGGAACACCTGCAGGGAGCCGAGGCAAGCCCCAGCATTTAAGCATAGGACTGGAAGAGGGAGAAGCCACCAGCTGAAGGCCCAACTGGACAGAAATGAGGGAAGTGGAGGACTATGCCTGAAGAAAGGCTTGTAAAAAAAAAACAAAACAAAAAAAACAGCAGCCGGGTCCAGACTAAGCCCAGAAGGAATTGGAGTTGGTCCTATAGAACTGCCCTTGCAGCGGAGAAGACAGTCAAGGGAGAACCAAGGTCTGATGTCCCCCCAGTCAAGGCTGTGCCCAACCCATCATCAGAATTGGAAAAGCCAGGCTTAGCAAAATCCAAGGAAGACAACTCTCCTGAGCGTCTGAGCAGCAGGTTAGAAGCCAGGTCAGGCTGAGAAGCTGTAATATGACAGGCAACACAAATAGGAAGATGCTTAGGCTTCTTGCTTACCAGCACCATTGCTGTGGAAAACATGCGTCAGAACGGCTCACGCTCAAACATGAAATGAGCCCAAAAATTAACTGCACAACCTGTGTGCCAAGTTAAGCATATAAAAAAGTTTATGCGAGTATAAAGTGCACAAAAAACAAGCGCACAACACGTGCACAGAGCAGATGCACTGCGTACACCGACGGCCTATAGAGGGCAGCAGAACATGCACAAGAGTACATTAAAATTTACACCACGGCCTACTGCGCGACGTACAAGAAAAAAAGTCTAAGTGCAGGGCCTAGCCCACCAGGGCCACTCAACCTGCCAGGCTGCCCTGTTCCCCAACCTCAACGGGAGCAGGAATGAACGTCTGTACAGCACGCCGAGAACGGAGGAAGTTCTGAAACCCCTTTGTTTCTGATTCAGGTTAAAAAACTCTCAGTTTCTTTTTTTTTTTTTTTTTCAACCTTACCTGAGCTCAACGCTTACCGGCTGAGTACAGAGGCAGTCTCCGGCTGCAGGGGGAGAGGGTATCTGCCGTCACCACTGCGCTCAGCCTGCCTTTCATCTAAATTAGCAGGGAAACCCAGCTACTGGACCAAGGCACACCTCTGAGGGACCACGGAAATCATCTCAGGAATTCTCAACTGGGGGAGGTATCTTTAGGTATCACCGTGGGAGAGCGGGGCTTTCTTTTTCTGAATTCAGAATTTCAAATTTCTTCTTTCATGAAGCTCGAACCAATCACCATAGGGAGATGCACGTCCATCTGCTGGAGACTGAGAACACCAGCAGGCTGGGGTAAAAGCAAGGCTATATATACTGTGACGTCAGCTTGCTCCTTCTCCATCTGCTGGCAGCGGAGCATAAACCCACTGGTCCTGAGTCCATCTGTCTACATGCTAGGAAACTTCAGTTTTGCAACTAAAAAATTATGGAAACCTCTCTCTTCCCTCAAAGAAAATGTATTTTCTTTTATATATGTGTGAATATAAAAAATAAAATTGCATAAGTTTCAAACCTTTAGAGTTGATTCTCCACCGACATAAACAAAAAATACATGATGTCTCTGTTGCACATGGTCAAACATCTGCTGGCTGGGGAGAGTACGAATTAAGGGCCTAAGGAGAGAAAAATTCAGCATCAGCAAACAAAATGTTTTTTTCTGCATGCAAACATATGATTAACATGCTTCCATCACATACTGTTCACTGATCAATAAGATTTACCATATCCTTATCATGCATTCTCTGTAAACATTTTTTCCTTTGCAAAGCAGAGTTGCTTACCTGTAACAGGTGTTCTCTAAGGACAGCAGGATGTTAGTCTTCACACATGGGTGATATCAGGTAGAGCTCAACATGGAAAACATTTGTCAAAGTTTCTAGAAACTTTGACAGACACACCGAGTATGCCCAAGCTAACCACACGTTCACACTGGGTCCCTCTTCAGTCTTAACACAGAGTTCATGAAAAATAAACTGAAAGAAACCCAACTCCACAGGGTGGAGGATGGGTTTCATAAGGACTAACGTCTTGCTGTCCTTGGAGAACAGCTGTTGCAAGTAAGCAACTCTTTCTCCAAGGACAAGCAGGATGGTAGTCCTCACACATGGGTGATTATGTAGCTCCAGGCTGCTCCCAACATGAGCAGCATAGAACAGGTACCAACGTGCACAACAACTAGAGCTGCAAAAACTAGGGGAGCAGGCTGCACCCAAGGACAAAGTCCACAGTAGGAAAAGTTGGGGTTTCATGGCTGAAACAGATTATGGAGGACTGACTGTCCAAAACTGTCTCATCTGCCATCCTTAACCAGACAATAATGAGAGGTGAACGTGTGGAGGGAACTCCAGGTTGCCGCCCTGCAAATCTTGTGAATGGGGACAGCATGCAAGTGAGCCATGCTGGACTTGGTGGACCCTTGGTCTGAGCCAGCATGGCAATTTCTTATGTTCTTAACTGATATGGCATGAACGGAATGAGCAGAGATGTGATCTTCAAGCTGCAAGCCCGCTTGAGCGTAGCAGAAGGAAATACAGTCTGCTAGCCAATGGGATAAAGTCTGCTTAGACACTGCCACTCCCAACCTGTTTTTGTCAAAGGAGACAAAATGTTGCTTGGACAGGTGGTGAGGAGCCGTTCATTCCAGATAAGAAACCAAAGCCCTTTTACAATCCAGAGTATGCAGTGCCTGCTCACCTTGGTGAGCATGCAGCCTTGGAAAAAAGGCAAGACAATAGAATGATTGAGATGGAACTTAGAGACCATCTTAGGGAGGAACTTCGGAAGCATAAGCAGGAACACCTTATGACAAAAATTTGGTATAATGGGGGTGTGACACCAGAACTTGAAGTTCACTGACCATGTGTGCTGAAGTAACCGTCCAGGTACTTCAGTTCGCAAGATCTCAAGGGCTCAAAAGGAGCCTTCATGAGCTGGGACAGGACTTTGTTGAGGTCACAGGAGACCACTGGAGGCCAAGTGGTAGGTTTAAGTTGCAACAAGTCCCTCAGGAACCACCCCACAAGCGGATGGAGATGGAAATGGAGGCACCATCTTCCCTGATGGTATGCCCCGATGGCATTAAGGTGAACCCTCACCGAAGTGGTCTGTAGACCAGACTCGGAGAGGTACAATAGGTAGTCTAAAAGCTCCGGTGAGGAACAAGAGAAGGGGATCCAGACGGTGTCCCACACACCAAGCTGAAAACTCCTTCTACTTGTGATGGTAAGATTTTTTCATGGAGAGCTTTCTAGACTCCAAGACGACTCAAGAAACACTTTCCAAAAGGCCCAGAGCCTGTACCATCACACAGTCAACATCCAAGCCATGAGTGACAGGGCTTGGAGGTTGGAGTGGAGGACCCTGCCCTGGTCCTGAGAGATAAGGTCCGGAGCAGTCGCCAACTGGATTGGAGGGTGTGAGGCCAGCTCCCGCAGAAGCAGGAATCAGACCTGGTGAGGCCAAAAAGATGTGACCAGGATCATGGTACCTAGGTCCTGTTGGAGCTTTTGGAGTATTTTTGAGATCAGTGGAAGGAAGGGTAAGCGTATAGCAGACCAGTGCCCCAGTGAAGTGGAAAGGCATCAGACATTGATCCTCTGCTCACCCAGCCCAGGGAGCAGAATCGATCCACTTTCTTGTTTTCTGGGGAAACAAACAGGTCTATGTCTGGGGACCCCCACAAGCGAAAAATGTGGTTTGCTACTTCAATTGCAGGACCTCTCGTGAGGTTGGAAGGCCCGACTCAAGGAGTCTGCTAGGATGCTGTCCATCCCGGGGAGATACACCACCCAGAGGAGAAGGCCATTCAAGGGCCCACAACCAGATCTGGACTGCTTCCTGACAGATGACCCTGTTCCTCCCTCCCTCACCACCTGATTGTCGGTCTGAACAAGGACCACTTTGCTGTGCAGGTGCTTTCTGAATGCCTTCAGCGTGTACCAGATCACCTGTAATTCCAGGAAGTTTATCTGGGACTGCATCTCCTGCAAGGACCAAAGACCCTGAGTGTGGAGGTCTGCAACATGAACCTCCAACCCAAGACGTGTATTGTGACCTGCAGGGAATGCACTGCTCCCTGCCTAGAGTCGCTCTTGAAAAGCCAGTAAGGGAAGACATGAATCCCTTGCCTCCAAAGATAGGCCCCCACTACCGCCAGGTATTTGGTGAACACACTGGGCACTGACTGTAGGCTGAAGGGCAGTACGCGGTACTGGTAGTGTTAGTCCTCGTAGATACCTCCAATCCGCCGGAGAAATGGGGATATGGGCATATGCATCTGAGATAGAGAGAGCAGATCCAATCCCCTGCCTTGAGGAGGGGAATCAATGTGCTCAATGAGACCATTTTGAACTTCTCCCTAACCAGAAACCGGTTCAATGCCCTCAAATCCTGACAGGGGCGAAGGCCACCAGTTTTCTTGGGAAACAGGAAATACCTGGAGTAAAACGCTTGGCGGGACTGGTTCAACCGCTTGAGCCATTAAGAGGGCAGAGCGCTCTACTTAAAGCAGCTACTGGTTCCCTACTTCTTTCCACTGTGGACACGGAGGAAAGCGGGGTGGAACTCGTTGGAAATGCAATTTGTACCCTGGCCGTACGATGGACATGACCCAGAGGTCAGATGTAATTGAAGTCCATCAGTCTGCGGATAACTGCAGGAGGCCCCCCCACTGGGGGGGGGGGGGGGGGTGTTTCAACACTACATAGCAGGGACTCCCTGGCCTCCAGTCAAAATCTTACAACGGGGTTTTGTGGCAGGGCCAGAGTCAGACGGGGCGTATGAAGTTGTCGTGCCCTCTGTATTGCTGAAGCCACCTCGGACACTTCTAGGAAGCTTTTTGCTGGAAGGCTAGGTGTCTGAAGAAGTGGCTGACAACTGTTGAAGGATTTTATGATAGTCCTTCAGTCCCCGAATAGGTTTTCACACGTACAAGGCAGATCTTCCAGACGGTCCTGCATCTCAGGGTACAGATTGGAGAAGCGCAGCCAAGCCATACAGTGAGCCCCAATGCCTGCTTCAGCAATTCTAATAGCCATCTCGAACACGTATGCAGAGCAGACCTTGTGTTTACCACATTCCAGGCCTAGCTGCATAACCTTCTGAAATTACTCTTGGGGCTTGTTTCCAGAAGTTCCTGGAGTACTGACCCATATAGAGTTAATAGCAAGCGATCCTGGCCGCTAACATAGAGCCTTGAAACACCCGGCGTCTGAGACCGTCCAGAGCTCTATGCTCACGGCCTGGGGAAAGTAGAGGCATGAGTGCAAAGCCTCATTGCCTTCTTTAGGGCGGATTCCACCACCACAGATTGGTGAGGAAGCTGCCGACGTTCAAAACGGTGGTAGGCCGGACCAGATAGACTGCGTCCGTCTTACGATTCACAGGAGGAACAGGGATGGGGCGCTCCCAGAATTGGGCTACCAGTTCCTTAAAAATGTCATGGGCTGGGACAGCCACTACTTCCTTAGGCTCATCCAGAAATTGCAGGGACCTCCAAATATCTTGTGCTGAGAATCATGCTCCGTTAAAAGCTAGAAAGGCACCGACTCCACCATGGCCTTAAAGAACCCCTAGAAGGAAAGATCCTCAGGGGAGGGGAGGGGGAGACTATGACTTCCGCCTCTCCTCAGGTGGAGGGGGCTTCGAAGGCAAATCCTCCAATTCCTCTGTGGAGGGAAAGGATGCTTCCCCTTCCCAGGGATCATAAGGAGCCTACCTTCATTTTGAACGACCGGAAACGCGGGAGGGGGGGGGGGGTTAGAACGCCTTAAGCGTCCAGCCAAAGGCAGAACCGCAAGCAGTGGAAAGGATTAGGGGGTCACATGGATGCCTATGGATCTACTGCCTTTAGGAGCTCTGGGGGCATCAATGGTACTGTATGTATTGGTCCCAAGGGCCCTGGGAGAGCCAGAGGTTGTTGGGGCGTCTTGCACAAGCAAGGCACCAGCACCCCGGCAGCCCTTCCATGGCCGAAGAGTCTCTCACCAAAATGGGAACAGGCGGCAGCAGCAACAATACTCCCCTCGACCGCAAAGGGGCTTGGTGCATCAGAGCTGGCTGCACCATTTGACAAACATTTTCTGTACTGGGCTCCATCTGATGATGTAACATGATTGAGGACTACCATCCTGCTTGTTCTTGGAGAATCATAATTACACCACATTAAAAGATTTTCAAGCAGGTTTCAAAGTATTTAAAGTCATTTGGCATGGGCACAAAGTCCCTAAAACCATAAAGGTGTTAGTCATATGACTTGGGCTGGATTCACCAAAATTCTAGACTCAAAACTTTACAACACAAAGAGTGATGTAATCAGATATGCTAAGCTTGCCCTGTTTTTACTCACATTTCAGTGCACATTTTTGTGAGCTAAACTTTATTCACTATTTAATAAGGATTTACACACAAAAAATATGTACTAAAAATGCAAGTAAACGTTTGTGCAAAATTTTAGACCACCTTTGTGCAAATTCCATTTAACTGAAAGGATGACATACTACTTATTGCGAGAAGATTTATTAAAACCCTGAAGCTCACTTTTTTTTTTTTTTTCATGCTGGAAATTTAACTTGAGTCAGAGATAAAATAAAGTTAACTCACATTTCTGGGGCTGGTATTAGTCTGGTGTTGTACCAGCATGGGTGTGAACCTAGACTAGGGCCTCTTGGGTTTGGAGTGGGCCACTGCACCTGGGAAACCCAGGTCCAGGAGCACAGTGGCACAGCAACATAGACTAACACTAATCCCAGAAACATGAGTTAATTTTATTCCATCTTTGACCCAGGAGTTACATTTTTAAGTCTATAAAAAACAAGCTAAAACACTGAGGTACCCAAGTTCCAAATCTCTTAACTATAAGGACTCTGCCATGGAACCCCCAAATCAGAGTGACTCTCCCCCCGCCCCCTTCATCTACCCACTATCCCATGTACCCATATTACGTGCTGCCCCATACTTATGTAACTTGTAGACCACCCTCCTTCTCCTGTTTCCCTTGTCAGCCATTTAAATATGGCAGGGTTTCAAGCTAAAGTCACTGGTCCAGCCCAGGAACACTATTCTCAACCGACCTACCTCCAACACCCTACAGCCCCCCCCCCCCCCCTAATATGTATCTATCCTGTAGAATAATTCTCTCTTTTGGTTTTCTTGCCAACTATTTAAAAATGAGGAAAGTTTAGCCAAGGTCACTTTTAAAAGGCCAGTAGGCAATATAGGTGGCATTTTTCAGGATACATACATACGGAGGAAGGGCTTTGGGGGGCCTGTAGGGAGGGGTAGTGAGGAGATGGTAGGAACAGTGGTTTAGTTAGTGGGTGGGTGGGAGAGGTTGTAGGTCGGTTGGGGGTTCTCTGGTCTTGGGGCAGAGTCTCTCTAATGCAGGGACAGTGGGGCTGAATCACAGATGGGACCAGAGTCTCCAATTTTTTTAGGTTAAAAATAGTAGAAAGATTAGAAAACTTTACTACTAGCTGATGTAAAAATGTGTGCTAATCTTAATACACCGTTTTACTCAGGTTTTAGCATACATTTCGACTTGGTGCATTTTTAATAAATTCCCAATATATTTGCAATAGGAGTTTAAAAAAAAACCACAAGTAAAAAATATATCTATAAAAATGCTAAATGTTAGCTCATTTATTTATTCACATTTTATTACATCGGTCTCAAAGTTATTAACCTTGCATCAAGAATAAAAATTAAAGGCGCCTCTGCTATAAAAAATGTCTTGAAGGAGTAATATAAAATCAGAAGCATCGAGTAAATCCCTTTCATAAGGCATTTTAAGGTGCCATCACTTCGATTTGTGAAATACATTACCCTCATTTCACTATTCCATTTTATTTTATGCATCTCCCTCTTAATGCCATCATGCCCATCTGAAATTGAGATGAACTACCAAGCATGTTCACAACTGACATAAGGGCAGACAATAGGTATTAAGTTGAGAACAGTTGTCCACCCTCCAATCCTTGAACAATTCTCTTTTGGTACCTTTTTAAGTGCAATTTAGGTCATGAAGTTTTAAATAAAAACAATGGGACACAAACACATTTTAAATCAAATGTTAAACCAATCCTCTGCTTACATCATAAATGTATGAATATTACATTACAAAATGAAGAATTATTGAATGGATTAAGGAAGAACTGCGGGGAGGAGATGAGTCTGCACGCTTAAATTACCATGTACAACATTATGTTTTTCATTTTGATACGGTCTGCCCCAGTGGACTCAATAATAAGATAGAATGGCATTCATTGATTTAAATGGTGTGACTGATGCGGTCATTTAAAGAGTACAGGAGTGGATGATTGAGTAATGATATTTCCGGCACAGAGCCATGTTGAAAGCGGAAGATGCTAAGAATAGGTTTCAATTATTGACTTACATACATACCATCCATGATATGTAAGTAAATAAATGGGCTCAGTGGATGTTGTGAGGAGCATAAAACATAAGTAAAAAAAAAACTAAAACCTAGGTGCAGATGCAACAGTGATTAACAAGTTTAAAGACATAAGTAAGACATTTATGAGTCAAAGCACTTATTTAAACTTTTTATTTGCAAAAAAAAAAAATAAAAACCTATTTAAAAAGTGACGAGATGACCTATAAGGTGGAGATTCTTATGTGTGTGAAACATTTTGGATGATGCCTAGTATGATGGTCATAATTATTTATGTGACATATGGAGTTGGGAAAGGAATAATTATTGAAAAACTGATTGGAATCCACCCACCCACCCTGTACAAAACTGTAGGAAGTTCAGTGGTATTTTGTATTACATTACAAAATAGTCTAGGTTCATGCACCAATATTCAAATATCGTATTAAAGAAATAAAAGCTAACCGCTATTTTATTCCAGTAGAAAAATTTGTGTTGCCTATGCTCCATTAAGAGGATGTTGTATCTAACAACAGTCACTAATACCATCATGACAGAATCCAGGAAACTTGACTGTTACATTGGTCATCTGTTGCCACAAGACATTTGAATGTTAAGGTTGTGGTAATGCTTATTGTAACAGATCACTTCTTGGGACTTAGGAGGCATGTCGTCTAGAACAGAGTAATCAACAGCCCCAGTCACAATGTAGTTAACAATTTTAAAGAAGCTCCTTTGCTATTTCTGTAAAATATGTGACTACAGAATGTACATGGGAATGTAGGATACCATGGCATCCAAAATTTTCAAATATCAGAGCTATCTCCAGTGCTGCGACGACATAATGAAAACGCTCGCGGATCAAATAACCATTAGATGAAACAAAGAATAACTTATGACACATAAGCAACGGAGTGTGAACCCTGATACCAGAGAGGTTCCTGAGGCAGCTGGGACACGAAATGTGATCACATCGAACTGTATCTGCTAAAGGAAGTTACCCTGAATTTACTTCTTTGTGCAAAATAGCAAGAGAACAGCATTTCAATATATGTTTAAGAGAAGCACTCAACATATTTTATATAAATAAGAAAAAAAACAGAAAATGAAAAAATGAGTCTCACAGGATTGATTAAAGACCAATGATTAAAGATGGCCCCATTAACAGTTTAAAAATGGAGCAGTCATGCCCGAAATACCGTGGGATGTTATGAAGGTCTATCATACTCATACCTGATATATGCGATTTGATAGAAAATGGGATTCTTTCTTGAAATCTAAATTTAGAATTCAATGTTGACGTTGTGTTGAATATATAATTTTGGTGTTGTCAACTCAGAAAGGAGTATTATAGAATATAAGCTGAGATTCAATGCCAAGAAGTGCAGAGTCATGCATATGAGGTGTGGAAATCCGAAATAACTAATTTGATGGGAGGTGAAGGGTTGATGTGCACGGCGCAGGAGAGAGACCTTGGGGTGATAGTGTCTAGCGATCTAAAGTCAGCGAAACAATGTGACAAGGCGATAGCTAAAGCCAGAAGCATGCTGGGCTGCATAGAGAGAGGAATATAGAGTAAGAAAAGGGAAGTGATTATCCCCTTGTACAGGTCCCTGGTGAGGCCTCACCTGGAGTACTGTGCTCAGTTCTGGAGACCGTATCTCCAAATGGACAGAGACAGGATGGAGGCAGTTCAGAGAAGGGCAACCAAAAAGGTGGAAGGTCTTCATAAAATGACTTATGAGGAGAGATTGAAGAACCTAAATATATATACCCAGGAGGAGAGGAGGAGCAGGGGAGATATGATACAGACTTTCAGATACTTGAAAGGTTTTAATGATCCATGGTCAACAACAAACCTTTTCCATTGGAAAAAAAATCAGTAGAACTAGGGGTCATGATTCGAAACTCCAGGGAGGAAGACTGAGAACCAATGTCAGGAAGTATTTCTTCACGGAGAGGGTGGTGGATGCCTAGAGATAGTAAGGGATGATTGGAAATAGGAATATTGTTAAGTGGTCTGTGATATGCTGCTATGGCACTGAGATGAACCCTAATGGATGATGTTGCAAGACCAGCTGTGTACAGTGTATGTAGATAATCCATGAGTAACTCAGGTGAACAGTCTAATGGCGTTAGAAGTGCACCAGTTTGAGTATCGTTTCCATTTATAACTAGTTTTTCCTTGTTGAGAGATTCCTGGATTCTAACAAAATGGACTGTGCCGAAGTGGAAACTCCCTGTTCTGTTAAAAGGAGCCTCTCAATCTCCATGCTGTCAAATGGAGAGATGAGTGTAGCAGGTGTAGAAGCGTTCCTTGATCTTGGAAGAGAAGATCTTGGCGATTTGGTAACAGACTTGGGTCCGAGATGGACAGTCGGAGAAGGAAACTATCACGGTTGCCTTGGCCAGGCTGGAGCTACGAGTATCAGTTGAGTTGTCTGCTATGCACTTTTGAATTGTCCTTGTTATGAGTGGTATGGGAGGAAAGGCATACAGGAGGCTTGTCGTCCACGGAATGAGGAAGGCATCCTGGGCAATCCTGAACTGACTTGGTCTTATCGAGCACTTGAGCGTTGATCTCTGTTGCAAAGAGATCTATTGCAGGCATACCCCATTGAATGAAGATGTCTTGGGCTACCTCCGAATTGAGTGTCCATTCGTGAGGATGAAAGATGCGACTTAGCCTTTTCACTCTTGTATTTGCTACTCCTGGTAGGTAAGTTGCTTGCAGATGTATGCAATGTTGGTGAGCATGTTTGAAGATTGTTAGCATCTCCTTGCAAAGGGACCATGAACCGGACCCCCCTTGCTTATTGATATAAAACATTGCCACTTGATTGTCTGTGTAGATCATGACCCTGCGGCCCTTTAAGTGATCTTGAAACACTTGTAACGCATTTCGAATTGCTCTGAGCTCCAATAAATTTATCTGCAGGGTCTGCTCAGAGATTGTCCATAACCCTTGGGTTTTGTAAATCTCGAGATGTGCTCCCCATCCCCTGCGAGACGCATCTATAGTTTAAACTGCGTTGTGAGGAGGAGGACTGAATAATGCTCCTTTGGACAGGGTGGAGTCTAGGAGTCACAATATTATGTCCTGTTTCATCTCGGAGGTAAACGATAACTTCTGTGTCAACGGTTGTGAGTGTTGTTTCCATTGACGTTTTAGTCCCCATTGCAGGCATCTCATGTGTAGCCTGGTGTTGGGAACCGTGAAAATAGCCACCGCCATGTGGCCAAGGACTACCAAAATTTGTCTCGCCGACAGCCTTTGAGTGTTGTTCAACGAGTAGAGAAGTTGATGTAGTTGTGTTATTCTTTCTGTTGGGAGATATGCCCAGTTGCGAACGGTGTCCAGGCCTGCTCCTATAAACTGTAGTCTTTGTGTTGGTTGGAGATGTGATTTCTGAAAATTGATCACTAACCCCAATTCTTGTAAGCACTGTATCACCTGTCGAAGGTAATCGAGTAAGATGTCCAGGATATTATTAGCCAATTGTCCAGATGTGGAAAGATGATCATACCCTGTTGTCTGAGATGAGCCACCACCACAACCATACATTTGGTGAAAACCCTGGGTGCAGCCGATAGTCCAAAGGGAAGAACCGTGTACTGGTAGCGTTGATGGCTGTAGTGAAAGCATAGGTAACGCCAAGAGGATAGATGGTGTGTAAGCATCCTTCAGATCATCCTTCCAGTCATTGGGTTGAATCAGAGGTAGATCGATTTCAATAATAACATCTTGAATTTCTCTTTGGTCAGGAATTTGTTCAATTCCCGTAGATCTAATATGGGGCGAAGGCCACCCAACTTTTTGGGTATGAAGAAGTATGGGGAATAAAACCCTATCTGTCAGGTCTTCGGGACAATCTGTCGAATGGCCTGCTGTTTGCGAAGCAAAGCAATTCCCTCCCTTATGGTTGGAAGCTTTGACTCTTTAAAGTGGAAAGGTGAGGTAGTATGGGTTTTGTGGTAAATTGGAGTTGGTAGCCATGTCGTACTCTCTCTAAAACCCATTGATCGGTTGTTATTCTCTCCCAAGCTGTCAGGCAAGAATGAATTCTGCCAGGTGGTGCTTGATGGGTTATTAAAAAGATGGCGTTGATTTTACTGCAGCAGCTGGTTGTTGTGTCTGTCTTTGGTTACGTGGCTTACTCCTACGTTGAGTTGTGTTGTGTTGATTCGGCAGAGGACGAGGGTAAGATGGATACGTCTGTGTACGAAAGGATTGATAAGACCTGTAAGGTAGAGATGTGAATCGTGTGCCAGATCGTCTTAACGATCAGATTCGGCTGGGGGGGGGGGGGGAATCTGATCGTTAAGATATGTGAATTGGAATTGTTTCCGATTCCAATTCACATCGCTAATTTTTTTTTAGGGAGGCCCGCGCTGCTAAAAAAAATAAACCCACCCAACCCTTTAAATCGACCCCCCCAAAAAACTTTTAAAATTATCTGGTGGTCCAGGGGGGTCTCGGGGAGAGGAGAGATCCAGGGGGGCCTCGGGGAGAGATTTCCCGTTTTCAGGCATCAGCTGTTCTAAAAATAAATTGCGCCGATGCCCCTTTGCCCTTACCATGTGACAGGGTATCCGTGCCATTCGCCGGCCCCTGTCACATGGTAGGAGCACTGGATGGCCGGCGCCATCTTTAAAGATGGCGCCGGCCATCTTTACTCATCAGCCCATATTATAGAGTATAGTATAATAGGGGCTGATGAGTAAAGAAAAGCTGATGCCTGGGAACGGGAAATCTGTCCCCGAGGCCTCCCTGGATCTCTCCTCTCACCGAGGCCCCCTGGACCACTAGGTAATTTTAAAAGGTTTTGGGGGGGGTCGGAGGGTGGGGTCGATTTAAAGGGTCGGGTGGGTTTGTTTTTTTTTGGGGGTGTTTTTGTTTTTTTTTTTTTAAATCGGGCCATCGGCGCCATTTTAATTAGTGGCAGCCAAAATGGTGCCGATGGCCCGAGAGCGGGAGATCGCGCCGGGACCCCCCCAGACCACCAGGTAATTTAACATTTTGGGGGGTTCGGGAGGGTGGGGGAGGGTAAGGAATTGGTTTTAAAGGGTCGGGGGGGGGTTAGGGGTTGTTTTTGGTGTGCCGGTTTTCCCGCCCTTCCCCAAATAATTCCCGTGCCCTATTTAACGATACAATACAAATGCCCCTGATGATAAATCGGGGGCATTTGTATTGTATCGTGCACTCTAACGATTTAGGACGATTTTAAAATTATCTGACGATAATTTTAATCGTTCAAAAACGATTCACATCCCTACTGTAAGGCCTACGGGCATAGGATTGTCTACGAGTAGATCCTACATAACGACGCGTGATCGAGTAGGGAGGTTGTGATGTTAATGATTGGACTGCTAGAGCTTCATCTTAATTTGCCGACTGTGTCTTGAAATCGTTCTCCGAACAGGTTGGCTCCTGTACACGGGAGGTTAGTTAGTTTCTCATGTAAATCTTCTCGTATCGTACTAGAACGTAACCATGCCATCCTACGGGCTGCGATGGCTGTTGCAGATGCTCTAGAAGATGTTTCAAATCCCTCATATATAGACCGCAGAAGGTGTCGAGAACACTCTTCCATGTCATGAAGAGGCTGTGGTATCTGATCAGCTGTCGAGGAAAGCATACCTTTTGTGGCCTGTATGCACTCATAGGTACTGTACCATGTAGAATTGATGGTGCATAATGCGGGCATTCAACATTGAGTTATGGTGCATCTTTCTGCCAAACTCATCTAAATATCGGTTGTCTTTGCTTGGTGGATATGAGGTATGCGACTTTGATTTTTTGAATCTTTGCATTGCAGACTCTACCATAATTGAAGCATGTGGTAGTTGAGGCATAGAGTAAGGCAATGTTTTCCGCAAGCAAAATTTTATAGCCGTTTTCTTTGAAACCGCTGACAGAGAGTAAGGTGTTTCCCAAGATTTCTGTAAGATGGTATGTAATTCTTCCTGTGGTGGGAAAGATGTTGGTTCTCCCGGAGCATAAAAAATCTTTAGGAGACCAAAGGTTTCTGATGTAGGGTCTGTCTCCTTTTGTACCTCCAGATGTAATATCGTGCCCAATTTTTCTAAAACTTTTGGGCATGTCAGGTCCTCTGGAGGGGAATACTGTTTGTGCGGTTGTTCCTGTGGATCAGATAGGAATCCGGTAGATGACGATGGGGATGTTTGCGGAGACAGAGAATCGATAGTTGTATCTTGCTGTTGAATTGGTGAAATTGGACGTTTTGCTGTCGGGGATGCCGGAGGCTCCACCGACGGTTCTCTAGAGGTATGTATACTGTGTTCCGGGGAACTCACAGATAGTTCGTTGGACATCTTAAAGGATGATTGAAGAGTTTCGTAAACCCTGCCAACGATTGGGATAATTGAAAAAATGCCTCTTTTGTTTAAGGAGGCATTGTTGAACAACCAGATTGTTTTGGTAACACTCACATGCTTTAGGTTGCACCGGAGGAATTTGAGGGGAAGCACTTGGCACATCATACTTCTTCTCCATCTTGCCCTCTGTGGTCCTAACAGAATTATCTGAGGATGAAGATGCAGCAGAGGAAGTGATTTGTATTATGTCTCTATGAGATAAGGTGCCTACACTTCGTGCATGAGATGACCTAGAAGTAGAAGGGCTCACTTCCCATGTGTCTCACGTTTTCACAGCCTTTTGATGTGAGTGACGTGATTGCCTATGGTGATGGCGTCCTGTGTGGATTCCACTTCCTGACGGTGATCATCTGATACGTTTTGATTTCACCTCTGTAGAACTGGAATCTGAAGAGGTGGAATGAGGTACATCTGGAGACTGATGTCGTTTTAACCCCTGTGGTATTGAATGATATGGGTGTTTGGACTGTTGTAGTGCACTGTGCTTCAAATTTCTTTGCTGCCGTATGCTCCAATGCCTTCGGTGCCATGTGCGCAGATGTCATTTTGAGCGCAGAAGGTTTATGTGCCGACGGTGATTTGGGCGCAGAAGGTACTTCGAGCGCATAAGTTGTAGGCGCCGTTGTTTCCTGCGCCCATCGCCGAGGCTCTCTCGGTCCTCTCGGATCCGGTGGCCTATGTTGTCTCAGCAAGTCCTTACCTCCAAGCCTGGAGGGTTGAGGATCCCACGACGATGCTCATTTTTTTGATGTAGCCGTTGTCGTCGAGGGGCCAGGCGAAGAACGAGCCTCCAATGGCTCCGAAAAACTGAAAAGTTCCCGTATCCTATAAGTCCGCTGTTTTTGGGCTCTTGGGGACATTCGGGCACAAAATTCACAATTTTGTAATTTGTGCTCTGGCCCCAGGCATCGGTAACATCGGTCATGGCCATCCGTGGCCGACATTACCTTGCCACAGGTACAAGGTTTAAACCCCGACTTTGACATTTCTAAGAAAAAATAATAAATGTTGAGAAGAAGTCAGTCCCGCGTGCGATCCCGCTCGCAGAAAGAACAGACTGAGGAGAATCTGTTACTTTCCTGCATGGGAACACATGTGAAGCCGCAGAGAGCTAAAATCTAAATCTCTGCTTGGTAAAGCTCCGCCTCCTGGACCTGATTGACAGATCCCATGACAGCATGGCTGATTCATCCTGCTATAGACGGGAAAATCTGTAGTACTCTTTCCACATCCAAAGTATGCCACAACCTATCACTTTTTTAACAAGAGAATCAGATACACTAAGGGTAGATTTATTAGATTTAGCTGAAACATGAAGGCTACTTTAGGAATAAAAGTGGGATTCTATTCTAAAATCTACTTTTGTCCTGATAAAATACCAAGTATGGCTATCGTGAAAGAGCTTACAGCTTCCCTACTCTTCTTGCCAACATAATTTAACAGAAAGAGCACTATACGAGAACAACATTTTACAGATACTGCCAAATGATAAAGAGGATGGAACGATTCCCTTATGAGGAAAGGCTAAAGAGATTGGGGATCTTCAGCTTGGAGGAATGAGGACTAAAGGAAGATATGATAGATGTCTATAAAATGAGTGGATTGGAATGGGTAAATGTGAATCGTTTGTTTATACTTTCAAAAAGTACAAAGACTAGGGGACATCCAATGAAGTTACTAAGTGATACATTTAAGACACATAGGAGAAAATATATATATTTTTTTTTACTCAACATATAATTTAACTCTGGTATTTGTTGCTGGAGGATGTGGTATAAGCTGTTAGTGTAGCTGGGTTTAAAAAAGGTTTAAACCAGTTCCTAGAAGAAAAGTCCATAAAACATTAAGTTAGACTTCGGGGAAATCCACTGCTTGCCACTGGGATAAGCAGCATGGATTCTACTGAATTTAGGAATCCTGCCAGGTACTTGTGGCCTGGATTGGCCACTATTGGAAACTGGATGCTGGGACCCTTGGCCTGACCCAACATTGCAAAACATATGTTCTTTATTAGTCCATTTAAAGTTATAGTCTGGTTACAAATTGGGATGGATCTCTCAAAAGGAGGTTTTACTCTACTCACTTCCTTGTTATCAGTAATTCCCCCATGTCATATTTAAAGCAAAAGCCCTTATTGTACTTGCATTTAATAATCTTTCTGAATCTTTCTACAAAACCATTAACACTTCCAAGGCTGATGTTTTAAAAAGTGCTACCGCCCAGGTCCTTACAGTCTGCAAATATAATGCAAATTCTAGAATATGCCCAATTCATAGACTGCTCTCTACACCTTAGATTGTTTCCATTACTGCTAAATAACCCATTATCTAACAATCCTTGCTTTTACTAAAATGCAGTTAATTCTAAAGCTTTCTGTGATTCAAGTCATACTGGGCACAGTAAAATTTTTCTTGATTGGCAACTACACAGAAGGCTGGATGGGCATACTGATCTTCAGCATTCTAGTAAAGAAATGGACATAAAAATGAACCCTAACTTAAGGTGTCAAGGAACTGACAGGCAATCCATCACCAGGACTTGTCTTGATGTCTTACAGTTGTGTGCAAAAGATTAGGCACCTCTGGTCAAAATGTATTTTTCCAATAAATCCTTAAATCAGGGGTCGCCAAACTACTGCCCGCCGGTAAGATCCCAACCACAGAGCTTGTTTTTCCGGTCTGCCATGATTTTTCTTGGCATGGCTAGATTTGGCTCATGGAACCATTTTAAAAAAATTAATGTGGGGAAGTGAAAGAGGCTGGTGGTGTTTCCTAGGCCCCACCTGCAAACGAACTGCTGAACACACTAAAAAAATGAGCCACTGGCCAAGAGGTTGGGCTCCACCAACAGAGGATGCTGGTTTGGTGAAGTAATGAGCTGCTAGCAAGGAGGTCAGGCCATGCCAGCATAAGGTAGTGAGAGTAAGTGAATGAGGGGAGGGAGGTGAATGAAAACAAGAGGAAGGAAGGGGTAAGAAGAGAGGAGACTGAAGGGCAGCAGGTGAGAAGAGGGGAGGTGAATAAGAAAACAGAAAGGGATTAAAGGAAATGAGTATGTGTGAGTAGAGGGGAAGAGAGAGTAGGGAAAGAAAGTGAGAGGCTAGAGAGGAGTGAGAGGAAAAGAGATGGGGTGGAAGAAAGCAGTGAGAACAAAGAAGGAAGTACAGAAAGCAAGAGTGAGGGATATGAGTGGGAAAGCATATGTCACAAACATACCAACCAGCCATTTACTCCCACCCATTTCCACAGGGGTGAGATGTGGATCCCAAGAAAGAGGGGAAGCATCAAGGGTATAAGAGCTGCCAACTTCCTAGAAATATTTTTAGTGACACCCTATCTGCCATACCTCTGAGAACCTGCCTTCCCTCTTCCACAGCATTTCAAATCAATGAAAAGGCCAAACTCAGAGGGAGACCTTGTTCTTTCCTCTCCCACCTTCACAACTCCAGTGACTATAGTGTATTACTTTGATAATTACAGTATGCAGAATTTAAAATTATTATGCGCAGAGGTCTTATTTTGTGCAGAATTCTTCCACAAGTAACTGGATAGAGTTTTGGAAAAAAAAATCTAGCTGACATTTCATTCTCCTGTTATCTATTTAATTGCTGCATTTGTTGCAAATGTTAGATTTGTTTTTTTCCTTAAAGTTAATATTAGATCCACTAAGTAACCCTTTTCATCCACCCACTGTTGTAGAGATAATGACCTCAACCTCCTTCACTAAGGCATCCAGATTATTGTGGGCTCCTGTCCCTTCCAGCTCCATGTTGCGGACACATTCAACTTGCTTTGCTTCTGGCTACCGCCTGGCCAAGCACTACAGCAGGGGAGGCCAATTCCAGTCTTCAGGAGTCAAACAGGCCTAGTTTTCAGGATATCCATAATAAATATGCATGAAATACATTTGTAAATACTTTTAGAAAGGAGGCAATGCATGCAAATCCATCTCATGTCTCAGTAACTAAGCACCTCCGCTCTGGGTTCTCTTAATCATTGCCTACTGTCCTGCATCTAGCTTCTCTAAAATGCTACTGAAAACCCAGAATATACTAACATCATCACTTGTGGGTGCAGAGGCCAGCTGATAAAGGCAGGCCACTGTTGTAATCTAGGACATGCTAGCATTCAGGCAGACAATATTGGCGCGTGTAAAATGAGCGCTCATGATTGAGCGTCCACTCTCCTAACGCGTGCCGATCCACCTCTCCCGAGCGCCCGATTTAATATTTAAATGGGCTGCCGCAGTAAAAAGGAGGCACTAGGGAAAACTGTGTCCTCCTAACACCACCTTGGCATCAGGCGACCAGGAAAGGTGGTTGTCAGTGCGGGTTTAAAAAAATGGACGCTCAATTTTACAAGTGTCCATTTTCCTAACCTAACCATCTGTGACAAAAAAAAAAAAAAAAAAAAAAGTGTTTTTAAATTTCCCTTACTCCTTTTTTGGTTCCTCCGACTTAATATCGCCATGATATGAAGTCGGAGGAACTATGGAAAAGCAGTATTTTCTGTTTTTCTGTTAACTTTAGGGGCTTCTCAAGAATTAATGCCTGCTCCGGGGCAGGAGTTAATTTTTGAGAGTAAAAATGTATGTATCAGGCGTACTTTTTTTTTTTTCAGAAGTGGGTAATAGCTAATAGCCTCATTACTATGAATTTACATGTGATGAGCGCTATTAGCTACTCGCTGGTTTGCATGTGTTTTTTTGGACGCGCTAATCCCCTTATTGCATAAGGGGTTTTGGACACGCATCCAAAACGTGCTTGTAAAGCCATGCATGTAGCTGAGCGCACTATATTGCAGTGGTCTGAAAATGCTATATTTATTTATTTTATTTAAAATCTTTTCTATACCGTCGTTTAGTAATGCACCATCACAACGGTTTACAGAGAGGCACATAAATTTAAATGTGGTTAAAAACTTTCTAACAAAGTGCCAATAAATTTTTCAGTAACATGTTTTGATAATATAAGGAATATGATGAGTGATCTGGATCTTGTCCATTTATATGATTAATAGGAAAACCATATAAGAATTGTACTTTATACTGCAAATCTCTTATATTAGTATATAATTATGAGTAAAAAATAATAAAATATAGAAGTACGCTATGTGTAGATGTTCTTTTGCCTGTTCATTTAGACTTCTTATTCTCCGTTCTCACTGTAAAATGCTTTTTTGAAAAGCCATGTTTTTTAATTAATTTATTTTTTTTTTTAAGAGTTTTAAATCTCTCTTTAACCTTGTTTCGAGTGGCAATGTGTTCCATAATGTTGGTCCAGCTAATGATAGTGCTCGCTCTCTAACTTGGGTCAGTTTTGCTGTCTTGACAGAGGGGATGGTTAAAAAGCTTTATTGGCTGATCTAAGATTTCTCTGGGGGACATGTAAGCGTAGTGCTGTGTTTAACCAATCAGCTTTTTCTTCGTTGATTAGGCTGTGAATTGTGCAAAGTGTTTTATATTGCACTCTTTGTTCTATTGGCAGCCAGTGTAATTCAGCAAATGTTTGAGTGATGTGATCTCTTTTGCTTTTACCAGTAAGTATTCTGGCAGCAGAGTTTTGTAAGATTTGTAGAGGTCTTATTGTTGAATATGGTAGTCCCAGAAATAGTGTGTTACAGTAGTCTGTGCTAGCGAATATAAATGCTTGTAGAACTGTTCGAAAGTGTGCTTGGGTTAATAGGGGTTTAAGCCTCCCGAGGACCATAAGTTTGGCGTAGCCTTCTCTAACTTTCAGTGATATGTGCTGCTTAAGGCTGAGTTCCGTGCCAATTATTACTACTAGGTTTCAAGCTCTCTCGGTTAGCTCCACTTTTTGATCATTTTTAAGTTTGATGGGGTTTTGAATTAACTCAATGTTTTTACATTCTAGGTGTATAAATTCAGTTTTTTTTATGTTATCACTAGTTCCATTTGGTTTAGTAATTGTTTAATTATATCTAGGTACATCATTGCTAGGTTTAATGTCTTTTCAATTGTTTCATCTACGGGTAATATTAGTTGAATGTCATCAGCGTGTATGTAGTGTATAATACCTAGTCCTGCCAGGAGGTGGCATAGAGGTAGCATGTAAATGTTAAATAGTGTCGCTGAGAGTGCTGATCCCTGGGGTACTCCTGTTTTTAGCTCGATTCTGTCTGATATTGTGTCTTATCTATTGTTTAGGTAGAATCTAAACCATTTGTTTTGTTATTTAGACCTATTTCTTCTAGCCTTTTTAGTAGTATGATATGGTTTACTGTGTCAAATGCTGCTGATAAGTCTAATAGTATCATAATGTAGTGTTTTCTATCATCAAATCCTCGTAGTACATTATCAGTTAGAGCGATTAGTAATGTTTTCTAAAGCCGTGTTGTGAGGGATAAAGTATGCTATTATTGTCTAGTTGTTTTTGTACCGTTTTTTCTATCAATTTAGCAAGTAGGGGTAGGTTAGAGACTGGTCTGTAGTTACTTAATATATTTGAGTCACTGTTTTTTTTTCTTTAATATTGGTTTGATTATTGCACCTTTAAGTATATCTGGCATTGATCCTTCGTTAAGGGACAGGTTAATTATTTTGGCTATTGTATGGGAAGCTGTGTCAGCTAGTTTTTTTATGTCCATGGTAGGAATTGTATCAATTTTATGTGATGCTGGATTTACATTTTTTTTTAGCATGGATTCAACTTCGATATTGGATATCTCGTCAAATGTGGACCGTTCTGTCACATCTCTTGTCTGCATCTTAATTTCCTGTTTTGTTGAATTCGGGATTTTTGTTTTTAGGCTTGTGATTTTTGTCTATGAAATAGTGTGCTATTTTGTTACATTTATTCTCTTGTGGGGTTTGTGGTGCTTCTGTTTTATCATTTGTCAGATTTTTAACTATGTTAAATAGTGTTCTTGGGTTGTTTGCAAATTTTTCAATTTTTGAGCTAAAGAATAGTTTTTTTGCGTCAAATTACTTTTTTGTAATAAGCTAGTTTTCTGAATTGAGTCTGTTATCTTTTTTCCACTCCTTTTCCTTTTTTTCTCAGATTGCGTTTGACTTCCTTTATCTTCTTGTTATACCACTGGTTTAATTGTTTAGGCTTATGGATTTGCATTCTTTTTGTGGTGTTTATATCATCTGCTAATTTACTTGTGATTGCCAGCCATACTGTTACAGCTTCGCAGTCTTTGTGGTCAAAGTGTATTAATGTTTCTTCTAGTTTGTTTTTCAGTATTTCTGTGTTATATGGTGGACGATCTTCAAACTCTAATGGTTCATTTTTCTGTATTTCTGTTGGCTTTAGGCATTTAATAGTAGACTGAATTAGAAAATGATCTGACCATGGAATTTGATTATATTTAGTATTCATGTGTTCAAGGAAGCTATGGTTGATATGTCAGATCAAGTGAGGGTCCTGCTTTGTGTGTGGGTCTATCTGTAATTAATGTGAACCCTAATGCTATCATATCATTTAGTGTCTGGCATGTATTTGTTAATGGGTACATGTCCATGTGAAGGTAAAAATCTCCAAGCACGATGGTTGGTTTGGAGATGTTTAGGTTTACCATTAAGTATTCGATTAGTGGGGAGATGTTTAGGTTAAGCAGGCTGGGGGGGGGGGGGGGGCAATAACTAAAGCATATTTGCATATATTCGGTATTAAAGAATGCAATCTCATGGTTTCTAGGAGGTGTTATAGGTACCAGTTTGCATTTGAATTTTTTTTCAATAATTAGTACTAGGCCACCTCCTCATTTGTTTGTTCTGGGAATTGAAAATACATCATAATTTCTGTGTGCTATTTGGTTCTTTAGGATAATGTCTGATTTTTTTTTTTAACCAAGATTCAGTGATTGTGACAAAGCCTGGTTTATTGTCATACAGTAGGTCAGTCACTATTGAGAATTTCTTAGTTATCGATTGGGCATTAACTAGTAAGAATGTTAATGTTATTAATATATTCAGATTTAAAATGTTTGGATTATTAGTCTTTCACTTGAATGGCGTTACTTAAGTTTGTGTTCTTAGTTACTATTGTTTTGTATTTGTCTTTTGGTTTTCTTAAGTATTTGTTGCTGTACTTACCTTTGTTTAGGCATGTTTCAATTCATTTATTTATTTATTTTTAATTTTTATATACCGAAGTTCTTGTAGGGACTACAAATCACTCCGGTTTACATACAACGAAGAACTGCTCAACAAAGAGCAGAGCTTTACATGGAACCGTATAACATATGGAACAGTATAACTGGTTGACAATTTAACATAGTGCTAAATAAAGTAATAATATTTTAACTGGTAATAAATAAAGAAATATAATATTTTATATAAGAAGTATAACTATTTAACGTAGCAATAAATATAAATATAAACAGTGCCTAATATATATATGAAATAAAGTGAATTTTTGAGCTCAAAGATAATTGTCCAGTTGCAGATTCTGATGTCACAATTGCTTGTGACATCTGGCTGCCTCCTTCTCTTACCGTTTCCATCACGTCCAGATTTGGTGTGTGCTTCGCTATTCCCCACTCTCCATTAGGTGGATTATAATTCTGTCTTAATTGCTCCTGTGTTATGTTTTTGTGGTTTTTTTGTTTTTATGTAATGGTTTTATGTATTTTAATAATGCATGTTCCTCATACCCCACCTTGAACATAGGAAGGGCAGGTAAATGATTTAAAATAAAATAAAACTACCTTTTATAAAACTTTCTGGGATGTGCCTGAAGGTGACACCATGGATAGTTACCACTATACCTCTTACAGGTACTCCATGTCATCATTACTGAAAAAGGATATTAAAAAAAAAAAAGAAGAAAACAATCTTTCCTACTCTTTCTGCTAGAGACAGAAGGAAATTTGAGGCATAAACATGAATATGGCTATCCAAAAGGGACATCTTTGCTTGAAATTTGATCTGTCTTGATCTACTAGTGGAACAGCACTATCTGAGGGTCTAGTCTGTTCTGAGTGGAAAATCTGATAAAAGTAAACAACTTATATAATGCAAGTGACATCACACAAAATGTTCAGTATGTGGCAGCCTTGGTGAGGCTGCTAAATCAGTTTCATATATATATATAAAAAGTGTAGTCAATTTCTATCACCAGAATGATTTTCTGTTGTGCCATATATCACACCTTTTGAGTGGCTTGTCTTCTCATATGGTGATATAATTATTTTTTAAATGTTTTTATTACCATATACATACTTCTGATTTTGGCATTAAGATTTATTATTTTACTTGTCACTATGTCATACGGCAGTAGTTAAAATTTGAGGGTCTGGTGCGTGTGTGTCAGTACTGAACTATAACCTTTCTACTTCCATTCTTGGAAGCAGGATGTAGACCGGGTTTAAACCTTGGGCCCAACTGTTCTTGTTTGTTTTCCCTCTCCTGGCCAAAAATAATTTTGGTGAATCAAGCCATTTTATTTTTATTTTATTTATTTAATATATTTCTATATCGGACTTCATGAATGGGATTCATATCAGGCCGGTTTACATGGAATTTGGGGGATTAACAAGTGTAACCAAACAAGAAGGCGGAAACAAGCAAAGTTACATATAACAAGGGGATTGAACTTGGGGGCTATAGTAGCCAGGAAGTAGACAGAGAGGAATTAACTACATATAAATAATATATGACGTGTTAAGAGATTAGTGAACATCCCATTCCTTGGGCTGAGTCTGACGTGATATTTTAAGTGACATTTTAAGTTAGGGGAAGGCTTGGAGGAACAGCCACGTCTTAAGTTTTCTTCGAAAGGTAAGAAGGCAGGGTTCCAGTCTTAGGTCAGTCAGTAGTCTGTTCCAAAGGACAGGGCCTGATGTGGAGAAGGAACGTTCTTTGGTGGATGTTAGACGGGTGGATTTAGTAGGAGGGACTTGAAGAGTTCCTTTATATGCTTCTCTGATGGGTCTTTCCGAAGAGCGGTGTTTGAAAGGGGTCTGAAGGTCTAGTGTGAGCTGTTTGTGGATGGTTTTGTGGATTATAGTGAGTGCTTTATGTAGAATTCTGTATTTTATTGGCAGCCAGTGTAGGTTTCGGAGGATGGGGGTGATGTGAGCACGTCGGTTGGTGTTGGTTAAGATTCTGGCTGCTGCGTTCTGGAGCATTTGTAGAGGTTTTGTGGCTGAGATGGGGAGCCCCAGGAGTAAAGCATTACAGTAGTCAGTTTTCGAGAATAACGTAGATTGAAGGATGGTTCTGAAGTCCTGGAAGTGGAAAAAGGGTTTGATTCTTTTTAGAACTTGAAGCTTATAGAAACAGTCCTTTGTGATATTAATTGATTTCTTTAAATTCAGATGATTGTCTAGTATAACTCCTAAATCTCTAGTTTGAGAAATCTGTGGGACGAGAGCTGTTATATCGGTGTTGGTCGAGTGTTCAGGGGAGATAAGAAGGACTTCCATCTTGGATGCATTGAGAACCAGGTTCAGGCTGGAGAGGAGGCTTTTTATGGACTTCAGGCAGTTTTCCCAGTAGTCAAGCATTTTTGGCAGGGATTCTCTTATGGGGATCAATATCTGAACATCATCTGCATAGAGGTAGTGTGTTAATTTTAGGTTTGTGAGCAGATGGCACAGGGGCAGTAAGTAGATATTGAAGAGGGTCGGGGATAAAGAAGAGCCTTGTGGGACGCCTAGCGTTGATTTATAACTTGGTGATTCTTTGTTGTTGACTCTAACCTTGTAGCTTCTATTGTTGAGGAAAGAGTTGAACCATTTGAGGGCGAGTCCAGCGATTCCAATGTCTGATAGACATTTAGCAGAATGGCATGGTTTACCGTATCGAAAGCCGCTGAGATGTCTAGGAGGACCAGTAAGTATGAAAGCCCTTTGTCAAGACCCAAGAGGATGTGGTCTGATAGGGAGAGGAGAAGGGTTTCAGTACTGGAGGATTTCCGGAAACCGTACTGTGAAGGGTATAGTATTTTATTTTCCTCAAGGTAGTCAGAGAGTTGTGTGTTCACAACTTTCTCTGTGAGCTTCGCTAGAAATGGAAGGTTGGATATGGGTCTGAAATTGGAGAGTTCTTTTGTATCCAGGTTGGGTTTCTTCAAGAGGGGTTTGAGAGATGCAGTTTTTAGCTCATCCGGGTAGATTCCTTGGGCTAGGGAACAGTTTATGATGTTGGTCAGTGATCTATAGATGGTGCTGGGGATGAGGAGCATAAGTTTGGTTGGGATGTGGTCCGTCGAATGGCTGGAAGGTTTCATTTTCTTAAGGGTGGATTCTATCTCCAGGGTGGTAGTGGGTTCGAAGGAGTCGAGGGTGGCTCTAGAGCGATGGGTGGGATTAGAATTTAGGGTAGGGGGCATTGGGTTAGTGGGGAGAAGTGCAAGTGTATTTGTAATTTTATCCTGGAAGAAGCCTGCTAGTTCATTGGCTTTACAGTGAAGAGTTTACAGTATTCTTCTGAATGGGGTAATTCATCTTTAAAACACTTCCATGAGGCAGCAGAAAATATATACAGTTGTCCCACAAAAATCTGTCAAACATTACTGTGACTGTAGATATATATATATACCAGATTAGATTTTAGCCATTAATATGAATAGACAGGACTGTCATATCACAGAACTTTCTCAGTTAGACAGCAAGGAAATATTTTTAAATAGTGACAAAAAAATCTTTCCTTTTGATAAGTGGCATCTGTAGACAAGTCACAATTTATAATAATTTTCAGAAAAGAAAAAAAAAAATGTACCTAATCCCAAAATACAAAAATGTCCAAATTCAATAGGCAGCTGTAAATACATTAAACTATTGGATATAGCAAATGTTGCTTACCTGATGTAACAGGTGTTCTCACAGGACAGCAGGATGTTAGTCCTCACAAATGGGTGACATCGAGGATGGAGCCCACCACGGAAAACATCTGTCAAAGTTTAAACAGAACTTTGACTGGCCCCTACTGGGCATGCCCAGCAAGGCACTGACCCTGCAGCCAGCAGGGATCTCCCTTCAGTCTGGTTTTCAAAGCTACAGGCAGTGCCTAAAAAGTAAAAACAAAACGAACCCAACACCGCGGGGTGGCGGGCGGGTTTCGTGAGGACTAACATCCTGCTGTCCTGTGAGAACACCTGTTACATCAGGTAAGCAACATTTGCTTTCTCACAGGACAAGCAGGATGGTTGTCCTCACAAATGGGTGAGTACCGAGCTGAGGATGTCCTGGCTTGCACCAAATGCACCCAACGACGTGCAACAGGCACAACAACTGGGGTGGAATTTGGGAAAGGGCATCCGCACCCTACTGGGAAGGTGGAAGGGTGTTGGTACATCATGTTGGAAAAAGGTTACGCAAGACAGATTGGCCGAAGATGGAGTCCTGTCTTCCAGCCTTGTCCAAACAATAGTGGGCTGCAAAGGTATGGAGAGAACTCCAGGTTGCAGCCCTGCAGATGTCAGGAAGCGGCACCGATCGAAGGTGTGCTACTGAAGTCGCCATGGCCCTCACAGAGTGTGCTTTGACACGGTCTTGGAAAGGAATGCCAGCTTGCTGATAACAGAAGGAAATGCAGTCCGCCAACCAGGAGGAAAGAGCCTGCTTACCCACAGGTTGTCCTAACTTGTTAGGATGGAAGGAGACAAACAATTGAGTGCTCTTTCTGTGAGCAACTGTACGGTCTAGATAAAACGCTAGAGCTCGTTTACAGTCTAGGGTATGCAGAGTCTGTTCCCCAGAGTTGGAATGGGGCCTGGGAAAAAAGATAGGTAGTATGATGGATTGATTGATATGAAATTCAGAAACTACCTTGGGTAAAAATTTAGGGTGAGTGCGGAGTACCGCCCTGTCCTGCAGGAGTTTAGTGTAAGGTGGATAGGTGACTAAGGCCTGTAACTCACTAACCCTGCGAGCTGAAGTAATAGCCAACAGGAATAATACTTTCCATGTGAGATACTTCAATTCACAGGAGTGCAGAGGTTCGAAAGGTGGTTTCATAAGACGACCAAGAACCAGATTAAGGTCCCAAGATGGGGCCGGAGGACGTAAGGGTGGCTTCAGATGGAGTAAGCCCTTAAGAAAGCGTGTTACTAGGGGTTGTACTGAAATAGGAGTACCCCTAATACCTTTATGGAAGGCGGCTACCGCACTGACATGCATTCTGATAGAAGAGGTTTTAAGACCTGATTCAGAGAGATGCCATAAATAGTCCAAGAATTTGGAGAGTGGACAGGAAAGGGGATCAAGGGACTGAGAAGTGCACCATGATGTGTACCTTTTCCATTTGTATGAGTAAGACTTTCTTGTGGAAGGCTTTCGTGAAGCTATCAGGACCCGAGAAACTGAATCCGAAAGGTGAAATGGTTGAAGGACTAACCTTTCAACATCCATGCCGTCAGGGACAAGGCTTGGAGGTTGGGATGGAGGAGGCATCCGTCGTTTTGAGTGAGAAGATGCGGGTCCATTCCCAGAGGAATGTGTCTGCGGATGGAGAGATCCTGGAGTATTGGAAACCATACTTGGCGTGGCCAGTAAGGTGCTATCAGGATCATGGTTCCTCCGTCCTGGCGTAGCTTCATGAGAGTCTTTGACACAAGAGGAAGTGGAGGGAATGCATAGAGTAGACCGGTTGTCCACTTGAGGGAGAATGCATCCCTCGGCCGAGAGTGCTGGCTCCGAATGAGAGAGCAGTAATCGTCCACTTTGTGGTTCTGAGGGGACGCAAAGAGGTCTATGCGGGGAGAACCCCACTTGTGAAACAGAGAGGTCGCTACCAGAGGATCGAGTGACCACTCGTGTGGTTGGAAGACACAGCTCAGCTGGTCTGCCAATACATTGTCTACTCCCGGCAAGTAAGTGGCCCTGAGGTACATGGAGTGGGAGAGGGCTTCCGCCCAGATCTGCGCAGCTTCCTGACACAGAAGGAAGGAGCCTGTGCCTCCCTGCTTGTTTATGTACCACATGGCCACTTGGTTGTCCGTCTGGATTAAGATTATCTGATGGAATAGATGATCTTTGAAAGTTCGGAGCGCATAGCGGATTGCTCGAAGTTCCAGGAAATTGATCTGGTGTTCGGCTTCCTCTTTGGACCATAACCCTTGGGTTTGGAAGTCGTCCACATGGGCTCCCCAACCGATGTGAGAAGCGTCGGTGGTTAGGATTACTTGCGGATCCGGTGGAAGAAAGGGTAAGCCCTGAAGGAGGTTGACCCGAGTCGTCCACCAGGTTAAGGATAGGCGTAGCGCCTGTGTGACTGTGATAATGGAGGACAGAGGCTGAAAAGCTTGAATCCATTGGTGTCATAGAGTCCATTGCGTTACTCTCATGGCTAGTCGGGTCATGGGAGTGACTTGAACCGAGGATGCCATGTGTCCTAGGAGAATGAGGAACTGGCGAGCCGTGGCAGTGTGTTGCGACTGGAGCTGGCGAGCTAAGGACATGAGAGTGTGGACTCGTTGAATTGGAAGGTAGGCTTTTGCCTGTAAGGTGTCCAAGTCTGCCCCAATGAAGGATAAGGTCTGAGATGGGACCAAGCAAGATTTCTCGTAATTGACAAGAAACCCTAAGGAAAGGAGTGTGTGAATTGTCAATTTTAGGGAGGATTGAGCAAACTGAGGGGTAGAGGCCCTGATGAGCCAATCGTCCAGATAGGGGTAGACGTGGACACCTTCCTTCCTGAGAAATGCTGCTAGTACTACGAGACACTTGGTAAAGACTCGTGGAGCAGATGCCAGACCGAAAGGCAGTACCCGGTATTGATAATGGTCGTGGCCTATCAGAAAACGCAGATACTTGCGATGAGATTGCGTTATCGCAATGTGGGTATAAGCGTCCTTGAGGTCGAGAGAGCACAGCCAATCCCCCTTTTTCAACAGAGGGAGCAAGGCGCCCAGGGTTACCATCTTGAACTTTTCTTTTTGCAGATACTTGTTGAGGGCTCGAAGGTCCAGAATTGGACGAAGTCCCCCTGATTTCTTTGGTATTAGGAAGTATCTGGAATAGAATCCTTTCCCTTGTTGACAAGGAGGGACGGGTTCTATAGCATTTGATTGTAGAAGAAGGAATACTTCTTGTTGTAATTGAGTCAAATGGCTGGTTAGACTCCATGCCTGAAGGGGCGGGGAGTCTGGCGGAAGTGTTATAAAGTTGAGGTGGTAACCCTGTGCGATAATTGCTAGCACCCACTGATCTGAGGTGATCTGTTTCCAACGGTGTAAGAAGTGGTACAGACGACCTCCCACAGGGATGTGTGGAAGAGGGAGTTGGCTTGTGCTCAATACAGGGAAGTCAAAGGCCCGCCGCAGGCCCAGGAGGTGGGGCTACAGTAGGCCTTTGCTTTCGCGGCTGACGAGGCTGAGGCCTGTTAGAGGACCGTACAGGACGAGCCCTAGTTGACGGAGGGTAGTAGCGACGTGGTCGAAAGAACGACTTTTTAGAGTCCTTCTTTTGCGGTTGCTTGGAGATCACCTCAGGTGGGATAGACGAGAGTTGTTTCAACGTCTCATGGTGGTCTTTTAACTCTGCCACAATCTGTTGAATTTGTTCTCCAAACAAATTGTCGCCTAAGCAGGGTAAATCAGCAAGACGATCTTGGACCTCTGGGCGAAGGTTGGATGACTTTAACCAAGCCCAACGTCTGGCTGAGATGGCTGTGGCTGCAACCTTCGTGGAAGCATCGAATATATCGTAGGCGGTCCTAATCTCGTGCTTCCCTGCCTCAAATCCCTTGTGAAGAAGGGCTTGAAGTTGCGGTTGGTACTGGTCCGGTAACGTGTCAGCGTAGTCTTGCATCTGCTTAAGGATAGCTCTGTTGTATTGAGTCATATAGAGCTGATATGAAGCTATGCGTGAAATCAACATAGCTCCATGGTACACTTTTCGTCCCACACTATCCAGGAACTTGTTGTCCCTGGTAGGTGGGGTAGAAGAGTGTGGCTTAAGACGCTTGGCCTTCTTCTGCGCAGACTCAACTACAACAGAGCGATGATCCAGTTGAGGCTTTTGGAAACCTGGTGCTGACTGGACAAGGTATGTGGAGTCAGCTTTCTTATTAACTGGAGACACCGATGAAGGAGATTCCCAGTTTTTCTTGAGCAGATCCAAAAACACCTGGTGTATAGGGATGGAAGCGATGATTTTTGGAGCATCCAGAAATTGAAGTAGTTCCATCATCTGGTGTCTATCATCGGCTTCAGATTGTAACTGAAAAGGTACAACTTCTGACATCTCTTTTACAAAATTAATGAAAGAGAGATCCTCAGGAGGAGATCTTTTTCTACTCTCTGTAGGAGATGGCGGCGAAGGCAAATCTGTGTCAGAAGATGTATCATCATCATCACCCCAGGTATCATAGGGATCATGTGGGGCTTGTAGCCCCGATGGACCTGGCTGAGGTTCTGAGGGCATCGATGGAAACCGAGGTGGAATCGGTGCCGTAGGTGGAATCAGAAATGGCATCGATGGCTTCGGTGCTGCCGATGGAATCGGTGCCTGGCTCGGAATCGATGGAGCCGAAGGATATATCGGTGGAGATATGCCAGGAGGTACCGATGGAACCACCCTGGAAGGGGGAATCCGAAACGGTGTTTCTCCTGCCGATGAGAATCCAGTCGGAGACGGTGGTGTTGTCGATGGCACTGGAATCACCGATGGAAGGGCCGTCATGAGCGCCTCCATACGGCTGAGTAGCGGTGCTAACGCGTGTACCAACGGCTCGGTGGTCGGTTCCCTCCTCGGTGGCGAAGCCGGTGCCGGTGTCGGTGCTGGGGGCGGCACTGGAACCGGTGCCGGAGACGGTGCCGATGGAGGTTGTAATTTCTTCATCGCTTTCTCGATGGCCTCCTGGACCAGCCGGTCCAGTTCTGCCCGGAGACCAGGGGTAACTATACCCGGCTCAACGGGAGAGGGAGGCTGAGGCAGGGCCGGAAGTACCACCGTAACCGGTGGGATCACGGCCCCCGCACCCCGGGAGGGTGAGGGTTTCCTCGATGCCGGCGAACGAGACGTGGAGGGTGTCCGGTCTGTTCGCGGCTTCTTTGTCGGTGGCTCGGCTTGAACAGAGGTCGATGGCTGTGGATCCTCGACAGGCCGAGACTTGTGCCGTCTATGGCGATGCTTTTCTTTCCGATCCCCTCGCCCATCCGGGGAAGGGACGGGAGTCGACGGCCGAGAAGCGATCGATGGCGGACGGTCACCGGAGGGTTGGCGATGATGGTACAACTTCGACGGTGCCGGTTCCGATGACGTTGATGCTATCGATGGCGTTGGGGTGGGTGCATGGAAGAGGAGCCCCATCTTCTCCATCCTGGCTTTGCGACCCTTGGGTGTCATTAAGGCACATTTGGTGCAAGTCAGGACATCATGCTCACTACCCAAACACATTACACAAACCCTGTGGGGGTCTGTGATGGACATAGTCCGGGTACAATCCGGACAACGGCGGAACCCCGTTGCCATGGCTGGAAGCCAAAATTTAGGCTGGGGATCGGTAAGTGCCAACAGGCTTCAAGGGCCAAAATCGACGGCAGTCGATGGAAGAAGGCAAAAAACTTACCGGGTTCTGAAAGATGACTAAAAAATTTGTCGAAGGGAGACCCCTGAGGGGCAAATTTTCTTAGGAAATTAATTTCCAGATTCCTGTCAGGAACGTGGTTAGAGAGCTCCTTTCACCGCGTGGCAACTGCTGCGCGGAAAAAAGAAGACTGAAGGGAGACCCCTGCTGGCTGCAGGGTCAGTGCCTTGCTTGGCATGCCCAGTAGGGGCCAGTCAAAGTTCTGTTTAAACTTTGACAGAAGTTTTCCGTGGTGGGCTCCATCCTCGATGTCACCCATTTGTGAGGACAACCATCCTGCTTGTCCTGTGAGAAAGGAAATACCATAGGATACCTGTGGAAGCAATGACTTGGTAGAACTCTCCATTTCTGCACACAGCTAGCTTGCTGATGGGATTATATTATATTACCAGCATAACACAACCTTAGGAGAGTGGCTCTTGCTATGCCTAAATGATATGTTTCCAGTTTCTCTCTGACCTACTGCATGTATACTGAATCCCTACCAAAGAGCCAGCTTGCCTGGTATAATCCAGGTTCTGTTGTCTGAAGCTACCTAGCCCAAGATACATTGTGCCCTGTTACCAAATACCAAATTAAAACAAACACTTCTTAGGTTTTTTTTGTGTGCGCGTTGAGGTGGGGTCGTGCAGCAAGCCAGGCACGTCAAGCAAGACCAAGACAAGCAGAATGATGAAGTAAATTAGGATAAAAAACTGAAGAGTTTGGACTCTAGAAGTGGATTTTGTTGTCTATTTTACCATAATGTCTTAGGAAACTGAATAAATCCTAACATTCTCCATACAAAAGGAAACACCACAAGTGACCATCAGCCTTGCACTTCTGAAGGCCTGGAAAGAAAACTAGCTGTCAAAGCTTAGAGCAGATTGCCACCAACATAATCAGAGACTGTCACTGTACTGTATTTTAACAAGTGTCGTCTTTCTTGGAATAGACAATGTGTAGGAACAAAGATGAATACTTCAAAGACTTGGGTGGTATGCTAGGAAAGTAGCATGAAGATGAAGAGACACTGTTTCTTACAATTTAGTGACCTAATTGCTACAGCAGTGGGCAGAAAACCAGGGAAGCCATGGTGCAAATCCTGCTTCTCTCACTTATTCTCCTTTGTGACCATGAGCAAGTCACTTTACCCTTCATTGCATGCTAATCAGCTCATAAATACCATCTAGATGACTAACCATGGGCTGGACGCTTGGGCCATCTAGTGGAAACCTCAGTCTCTGCAATAGTATTGTAAAGGTTGAGAATTGCTTGGTGTATGTAAGAGAAAAGTGTGTGTGGCCAGGTCTTTTCATGCTTTCACAACATTACCATTTTTTTTTTTTATAGGGACCTTAAAAAAAAAAAAAAAAATAAGACATGGTATATAAATATATTTTACTTGTTTATTATCACTTATCTGAAATATGCCGCTATTGCTCATCTACTCCCTTTAAGTGATCATGTGTATTCAAATTTACTAGTTTTCATGCTTTTATGCTTTCATAAAACTCCAAAAATATGATTACAGATCTGATAAATGGTCACCAAGATAATGAAGTCATTAATTTTCTACTACTCTCCAAGATAGTGTTGTCATTCACTTTATAATGTCCCACTCTTCTGGTCGGCAGTGGAATGTGTTTCATGTCGGCCTTCTGGAGCTACAAGTCAAATATATGTCATAAGTTTTTTCATATCTTCTTCGGAGAAAGAGAATTCTGATCCAAATAGACAAAGTAGTGATGATTTACGTGAACAAAGGAGTACAGGGTCATGGAACTGCCAAGAATTTTTGAGAATTTAAAAGTGGACTTGCAGCCACAGAGACTTTCTAAAATCAACCTACCTTCCTGGGATCTCCAACACACTGGTGGATTGCCTCAGAGTTTTTCACCCCCATATGTGGTCTCTAGACCAAAGAGTAGCAGACAGGTTATTTGACTTCTGGGATCACCTGTCAATCAACTTGTTCATGTCATAGGACAACAGGAAGGTCAAAACCTTTTTCTCCATTCTTTGAAGCAGGATCAGATCCACTCCATATGCTTTTCTGTTGAAGTGGGATGCAGATCTGCTATATGCCTTTCCTCTACTTCCATTGGTAGAGAGAATGGTACAGAAGCTATACAAAGACTGGGCATATGTTATCTTCATTGCTCCAGCATGAACCAGAAAGTGTGGTTCTTTTATGTTGTCAACCGCCCACAGATTTCCCTGGGATCCGATCCAGCACTACTAAATCAAGAGGGAGGTCATCTGAACCTCCTTCCTCCCAACTTGTTAGCATGGATGTTGAGCATTCATTAGTTTCATTGCTGTCTCTGTCCAAGGAAGTTGAGGGTAATTGTGATTTCAGCCAGGAAGCCATCCACCAGGAGAGCATACAGTTTTAAATGGAAAAGATTTTCATCTTGGTGTCAGGCAGGCTCCCTGAACCCATTTGCCTGTGCTCGAAAGGATTTATTCTTCCTTGCCTCAGTACATCCTCAATTAAGTTGCATTTCCATGCCATAGCTGCATTTCCATGCCTTAGCTGCTTACCACATTCAAGTGGATAGTAAGCCGATCACCATTCATCCTCTGTTGTTGAAGTTCATGAAAGGCTTATGGAATATGAGACCCCCAATTGCCATGGGATCTCAATGTCATCTTGACACAACTGATGAAGCCACCTTACAATCTGCTAGTCTGTTTCCTTAAAGTTCCTTACCTAAAAAGTGGTATAGTCACAGTCACATCAGCTAGAAAAATCAGTGAAATACAAGCATTGGTTCATTTCTGTCTGTACTTATGGGTTTTCCTCTGAAGCAAGTCATTGTTTTGCCCATGTTCTTTCCAAGACCTCATGCATAAAAAAAAAGGTCTGGACTGTAAAAGGGCCTTGTCATATTATCTAAACAGAACTCAACCTCATCAGGCTTCTCAACTTTTTGTCTCCTACATTCTTAAGAGACTGGGAATAGCAGTTGCCAAGTGTACAGTGACCAACTGGCTGGCAGACTATCACACAGCACTGTTCTCTGACTGGCTTCAAGATCCGATTCTGTCAAGGCTCATCCAGTAAGAGCCATGTATAACTCAGTGACTCACCTAAGCCATGTCCATTGAAAACATCTGCAAAGCTGTGACTTGGTCAATAGGTCAAGCCTTCACATCCTATTACTGTCTAAACAATCTGTCAAGCAGCAGCAGTAACTTTGGACAAGCAGTTTTGCCATCTTTTCACCTAGTAGTCCATTCTTTGGGGAAGGAATGGGTCCGAGTTGCTTTTTCAGTAAGTGCGCTGTCATGCAACCTCAGCTTGGGACTTGCCACCATTAATTCAACCCGGCTTATTGACAAAGAAGGCTTGCTTACTGGGCTCTCCATAGACAAGATGAATTAACCATGCTTAATACCTGCCTTCCTCCCTGGAGAGCCAGCAACCTAGCTGTAGCTAAGTTCTGCAGTCAGCTGAGGGGATCACGAGGCAGCATGCACATGGAAACTCCTGCATATGCTCAGTAGAGTTAAAGCTCTGAGAACTAGGAGATGAGTCTGTTCAATGCTGTCGGATGACATCACCCACATCTCATGGCTAATTCATCCTGCTGTCTATGGAGAAACCCTGTTTATGGTAAACAAACTTGCTATGCTTGCAAGAGGGGTTGTTTTTACTAGCGAAGTACTGTGGCTCACTACCTCTTGCTGCCACCTCCCAAAGCTAAAAAGAAGACCTCAGCAGTCTAGGAGGCTTGTCTCAGGAGCACGGTGACCAAAACCACCATTGAAAAAGGAGGTGGCACTTTGGGCTGTGGTCTGAACAGCATTCTGTGGGCTGCATGTAAGAGGGGGTGAGGGAGGAGATATGTAATTGAGGTTTGGGGATGCTACTGGGCAGGGACATTGGGTAGAGAGAAAACAAAATGGGATCCCGGCAGAAGGTGGGAAGAGAAGGGAGTGGGGTGGTAGATGTGGGGAAAAGAGAGAGGATCAGGAGGTACTCATGGGCAGTGGATGGGGAACAGGTTGGCGAGAGGTGTTGGGGCTCCCTCTGTCAACTTTGAGTGTTGGGGAGATCATTATGTTTAGGCCCAAAATGTTTTTTATTTAATGTTTTTATTTAATGATTTGAATTTGTCAACTTTGGGAATGTGAATGTATGCATTTTTATATTTCTATTTTGCACAGTGCAAGAGTAAATGTATTGCTCTTTCTTCCCCCGGTATTGACTTGTATGCAGAATCTGGCTTCTTGGGGTTTTCAGTTCTGCTTCTTTGTATGTACATTTCTGTTTCTTATTTGTGATTATTTATTCTGTGTTTAATGACACTGTCTGTGTTCTGCATGTGACACCAAGCCAAGGGATCTGGTAGGGTGTAGTTTCTGTGTAGGGATCCATAGCTGTCTAGCTTAATTTGTTTATGTTCTAAGGACTAGTATAATATTTGCTCTGCTGCCCTTTCAAAGGGTCTTTTGACTGGTTGAAATGTACGGTATTATCATGGGGTTTGGGGTCCTGATTCCCCCCTAGCCCACCTTGCAGGAGATGACCTGCATCTGAACACTGGAACATTTTTGTTTCTAGAAAAGAAGCAGAATATAAATATATAGCTTTTATATGCCTTATCACCACTGAGAAATATGTGGATTACAGTAAGGATTTTGTCATTTTCATATAGCAGTCAAGTGATTACCCAACATTTTTTGTATATGCCTCATGTATCCTGCCTGACTGATTGGAAACTGTTGGCATGGTAACCCAACACTGGAAACTGTTAGCATGGTTACCCAAGAAAGTAATATATTTAGATGAACCAAATCAGATACATCAATGCCTTTTATATTAATGCTAACTGGTAAACCTTAAACTTGGAAAAGAAAATCAAATATTCCAAAAAGTAAAGCACAACAGAAAACTAATTTTGTAAAAAATTTTGAAATAAGTACTTCTTGAGTAGTCATCTAAATAGTACATATTTCAGAACGTGAAACAAGTAAATGTCTGCAATTAATCTGGTTAAGTGTTTAATTGTATTCATTTTTTAAACAGAGTATTTAATAGAACTTCTTTGCAATTTAAGAAGTAAACAAGTCCCTGAATTGCATGAACCTATGGGAGTATTACGTACACAGTTTCTCATTAACGCTAGCAGCTGCCATTTTACCCATGTGGCCGTCGTCCCTACCTTCTGGCCCCTTACTGTACCTTAGACAAAAATTATGCATTCGTTTTGTAAACATGGAAAACACAGAAACTGTCATTGGTATAATAAGGCCGCAGCTTTTATTTAATAACACATGAAAAACTTCCCTGGGTACTCGAGCAGGTATGATGTCTCCACTGCTGCCTGCCGCAGAGACCAAGCAAGGCAGCCTTACTCCATGGGCTTCCCTCCTTGTCCCCAAGCAAGGGGGCCCCAACCATCAGCGCATTCCACGCCCCCACCTTTTTGCACTGCCCAAGGCACCGATTGGCTACCATGCCGTCCCGTGATGTCACTGGCACCAATTGCAAATCGAACCGGCCCACGTAACCGCCAAGACACGAGGTAGGGAGAACCCTTGCCTCATGTCCCCCCAGCTAATGAATAAGCTGCAGCCTATGTCTTTTTTTCTTTGTCATATTATGCCCCGATGGCATCCTCTAGAGCATTATTAAATATGTCGTAACAGTCAATGAGCACTGGTCCTTGCCCCCCAGATGTATTATTACTACATCTGGAGCAGCCCTCGAGTCCCTCGGGCACCACAGTAGGAGCAATAACTGTTCCCATCGCATTCCGGGCTTTCCCATCCATGTGACGACCCACCCTTGCGGTGCCATTCTTAAGTGTGGTCCACAGGGTCGTCTGTGTGCTCTCTTAGTGGCCCATCATATATAGGAGTGACCAATGATCCAAGCTAAACGCTTAGCCAGTGGGAGATCTGCAAGATATAATTAAGAATTTTGGTTAGATGTGGTCACTTTATCCAAACGTTGACCGCATTGGATCGCCATTGTCCAATTCTCTTTATCGTGGCTGCTTGAAGTCCAGCTTGTGCAGAGCTTGTAGCTGCACCAATACTGAAAGAGTGCGTGGTGAATTTGTGTGTCCCAATTCATGTTCTTAACTACTGCTTTAAGTTCAGCTGCAAATTGATATATGATTAATGGGGTTCTGTCTACATGAATCAGTAGATGTACCCCCCATCTGGGAGAGTGGGATTTGAACACGGTCTCCATGGGATACAGCCCATTGCATTAACTACCAGGCTACTCCTCCACTCCTTCGCACTGCCAAATACTTTTCGTATTGCGTATCAGGCAGGTGTCACACCCTGCCACACGTTTAACGACAGCATAGCTCCTCTTCCGGCTTGGTCCGTCTTGAACTTATGTATGGTTATGGCTAACATCTCTGGCATCCCAAACACGTTCCTCCTAAGTAATCTATTTCCTCTTTATTGGCGGCAGCCATTTCGCTCACTCTCAATGCTCCGAAGAAAGCGAGTGAGAAGGCCAGATAAAATAGCTCAGTTTCAAACTTAGACGAGCAAATCGATGCTAATAGGGTCCAGAGAGTCCTCAGCATGTTGTGTGTAATGGGGTGTCTGCTATCAATGGTAGGCCCTACTTTCCTTGACCATCCTGACATCATCTTCTTCAGAATGAAGGACTTAGTGGGGTCCCCCCCCCCCCAACACGTGCTTTAAAAGGAATGACAGGCCAGCCAGGTTTTTTATCATGGCATTCCTAGATACCTGCGGCGACGTATTTGATGATTAGGACATCAGTAACGTGGCCTTACCTCCATTCGCTTTCTCTCAGGAACTCAGTCATGTAGTCATAGCTCTGGCCATATGATGTCCATGTAGATAGTGCCACAGATTTGTGTACTAACTCGAAGGTAGTTGCAGACCAATCCTCCATAGGTGTGCCGGCATGGGTGTCCCTGCTTCGTCCACTGTTGGTACCTTAAAATCCACCTGTATATCCTTTGGAATCTCTTAGGAAATGATGTGTGGGAGGGGGGGGGGGGGTGTCGATGTATCCAGACTGTGGCCACTGCTAGTCTTCTCATGAAGACTCTTCCCATGGGAATAACCTGACATGCAAAGTTCAAGGTTCCCAGGATGGGTTGTGCAACCCGTAGCGTTATCTTCTTTGATGATGCTGTTTGCCGTATTAGCCTGCGGAGTTTTTCGACCTTTTCTTTGGGGAGCCTGGCTATCATCTTGTTGGAATCCAGCTCGATGCCAAGGAAGGAAAATAATCGTTGCTGGTCCTTCAGTTTTGCTGCGTGCCAACGGAACACCAAAATCCTCTGTGATGGACTGGAATTCTCTTAGCAGATGGAACATACTTTTCCTACTCCCTCTGGTGAGTAACATGTTCTGTCACACAGAGGTTCCAATCTGAGGAAACTTCCTGGGTATACTGGAAGGAGTCTGAAGGCCAAATCTATGTGAGCTTTTTACCTAAGAGCACCCGCGCCACATTTTCTGAGTAGCGCCATCACCGAATCAAAGGATGCATACTGCACTGAGCACTCCTCTGTGGGCAACTGGACATTCACAGTCACTTCTGGGGGGTATGACAGATTCTGAATGAGCCAGAATTTGTCTTTTTCTTTCTTAGGAATGACTGCCAGTGGTGAAAGGAACATGTTCTGGAAAGGTTGCCGTAAGAAAGGACCGGACATCCTTCCGAGTGCCAATTCGATCTCTAACTTCTTTTGCACTATGTCTGCATGTTGGGTTGCTGATGATGCAACCCAACATGGAATGGAATGATGAATCCTTCCCGAAATCTTTGGCATATCTTCTGTGCATTTTGACAGCATGGTAAAGTTCCAATCATGGAATCATTGTCTCCAGCTTGACAGGTGATGACGCAGGCTCTCAGATTGTTTTAGCCTTACTCCCTGTCGTAGGTCATTTTTGGGCACTTCGTCAATGTGTGTGGAGCTGCGAATGCTGAACACGCATGCTTAAATTTGCAATCTTGGAACATGCATGCTGTTTTGTTATAACGCCAGCATGTGTTATCCTGTGACTGCGTTTGCCTGACTGAATGCCTGCTGGGAGATGACCTTCTTGGGTTTCTTGAGCATATTCCTTGATCTGCCGTTTTGCATGTCATCTGCTGTATCCAGAGGCTGACATCTTGAGTTCCCCAAGCCATGAACAGATTCTCTTCCATTTTGTCCCAGAATTTCTCGTCATAGTAGAGCCAGGCCCAACCTTCGTGCTCTTGGAACGCTTGGAGAATGTTGACTGCATAACTTAACATGGGACCATATTGTGAAGGGTCCCAATGTCCCACCACGCTTGTCATGTAAAGAAATGCCTTCGTCCAGTTAACGATGTTCTTTGGTATCATCTCCTTTTCTATTGCTGCCGAACCGTCCTTCAATTTTTTTCTGTCCCCTGATCTGCATCGTCCATGCAGAATACTAAAAATATCTATGTATTTTCTTTTTTGAATTCTTTGGGCACACCTTCTCATAGTTCCGATAGGGTGGTGAGTGTGAGTGGGCCTCTAGACTCCTTGTCTACTGCCTTAGTCGTCTTTTGCGGGTCACTGCTGCTTGAGGAGTCTGAAGATGATGTAGAAGAACTGTCTGAGCTGTAACATGATCTGCGCTTGCACTTTACCTTGCGCTTTTTTCCAGCTGTTACCGTGTTGTTCTCCGCACCAGCGGAACCAGTTTTCTTCCCTCTCCCCCGTCCTTATCCCCATACTTGCCAACTTTGTTGCCTCCCAACTGTAATGTTCAATCTGTTTGACTGGGATTGGTCTTTCATCAATGTTTTGTGTCTCCTGTCGCGTTCCTTTATCGCTCTGTGCCATTAAATCAACAGTTCCACCCAATGCTGATGCTGGAGTGTTAGTATGGGCTTCTGGTACGCCTCTTGAATTATCTCAGAGTGTCCTCGGTCCAGTTGCGTTAACCAGTGAGGCGGTGTGATGCGCCGGCCCTCCTTCCTGATTAGGAAAGGCTCCTTGTGGTAGTGCCAGCCAGGACCACCAAGGCGGCTGATAGTAGTGTTGGCTGCTCATTCTGCCATATGCTGCATAATCCCATGGCCTCCCCACTTGGTTCCATCCTGGAAATGGGCTGAGCGCGCTGTGTCCCCATGGTGCTCTCGGGTGCCAGTTAACACTGTCAAGGTTCTGCCATGTAAGGTACGCTGCTGGCTGCCGTGTCCGGGCTATCCTTGCATCCAATCTGAAGAAGGGGATGGCTCGCCGTTCGGTGGACATGGGTACCCATCAATGCTCGTAGGCCTTTGATAATCGCTCCGGCTGGCCTGCGGCTATGGGCCTCCGAGAGGGCTCTGGTGTAGTGTGTCAGAAGCTGTCGCTCTCTCAGAGGTGTGCTGCTGTGGCCATAACTCCGTGACATTTTCTGCCCTTATCTCCATAGTGTGGCTGACAGCTGACGTATCACTTGTTTGTGGTTCGACCGATGCATTCGCCTGTTGCTCAGACAACTGTGGACTGGGACCTTGTTCGCCACGACATTGTCTTCGACTGCTCGCCACTCTTGTTCACTTCTTGGACAGACTTGTCTCTTGGCTTGCTGGTGACAGGGTCTCCGCGTTTGTGCTTTCTTCCCTGGTTCTCTCTTTTGAAGTTGCTGCACGTGCTGAATGTAGTTTGCGTCCTGTTTGCTCTGCTGCTGTCGCGGTGCTTGCGGGGGTCTTTGCTGGCCAGACCGGAAGGCATTTTGTGTTCGCAATTAACGCAAGATTTCTTGCTGTTCTTAATCCTTTACTCCCCCCTTTTTTTTTTTTTTTAACTTGAAACCTATTCTGTATCTCTCTAAGGGGCCAATTCAGTAAAGTCCACGGGAGAGCAGACGAACGCCCGCTCTCCCGGCGCGCGCGATTCTGTATTTAAATTAGGTGGTGCGGTAGAAACGGGCAAAAGGAGCGGCGGCTGTCAGCAGGTTTGACAGCCGACGCTCAATTTTGCTGGCGTTGGTTCTCGAGCCCGCTGACAGCCACGGGCTCAGAAACTGGACGCCGGCAAAATTGAGCATCCGGTTTTCGGCCCGACAGCCACCGGCCCATTTAAAATTTTTTTTTCTTTACTTTTTTTTACTCTTCGGGACCTCTGACTTAATATCACCATGATATTAAGTCGGAGGGTGAACAGAAAAGCAGTTTTTACTGCTTTTCTGTGCACTTTCCCGGTGCCGGCAGAAACTAGCGCCTATCTTTGGGTAGGTGCTAATTTCTTAAAGTAAAATGTGCGGCTTGGCTGCACATTTTACTTTCTGTATCGCATGGGCATACCTAATAGGGCCATCAACATGCATTTGCATATTGAGGGCGCTATTAGGTGCCGCGGGTTGGACGCACGTTTTCCGTCCCTTACTGAATAAGAGGTAAGGGAAAACGCGCGTCCAAGGGCAGGTTAACAGTGCGCTCCGTTGGAGCGCACTGTACTGTATCGGCCTGTAACTAAATACCCTCTACTTCACCCTCTTTTTCTTCTCCCCCCCCCTTTTTTATTTTTTTGAGTTGACCAGGTACAAGGGGCAGCTGCAATGTAACTAGCTCTCTACCCCCCAGCTATCTGCTTCGACTCCTACTGTTTTTTTGTTTTTTTAATTACTTATGTATTTATTTTTTAAATATGTATGGGGATTCCTCCTCCCCCTTTATGGATACCCCCCCTCTTTTTTTTTTTCTTATAGTGGCGGGAATTGAACCAGCAACCTACACCTGTAAGTATTACTTCCCCCAGTTCAGGCTCCCTCCCTGTTAGCTTCCTCTCTGCTGACCTACCTCGTTGCCCATGGTTGCCCCCAATTCGATTTTTTTTTTTTTTTTTAATTCCAATCAAGCACTATCAGCCTGCCGTGGTCCCTATTTTGTCTGCATACAGCTCTCTAACGCCAGGGGACTCGAGCCCGATTCCTTTTCCTGCCTCTAACCCCGTAATCTAAACCCCCATCCCCTAGAATGCCTAACCTAGCTATCCCTTTCCCACCGGGCCCGTTTGTATTTAATTTGTTGCTCGTTCTATAATTAAATTATGTACTTCCCTGGCTCTCCTGATCATGGGTGCTGCTCCCGATCGCGAGTAATGTCCGCGAGGTGCTCCGTGCCAGCGCACAATCAAAAAGGGGCTCTCGGGCCTCCGTCACAGCCCTTTAAAGTGCCGATGATGTCATCGGCTGGTGCTAGCAATGCTCCCTTCTAGGCGCTGAAGCCTGGGGCGGGGCTTAGCACCTTGTCATCGCGTTCACATGGAGGGGGGGTTAGCCCAATCGCAAATCACGCGCCGAACCTCCTGCCCACGTTGCCGTGAACCGAACCCCCCCCTTCTCGTCGTGCCGCCGTCCTTCGTGGGGGCCAGCGCTTCAGTTAAGGGTGGGCTCTGGGCAGGAGATGCAGTCCCACCTATGTTAAAAAAAAAAAAAAAAAAAAAAAAGATAAAGATAAACTAGACCTGATCCCTTTCCCAAATTTTCGCAAAGTGGGGCCTACTTGCCTGGTGTTCACATCAATCTTCTGTTAGTCCTTTGTACTGTCATTTTTTTCATCCTCCAGGAAATCTCCATGCTTAAAATGTTCTTACAAGTAGCTGAAATCCTAGCCGAGATTCTGACCCTTTTCTTCTTTTTTGTGACCCTATGATCCTCCATCACAAATTTTAGACAGCTCCAGCTGCTGTCCAGATGTCTCCTGTAATTTCTCCAGGTCAGGCTCAATAGGGCATTTAGGATTCACATAGCCAGAACTGCAAGCAGGCCAAAGCAGCAGAGGATTCTGGGTCAATCATAGTCTCCATGTTGGTCTTAGACTCAGCCACACATACCAGCTTTAACTGAGATGTCATCAGAACCAAAATATATTTTTTGTATGGCGAGTTGTATGGGTAATGCCCTAATTCTGCTCTGCATCCATTATTGGGTGTTGAGAGGGTTCCTGTGCATGCAGAGTATATGATGCACATGTTCAGCGTGTCACGCATGTGAGACCATCTTTCAGGTGTATCCCAGCTGAAAAAAGATTGAGAACCACTAATCTGGAGATACAGTACTGTGAGTAAGACCTCTTCGATTCATACAGAGACCTTCATCCAGAGTCTTCACCTTGGGGAGGAGAGGTACAATTGGAAACCTGCATTGCTGAGGCCCTTCTTGTCTGCTGATATTTAGAAGGGGAGTTTTGCCCATAAATAGGATATCCTTGTCCATCTTGGAAAGGTGTACTTTTCCATGCCCTGGATGGTGAGTTCATTCCCTAGTCCAGCTTCTGAAGGACACTTGCACAGATAAAAAAAAGCTGGATAACTGAGATAAATTGCTGTTTCAAGAACTGGTGACATAAAATTAGTTTGAAGAATTGCTTCAGTAATTCTTAAGTAATTGTTTGGACACCCACCTGAGAGAGTCTAGAGTATGTTGTTACTCATGTCTGGTGAACATACTATGAAGAGAGATCTCACCAACTGGCCGATACAGTACAGTGCGCTCTGGAGCGCACTGTTAGCCGGCATTTGGACGCGCGTTTTGGATGCGCTAGCTTTACCCCTTATTCGGTAAGGGGTAATAGCGCGTCCAAAACCTTCTACTACCAGGCTCAATAGCCCTACTTATGAAAAGACAGCAGTTTACCACCAATGCATGTCCTCTTGAGAAAACACAACAAATAAGACTGATACAAACACTTACATATAGTAAAATATCTCATCTCGGTTACAGACACAGAACCGACCTAACATACTCCCAGGATCTGTAGTAATGCACAAACTAATCCGCACACAGTTACACCTGTATTATGGAATGCACTCAACCAGTAACAACCCTACCTATGAAAAGGCAACACTACAAATATTAAATCAGGCCCTAAACACCAATACACCTCCTATTAGGAAAACAGAATTAGCAAGCAGCTATAGATCTCCACACAGAAATAATTGTAACTATACTAATAAGCAGAATAAATGTTACAAAACAGCTATGAATAGAATAACATCCAACAATTAAAAACTCATAAAAACTATTAAAAATTCTCCAAACACCAATAAAATATTTCAAAAAAGCAGACACATCACATAATATTAAATAATTAAAATGGCAGTCAATCAAGAAAGAAACTCAAAGAGACACTTTTACTTACCCCCTCCAGCAGCTCTCCTACTCCTCTCCTCTTGCTTGCAGGCCATAGCACACACCAGAAGCAGCAGTAGTGGCTAAGCTCTATATTCATGGTCCTCTTCCTTAAGGCCCATGACCAGTTTCTCTGTCTCACATACCAATCATCTCCCAACCAGTCTTTGACACTCATACCAGTCACCTTCCTGAACAGTTTCTCTCATCCCATACACACACACACAGGCTTTCCACTCCCATACTGTGTCTCACACCCAGGTTTCTCACTCTGATGCTCACTCTCGCCACAAGCACAGGCTTTTCATTCCCATACTCACTTTCTTTCACATACACACCCCAGTTGCTCTCTCTCACACACATCGTCACCTTACCAACCAGTCTCTCTCTCATGCATACACACACACAGGTTTCCCACTCCCATGCTCTCACATATACAGGCTTCTCAGTCCCATGCTTTCTTTCACACACGTACCCCCCCCCCCCCCCCACACACACACACACCCCAGGGCTTCTTACTCCCATGCTCTCTCTCACATACCCATATTTCTCATTTCCATGCTTTTTCTCTCTCTCACACACATCAGTCATCTCCCTGACTAGTCACTTTTATTGTCTCTCACATATACACACACACCACCTCTCTGACCAGTTTCTCTCAATCACACATACACTCTCACTTAAAAGCTGGCTGTCTCCTCTCTCTCTCACTCACTTCCCCCCGAGCACAATGGTAGCTGCAGCAGCCTCCTCCAGCCCTGCAGGCCAAGAAAGAAGAATCTTATCGGCCACGGGAGGCTTATATTGCTGTCTCCTTTGCCGATTGCCGGCTGCTTCGATTGCTCCGGGCCACGCTACTGCTCGGGGGCCGATACTGCTGCCGCTTTTCCATGTGGTACGGTTCTTTCTCCTTCCCGCACACTGTATCACTTCCTGTTCCGGGGCAGGCGCGGGAAGAAGGAAAGGCCAGCCGCGGGTGCCACAGTTTCCTCTAACAATGCTGCCGTTCCCATTGGGCTTGAACGTGCTGTTAGCCCAGCGGCAACAGCAGCAGGGAAGGAAGAGCAGAGGGAGAGACCAGGAGCACGCAACACACCTGCCGTGCTTGGCAACACATTGGTGTGTCACGACACACCGGTTGAGAAGTGCTGCCCTAATGAATACATACATACACACACATATATATACACACATATACAGATATCTCATGCCGGGTTGGCTTGAACGTCACTGCCATGAGTCACTATTCATGCATTACATGAATTGGTAGGATGCATGGTTAGGTGTATGAGGTTATGATAGAGATCATCACTGCAGTGTTCTGTTCCATAATGATGACAGCAGCTGAGTCAGTAGTAAAAGCCAATAAAATTGTAGAAATTTATAACCACAAAATTCTCTCTTTTCTGTATATAGTTTGAGATTTGAACAATTTGAATGATTTTTTTTTAATTCTTTATTTTAATTCCAATATTAACAAGCTTGAGAAAAATGTTCAGAATGGTAAGGTCAGATATGACACCCTAACCCAGGGGTCAGGAACCTTTTTGGCTGAGAGAGCCATAAACGCCACATATTTTAAAATGTAATTCCATGAGAGCCATACAATATGTTTAAAACTAAATACAAGTAAATGTGTGCATTTTATGTAAGATCACACTTTTAAAGTACAATAAGTCTCTGAAAATATTACACCAGGACTTAAGACACCAATACATCTCCTATTAGGAAAACGGACCAAGTCAGGCTGCTATAGAGTCCTACACAGAAACTACACGCCAGCAGAAAACCTCACCTGAATCACGTGCTGTCCCTCACCTAACATAGAATAAAGAGACCAAAACGCATAACAAGAAGCATGCAGACAAAAACTGAATTGGAAACTGCAACAAGCCAGAGTCTCTGTATGCAGTGTAACAAAGGAAAAAAGAAACATCACACATCCTTATAAAACAAATCAAGAAATATAAAATCATCAGCAGTAAAACTGTACTAACAAAAAGAACATATTTCGAAACAGCTGATGAGTGGAATATCCAATAATTAAAAACTCATATAAAACATTTCCAGATACCAACAAAATATTTCAAAATAGCAGACACAAAGATCCAGTAATGAAAAATAATAAGGATACAAAAATTTTTTTGCTCTGCATACCTGGGAACGTTTGATATCCAGGTGTCCTGAGATTGTTCTGAATTAGCAGGAGGTGGGGTGGTTTGCTTGGAACTTTCTCCTCTCTCAGTCACATACCAGCGCTCTCTCTCACACTGGCTCTCAATGACACACCTATACACACATGCTCTCAGTCACTCACATATACAAATGTTTTTTCTCTCTCACTTATATAGGCTCTTAATTACACATTTACACACATGCTGTCTATCTTTTCACGCTTACACACACAGGCTTTCAATCACATAAATACATGCTGTCTTTTTCTCTCACACACAGACTCTCATTCACATGCTTACAAACATGTCCTCTCTTTCTCTCATTTACACACAGGCTCTCAATCACATACTCACATGCTCCCTCACCTAAATCAGCTCTCAATCACACACATACACACATGGTCTCTCTCTCTCATTTAAACACAGGCTCTCAATCACATACTCACATGCTCCCTCACCTAAATCAGCTCTCAATCACACAGACACACATGGTCTCTCTCTCTCATTTAAACACAGGCTCTCAATCACATACTCACATGCTCCATCACCTAAACCAGCTGTCAATCAGACACAGACACACATGATCTCTCTCTTACTTATACACACAGGCTCTTAATCATACATACACATGATCTCTCTCACACACAAAGGATCTCAATCATACACACATACTCTTTCAAACAAACAGGTTTTCAATTACAAACTTACACATACAGGTTCCCAATGGTAAACTTACATTCATGCTCTCTCTCTCACAGGCAGGATCTCAATCACAGACATACTCTCTTTCACATATACAGGCTCTCAATCATTCACATACATGCAATCTCTCACTCACACACACAGGATCTCAAACACACATCTCGCTCATTCACTCTCTCTCTCTCTCCCCCTTCCCCCCCCCCGCCCCCCGGGAACTCGCGGCAGCAGCAGCCACCTCCCAACGCTAACCTCCTTCATTTTCAGCCCTCGCGGAGGCGAAGGCGGAGTCCCATCGGCCGCGGTTGAAGATTTTCATTTTCCTCCGAGCCGCGCTGCAATCTTCTTCCCGGACACTAGCGTGCCTGCGCGGGAAGACCCGCGCAGGCACCCGATGACTCCAGCGCTGGCACCCGGCTGACACCCGATGACTCCCGCGCAGGCACCCGGATGACTAGTCGGCGTGCTCTCTTCTCCTCCCCCCCGCGGCCCGGAAGAGGAAGTGGTGAGCATCGGGTGCCTGCGCGGAAGAAGAGACCACGCTAGTGTGGTCTCTTCTTCCCGCGCAGGCACCCGATGCTCTCCACTTCCTCTTCCGGGCCGCGGGGGGGGGGGGGGGGGGAGAAGAGAGCACGCCGGTGCCGCTGACTCCAGCTGTCCTGCCGCGTTCCGCCCGGGCTGACAGCATTTTAAGCCCGGGCGGCGGAGGACCGGGGAGCAGCTGGGTCAGCGGGGAACCGCGAAGTATGGCGACACTTGTCTGCGAGCCAGATGCAGCCCTCAAAAGAGCCATATCTGGCTCGCGAGCCATGGGTTCCCGACCCCTGCCCTAACCAATGGAGGCAACGCTTCTGATTTATCAAACAAATAGGTCAAACATTTCAGTTGACATTTTTTCTAACTTTAGAAAAATGTTTTATATTTAATAATGTTCTCAGAATTATCCAACTTGTTATGCAAGTATGTTTATCTTTCACCAAACAAAACTCATCATTATAATTTCACAAATTTAGCATCCAGCTCCTCAGTTTTCTGGGTATTAGTTGATATTGAGGATTCCTAAGTCCGCGGGAGAGCAGGCCAACTCGCCTGTGCGCGCGATACAGTATTTAAATGAGGCCCGGCGGTAGAAACGGGCAAAAGGAGGCGATAGGGACACTAGCGCGTCCCTAGTGCCGGCTGTCAGCAGGTTTGACAGCCAACGCTCAATTTTGCCGGCATCGGTTCTCGAGCCCGCCGACAGCCATGGGCTCGGAAACTGGATGCCAGCAAAATTGAGTGTTCGGTTTTCGACCCGACAGCCGCCGGCCGGCTTCCAATTTTTTTTTTTTTTTTAACTTTTTTTTTACTCTTCAGGACCTCCAACTTAATATCGCCATGATATCAAGTCAGAGGGTGCACAGAAAAGCAGTTTTTACTGCTTTTCTGTGCACCTTCAGAAATTAGCGCCTACCTTTGGGTAGGCGCTAATTTCTGAAAGTAAAATGTGCGGCTTGGCTGCACATTCTACTTTCTGAATCGCGCGCGAATACCATTAGGGCCATCAACATACATTTGCATGTTGAGGGCGCTATTAGGTTCGGCGGGTTGGACGCGCGTTTTCCGCCCCTTATTGAATAAGGGGTAAGGGAAAACGCGCGTCCAATGACAGGAGCGCACTGTACTGTATCGGCCTGTAAGGAAGTTAGCTGCATTATAGACATACCCACCATTCTAAATAGCACCTCCTCCAGAGGCTTGCTGGAATGTATAGCCCTTACTCTATGGGGGGGGGGGAAGAGAGGTTATGAGTGAGGAGTGTGAGGAAGGATAGTTTTGCTTTCATGAAGGAAAGGACAAGTATGCACTCCTCCCCATAGGGAATACACAAGTTTCAAGCTCCAGTACCAAGGGACACTTCCACAGAGGAAGATGCAACTTAAACCTATGATCCCCTTAAGGTTAAACAGCCTGGATGTACTTGGGACACACTATTTACTCCTATCGATTCTTTTAAAATTTCTCTCAGTAAACTATTTTGAATACCCATGAAGCGAGCCCAGCCTGTTTTGTCAAGGTACCTGTCCCAACCAGCTATGGTAAGACATACACACAAAACATTTCCAGTGCCTGTACCCAGAAGGTTAGCCTTCCCCCACAGAAAAAGAATCCATCCTTTGGAGACAGAAGGGTTGGGGGAAGGACAGAGAAGATAGCCCTGTTTAAGAAATTCTTTTATGGACATTTAGGATAGCTTGGATCTCCAAAAGAAGACAATGCAATTCTCAACCCTTACAATTCTATCACGGCCTCAAAAAAAACCAAACATCCTCATTCCATACAGGCAAGGAAAGCAAGGGGGCACTGGGTATTCGTTTATCACACACAGTCTCCATCAGCCGGGCCATGCTATAATAAGAGAGAAGAGCTTTTTATCTTCACACATCCTACTCCTGCAAGCATTCTGACATCTTCTACACCACCTCCATCAGCACATGGCTCAACAAATCCTAAGTGCCAGATTACCATGGCACCTAGAAATTTCACTGATATACCCAAGACTTTTAAGCCTTGATCAGGCTCAGATATAGGCATAGGAAACTGCCACAATGCCAAATTTTGAAGGTACTAAAATGCCTAGACTAAAGAGGAGCCTACTCCATTTTTCTTTAAGGCTATGCACTGATGCCACTTCAAAAAAACATTATGGCACTCCGGCCAAACAAACCCTCTCTTGCTTTCTAGTCTCCAAAGTGAACCTCCTGTTCTCCAAGTTCCAAGAGAGATTCCCTGCCCTCATCTTCCAGTCCTGACTATAGGCATCAAAATCTTAAATCCAGACCTAGCCCTGATGCTGTGGCTACCAACACTACTGAGGCATCAGAGCCACTGCTAACTTCCTGTCAGCACCACACTGTGCTTATATGCTTGTGCTGGTCTCTCAGTCTCAAACTGGCTGTAGGGAGGGTGGGAGATTGTAGGATAGGGGAATGGCTGACTGTTGGAGACAAGGGGTATTTAGAGAAGAATAAGGTGGGAGAGAATGAGAGACTTTTGGGGACAAAATGACTGGGGATGAAAGAAAGAAGGGAATTTGGTGGAGAATCACATTAAACTATACATAAGAACATGCCATACTGGGTAAGACCAAGGGTCCATCAAGCCCAGCATCCTGTTTCCAACAGTGGCCAAACCAAGTCACAAGTACTTGGCAATTACCCAAAATTTAAATAGATCTCAAGCTACTATTGCTTATTAATTTTTCCTATAGGAACTTATCCAAAACTTTTTAAAACCCAGTTACACTAATTGCCTTAACATCCTCTGGCAATGAATTCCAGAGCTTAACTATGTGCTGAGTGAAAAAGAATATCCTTTTGTTTTAAATGAGCTACTTACTAACCTGATGGAGTGCTTCCCCCCCCCCCCCCCCAGTCCTTCTATTATCTGAGAGAGTAAATAACCGATTTACTTTAACCTGCAAAAGTCCTTTCATGGTTTTGTAGATCTCTATCAGTAGTCTCTTCTCCAAACTGAACAGCCCTAATTCTTTAGCCTTTCCTAATAGGGGAGCCATTCTGTGCCCCTTATTTTGGTTGCTCTTCTCTACACTTAATCTAGTACAACTATCTTTGAGATGTGGCAACCAGAGTTGCACACAGTATTCAAAGTGTGGTCTCACCCTGGAGCGATACAGAGGTATTATGACATCCACCGTTTTATTTGCTATTCCCTTCTTAATAATTCCTAACACTCTGCTTTTTTGACCACCACAGCACACTGAGCTGTCGATTTCAATGTATTATCCACTATGACGTTTAGGAGTTACCGCCCAGGAAAGAGACCTAAGATAGAACCTAACATTGTGTAACTACAACAAGGGTTATTTTTCCCTATATGTGTCACCTTGCACTTGTCAACATTAAATTTCATCTATTTGGAATCCCAATCTTCCAGTTTCACAAGGTCCTTCTCCAATCCACTTGAGATTTAACTACTCTGCATAATTTTGTGTCATCTGAAAATTTAGTCACCTCACTCGTCGTACCCTTTTCCAGATCATTTATAAATATTATTAAAATATATTAAAAAGCACCAGTTCAAGTACAGATCCCTGTGTGCTTCTGTGTTTACTGAAGATCCATCAAGCCCAGTATCCTATTTCAAACAATGGCCAAGAATCCCAAAAGGTTGATAGGTTCCATGTCCATCTTAATGGTTGATGGAATTTTCCTCCAGGAACTTGTCCAAATTTCTTTTTTAAACCCTACTACACTAACAGCTTTTACCACATCATAAGAACATGCCATACTGGGTCAGACCAAGGGTCAATCAAGCCCAGCATCCTGTTTCCAACAGAGGCCAAACCAGGCTACAAGAACCTGGCAATTACCCAAACACCAAGAAGATCCCATGCTACTGATGCAATTAATAGCAATGGCTATTCCCTAAGTAAACTTGATTAATAGCAGTTAATGGACTCTCCTCCAAGAACTTATCCAATCCTTTTTTAAACACAGCTATACTAACTGCACTAACCACATCCTTCTGGCAACATATTCCAGAGTCTAATAATGTGTTATTTGTATTCTATTTATTTGTGTTCTATTTGTATTAAACATATTACCTAGTAACTTCATTGCGTGTCCCATAAATTAGTATGGTAATTAATATGCAATAGTAGCTTGTGATTTATCTAATAATGTTTGGGTACTTGCCAGGTACTTGTGACTCGGATTGACCTCTGTTGGAAACAGGACACTGGGCTTGATGGACCCCTTGGTCTAACCCAGTATGGCAATTTCTTATGTTATGTGTATACTTTTTGAAAAAAGTAAATAGCCTCACATTTACCCATTTCATTTGACTATTTTTATAGAATTCTATTGTGCCTCTATTTAAAGACTCAAGCTTTAGAAGGAGCTGCAAAAAAAAAAAAAAAAGCAGCCCCTGTTCCCTTCCTTCCAACCACTGGCTCCTAACTTTCAGGCCAATGCAATATGGACATGCTAAAAACAGGCATCCAAACTGGGCGCATGTTTTCCTAGAGCGCGTCCATCCATCTCTCCTAAGCACGTGATGTGATATGCAAGTGAACAGCCACGTTAGAGGAAATTGTGCATCCCTGGCATCGGGTACCTGATGGGAGAGGTGGCTATTCGCACAGCCATGGGTTAGGAAAACAGACACTGGTAAATTGAGCATCCTTTTTTGTAACCTGACCGCCGTCCAGACTTTTTTTTCCCCCCAAGTTGCTGCTTTCTGTGGTTCCTCCTACTTAGTTTTGCGACAATATTAAGTCAGAGGAACCACAGAAAAGCAGTATTTCCTGCTTTTCTGTTCATGGCTTGTGGCGCCTCAAGACTTAATGCCAGCTCCGGAGCTGTTAATTTGAGGGTTAAAACGTGCGTGACAGGTGCACGGTGATTTTTTTTTTTTTAAACACAGGGGTACTAGCTAATAGCCTCATCAATATGGCATTTACATGTGGTGAGTGCTATTAGCAATGCGCAGGTTTGGACACGCTATTCCCATTTTTGCATCGGAAATTAGTTACGCACATCAAGCTGTGCACTAGGCTGAGCACACTGTATTATATCGACCCTTTGAGGGCTGGTTCCTAGATCCAAAGAAAATCTGTGAAGGTCTGGATAGACATAATAACCTCTAGGACAGAATGCCCTGCACATTTCCTTGTGTTACTATACTTAAAAGAAATGCATGCCAGTAAACATGAATTTAATTAAGCCAGATAAATACACACACACACACAAGGACACTGCTAAAAGATAGAGTGACTAGTTGCCATTTACAATCCACAAATACAGAAAGTCAGCCTGCTATACCTAAGCAGCATGAACAGATTCAAGCCTTCCAAATGCTGGTAATGCCCCCCTAGCTGTTCTGGACAAAGCATAAACATGCAGGCATCACAGTCTCATGCTGATTTCCGGATTGAAAACCACGAATGACCAAAGCACCACAAGCCAGCACTTCTGCAACTCCCAGCAGCTGCCAACTTGTATTCCTACAGATTGTCCTCCTGACAGGACTCAATTCTGGGAATAAGACACTTAACCTTGCAGGTCCCTCAGATCTGTTAAGTCTGTAACATCTTGTCTCTATCTTTTGGTGTCACTTTTATTCACAGTGAGGGGGTGGAGGGATGAGGGCAATTTTCAGCTGCCGTTATATGGGTAAGCAGCTGATTACCCATGTAAAAAGGTTTAAAACCCGCTCTGTAAAATACCTATGGGGACATGTTTCAAACAGTTTACAAAACTGCAAACTATATGAGTGGTTTTAATGCTCCAACTTTGCACAAAGAGAAGCTACTCATTGATCCTCCTAAAATTAGCAATCACAACATACACCGATTAAAAGTATCTGCATACTTTGTACCTGCTATTTGTGTGGTTGGTAGAAGAGTAGCAAAAGATATATATTTGAAAATCTAATGTATAAGTACAGTTTTCCTCGCCCAACCTAAACACACCCACAGGAATGCCTCTTTCCCCATACCTGAAAATGCCCATGTAGAGGTCACATTTATTTTCTGTTGATTTTGAGGGAGGCTCTTTTTTTTTTAGACAGGACATTTAATCTGGGAAAATAGTTTTGAAATTTGCCCTCACTGAAGGAAAATGGGCAAGGTTGAAAGGGAGGGGAAGTGCATACATACTTTCCTCCTGCTTCAAAAATTAGGTGTGTTCCCCTCCTGCCCCACATTTCAAAAGTGGAAACCAGAAGGCAACCTGCAACCTCCCCGGGGCAGTTTCAAAATTGCCCCCATTAAGTTCTGGCTTTTTTGTGGAACCCCAATCCTCATCTTATGTGTAATTAATTTTTTACTGAATTTATGGATACAGGAAATACAGATCAATGCTGCTCAGACTTTTCAGGAGCAAATACCCCCTAACTTTTGAAAATGTTAATAAGTCCTTTCACCCACCTCTTCAGCTATTCTACCATAGATGCCCTATCACCAGACACACAAGTTCTGTCTTTCCCCTTCACTCTCTCTACTTTCATCTCAGTTTCTATCTCACTCCTCCCTAGTTTTTCTCACATCTTTCAGCTTTTAACCTATCAGTCCACTCCATTTTCTCTATTTTCTTTTCATTCCTTTTGCCTTCATTCCCACTCATCCATAGAACACCTTTCCTATTCTTATCCCTTGCCACTTTCCATTTCTCTCTTCCCCAGCATCTGCTCTTCTTTCCCACCTTATCCAGCAGCTGCCCTCCTGCCTTTTACCTCTCTTCCCCAGCAACCCCTTCTTCACTCACAACCCCCTAGCCCCAGCATCTGACTTTTTCCCTTCCCCCACCTTATTCACCACTGCATCTATTCAATGGGTATATAAACTCAGCAGTGCAAACTTTCACCACTGCTGACCACTTCTCCCTGTTTGTGCTCACACTACAAGCAGGTTCAACTCATAGGCGAGCACTTCCTCTCTGCTGATATTGTGCATGGTGAGATCAGCATGCAAGTGCCAGTCCACGACTTTTGAATCTGCTGGTAATGTCAACACAGATAAGAGAATCCTGCTGCTGGGTCCTGTACGGGTGGATGTATGTTCAGCCACTGGATGAATGCATATGTACACATCTAGAGTGAACACTGCCCTTGTCCAGGGGTAAATGTACCACAGGTTTAGAAACTAGGATGGAAGCTATAAAGGCTAAACTTATTAATTACAAGTTTTAATACTTCTAATATTAACAGCAACACAAAAGGTTGCTCAAGTAATTTATGAGTGAAGTGCACATTATGTGTGTACTTAGCAAAAACAAAGAGCTACCGATTGCCTCACTTAGTGGACCGATTCACATTTACAGGCACAGCTAAAGGAAAAATGTTAAGCACACCATACAGCAAGGTATACAGATTTCTATCAATTCCACTTGTCACATGATATGTGCAGCATTGTGCCATAATTCTATGTGCCTTAAGGAAATCACATCCATCAGCTCAAGAAGGTAGTAAGAGGAAATGTCCTAAATGTTAGAACCCAGCTGTTCACTAAGGGGGTAATTTTCAAAAGGAGTTACACATGTAAATGTAACTACTATTGTAGCAATTTTCAAAAGCCATTTACTGGAGTAAAGTAAATCCTATGGACAATTCAATGGCATATATTATAGCAATTTTCAAAAGCCCACTTACTCAAGTAAAGTGCATTTACTCGAGTAAAACCCTGCTTTACTCGAGTAAATGCTTTTTAAAATCAGGCCCACAGAAAAGAGAACTCTAGTCATCAACCCGGCCCCCGAACTAGTACTAGGATGAAAAGCCACCCTGCAGATCAAATGATAAAAGAGAAGAGAATGTTAAAAAAAAAATTAAAACAGGTCTAACGTGTATGGTTTAATCCTTCCTTTTTAAACCAATACTCTCCCGCTCCCCATCACGCAAATGAGGTCAGGAGGAAGGCTGTTTGCCCAATATATCAATTTTTTTTTTTTACAGGCTCTCAGTCTCAGCCAAACAAAGAAGAGAATTCTTCAGTTCATGATTCACATCTTGCATTTAATTTTAGCTAAAAAGAGGAAGAAGCCCCACAAAAACATTTCCAGCACAATTTTACTGTAGGTATGTTTCTGTATGTCAGTTGTCATCTGCGAGGAAAAGGTCATCAAACTTAAGGATGAGATATGCTGTTTACAGAGAGAGGATAGGTGTGGGGAGGGAGATATGATCTGTGGTTTGTCAATGAATATTAATTTCATGCTATGTATGTGGTACTGTCTGAAGAAATATGTATACTAGCTGAACCTGCAAAGCATATGTGGTGAAAATTGCATTTTTAATGAAACACCCCTCTTCTTTCCCCCTTCCCCAGTCCAACCTTAACACCATCCTTCTGTCCCTCATTCTACCTCTGAGGCTGTCCCTTGGACTCTCCTTTGGTCCACACAGGCCAATTCAGTCACAACAGCAGTTTCTTCCTGCCTCCAGGAGTCACTGCTAGTCTCTTTCCAGCACACCCAGACCAAATGCATTCCTGTCTTTTCAGCACATGCTGTGTGTCAAAATGTGCTTACATTGCAAATGGCATGTGCCCTGTCTCCTTGTGGCTACTGCTGAAACTTCACTGACAGGGATAGCACTGGTCTCTTAAGTATATTATACAAGCCGTTAAGCCCGTTAAAACGGGCAACATTAATTTTTTTTTCAGTCCATTTTCGAACACAGCACCCTTCTACACTTTTTCTCCCTCACCCCCCTTCCCTCCACTCAGTCTTACTCACCCTCTGTCTCCCACTGCCTCCCTCCCCTCTCCCTTAGCCCTCCTCATCTCCCTTTTTCTCTGCTCCACAACTTCTTACCCTTCCACTTACTCACATCCCTCTCTCACCTCCCCCTCATTCTCCCCCTCATTCTCCCTCCATCTCACTCTCTCCTTCCTCGCTACTGGCCGCCATTCCTCGTCGCCGCCATGTTGATATGCCGCTGACGCTCCTAGTCACCACTGCCACTCCTCATCGCTGCCGCTCGACACCGCCATGTTGATATCCAGCTGACACTCGCTGAGACCAACGTGCTTGCCCGCACATGCGCAGTAGAGCTGCTCTCTACTGCGCATTTGCGGCCCGGTCAAGCTTCGTTTATTAGGATAGATTCCCTCTTATCTTCCCTTTCCTTTCCCTGTCACCTTATCCACATCTACTTCCATCTCGCTCAGTCCTACTCCTCTTCCTTTTTTTTTCTTCAGCAAAACTTCTGAGTCATTCCACTTCCATTCACTGTCATCTTCTGTTTCTTTCCTCTGAGATCTAATCCACAACCCCTTCCCGCTTTCTCAACCCTTCTAAACTGTTTTGTTTTGACTATCACCCAGGGGCATGCGCGGGGGGGGGGGACTAAAGCAGTGCATAAAATTACTTACTTGCAGGGATCCCGGTTCTCGCTGTGGCTGTTATTTTTTTCCAGCCTTCTGATGCGTGTACTGGCGGCGGGGGTGTCATTTAGGGCCACAGAATGCAGAAACAGATCGCGCGAGGCAGCAGCGTAACTCATGCAGAGTCAGAGCAGGGAGAAATTGAACACGCGACGCGGGCACAGAGTCAGAGCAGGAATTTCTCCCTGCGAGAACCGGGATCCCTGCAAGTAAGTAAGTTTATGCACTGCTTCAGTCCCCTTCCCCCCCCCCCCCCCCCCCGCGCATGCCCCTGGGTGATAGTCAAAACAAAAACAGTTTAGAAGGGTTGAGAAAGCGGGAAGGGGTTGTGGATTAGGTCTCAGAGGAATTTCTCCCTGCTCTGACTCTGTGCCCTCGTCGTGTGTTCAATTTCTCCCTGCTCTGACTCTTCCTGAGTTATGCTGCCGCCTCGTGCGACGAGACCTCTGGCTGACGTGCCCTGCCACATCGCTTTCTCCCTGCTCTGACTCTGCATGAGTTACGCTGCTGCCTCACGCGATGAGAGACGCTGATGTGCCCTGCCTGAGCTCTCTACTGCGCATTTGCGGCACGTCGGTCAAGCTTTGTTTATTAGGATAGATAAAGAGAGATAAGACAGATACATGCTACTAGTTGCAGAGATTTGTGACTTCTGTTTACACAGAATGAAGTGTATCTCATCATAGCTGACAGGGCAAAGCATTTGGTGGGCCTTAAACCAGGGTCTGCCCAATAGAAGGCCAGTGCTTTGCCAGTCGATGCCACAGAATGATTTGAGCTGAGACAGCTTCAGACCTGGCCCTGCCCCCCGAGGATCCAGAATGGTCCTTGTGGGGCTCAAAAGAGGTTGCTAGGAAAGGTACAATCATCCACAGCTACTAAGCAGTAATGTTTTTTGATGGGAGGGGTCCCAATATTGCAGGACCCCCTCTCCTGAAAAAACAATGCAGCTCTATGGTGCATTTTGTCTCGAGGCTAAACACGAGTTGAGGCCCTTTAGGTGCGATGACGGCTCCAACCTCAAGGAATCACCTTAAAAGGCCGACTGCTGAAACCAGCAAAAATAGAAAAGTTGAGTGATGGTCAGGGCTGAGCACCGGTTCAACCCAGGGATGCCACTCAAGGTGGCCCCACTATCACAATGGGAAGAAAAAAAAAAGCTCTTCACTGCATGCACGGACACTGCCTCCAAACCTCTCTTCACTAAAATCCAGTCTCCCCCCTCCCACCCCAATAGTGAATACAATTGTTGGGGATATAGTGCCCCCTCTCCCTCTCCAAAAGGTATTAAATGAAATAATTAGGGTTCCGTGGGACCCCTACCCCCTATACTTTAAAATGTGAAGAAGCTCTGACAATGGGGTGCAGGGCACCCCCTAGGCGCGAGCCCGGTCAACGCCAGTTTTTCACAATGGTGCTGACCTGAACTTGCCCCATCACGATAGGGGCGAGGTCCGGGGATCGGACCTAAGCCACTTGGTCTGGAAAGGAGAGGTAGGAAGAAATCCTTTTCCTTAGCCATTAAAGAGGTAAAGAAATCCTCCACCAACTCCGCTTCTTGGTCAAAGGGCTGACATGTACTTTGTCCTGGTGTGGGTGGTGGAACATCCTCTTCTGATTATGAGAATGGAATCCTGCACATCTTCCGGGCTTGGCAAAATTTGAATAAGAGGTCAATCAGATGTGAGAAGTACAAGAGAACAAATGTCAGTGTTTCCAGACATATCCCTTGTTCCATTAATTTTGTTGGTGCAAGGGTTTTGGTTATTGGTGGGGGTAGGAGATCATATCCCCTTCCACCCCTGTCAAATTTTTCAGCAAAGTAGCACACAGCTGCATCAGGAGCACTACAACACAATGCATGGACAATAAATGAGCAAGGGTGTTGAGGATCAATGACTTTCTTGTTCCAGGGCTCAATGCATCGTGTGTAAGGATTTATGCACCGGCAGTGCCTGATGCCCTGTGATTTGATAGTGTCTAGACTCACTGTTTCTTCGACACCGGCTGCACCAGAGGCTCCGAATAGCACCTTTTTGCTTCGACACACTCCACTTATGTTGACTTGACCCCCCCAAGGAGTCTGCCTATTCTATCGAAGTTGGAGAAGTTCCTGCTCATCTCCTTTCCCAGGGAGGCAAAAAAAGGCTGCACTTCAGGAAGAAGACCTATCGCGGTTTCTCACACTTCTTCCATTTTGCAAGCCCTCGACTTCTGGCCATAATTGTAGCAGCTGGCCTGGTCATGATTCGGTCCCAGGCAGCGGTAGCACAGGTCATGTCCATCGGTGGTAGAATTTTCCAACCGCAAATACAGTCCTTAAAACCACTCACTGTGGCTTTTCTCAGACATCCTGAAGAAAATGTTCTCACTTTTTTTTTTTTTTTTTTTATTAACACAGAAAAGTGCTGTTGGGGGATTACTGAGGCAATGAGGCAACTCTGAAGAATTTATAGAAAGATTCATCTGTGCTAGTACTCAGATGAAAAAATACTTTGGGGACTCATGAGGTAATTCCTGCACATGCTCATTACAGCAAAAGTTATACCAGCTAAGTGAGAGGGGTCCATTCATTGCAGATGGATGACATCACCCATATGTCAAAGCTAATTCAACTCTGCTCGTTAATGGAGAAAAGTATGCACATTGTTCACCAATGTGTGATACTTTTACCCACAAAGTCTGGAGTCCTTTCTGAAGGCTCAGGGAGGAACTATGCACAAAGATTTGATTCATGTAGTTTCCAATAAAAACCTTTGTGCAGAGAAAGCAAACACCATCTCTGTAGGTAATTTTCTTAAGGCAATAGTCAAAGTGAAATACTTCTGGGGTAATTATGTACACAAAATTTAAAATTCTGCAAAATTCTGCACACTTTATATTGGTCAAACAATATACATGACAGTAAGTAATTAATTTAAAATATAATACAGAAAAAAAAGTTATTACTTAAAGATGCAGCTTTAAATATTTTGAGCAGAATATCCCTAGAAATTAACTAAGTGTCTTCCATCCTCTCTCCTTACTACCCTGGCCAGTCTCACTTTTTCCTCTTAGGCTCCAACTCCTCCATCTGCCACTATCTCTCCCCTTCACCTCTAGGCTCAACCCCTTCCACTATCTCCACTCCCAGAGTTTGACCCCTCTCTCAGTACTGCCCCTCAAGCAGGCTCCCTCTGTCTCTCTCACACACACAGGCTCCCTCTCTCTAGTGCACATACATACATAACCCCCTCTCTCACACACACACCACCCCCAATACAGGCTTCCTCCCTCTCTCTCTCTTGCTCACACAGGCTACCTATGTCTCTCTCACACCTCTGCACACTGGCTCCCTCTCTCGCTCAATCCCACTACACATAGGGTCCCCTCTCTCTCACACATACACACACACACACACACACACACACACACACACACATCTCTTCACATAGGCTCTCTTTCTTACACCCACACAGGCTCCCTCTCTCACAAACAAGGACCCTCACATACACAATCCCTTTTTCACTCACACCAGCTCCCAATCTCTCAAACACATACCCACTCTTTCACAAGCTCCTCACATAGAATCCCTCTCTCGGGCACCCACACCCCCTCACACATTCTCTCTCTCTCACCCCCCAGGCTTGCAGTCTTACAACCACACACACTCACAGACTCACTCATCTGGGCCTGCTCCAACTTCTCCGCAAGGACAGCCTCTGCTCGCAGCATGCCTGGGCCTGCTTCATCTTTGTCACGAGCAGGACGGCTTCCACTCGCAGCACACGCCAGGACCTGCCAAATTCTACGCAGAATCTGCACAGGAGGGGAACTCTGCACTCCCAGTAGCGCAGAATTCTCCAGGACTAGTAAAAGCTTGTGCAGACTTTTGCTTTGATTTATTGATACAAACCCTTTTGGTAAAAGTGCCTGTGAAATATGCACCAAAAAGGGTAATTTTGACTATTACCCCCATGTGTAAAAACAGCATATGTGTTGCCAGTCCTTGCTCTTCTAAGACAGATCAACGAGTTCTGATCTGGACACACTACCTATCAACCAAATCTATTTAGCAGTGAGCTATGGTGGCAATTACTATTTGCAGTAATAAAATCTGGTCAAGACACCTTTTATTAAGTGTTTCAGAGAATAAATAAGTTGGATTCAAGATTAATTAAAATTGCAGCATACACTTTGCTATGGCAGCACAGTAAAACTGGGCATGCACACTGCAATAGATAATTCAAGATGAAGTGTTAGGAACAGACTGACACAGTGTAAGAGAAAAGCCACACACTCATTTATGATTCTGTATTAGCATTACTAAAGTCCGTCATGCCCACTGAGCACGTTTTCTTCTCTAGTTCAGATGGCTTCCTTTAAACAACATTTTGACATTTTTAGTTAGACTACAAAATCAATCTGAAAATAGCTGGTCTGCAGTGCAAGGGCATAGCAGGTAAAAGCATAAAGAATTTAAAAAAAAATATATATATATCTTGTCCCTTGCAGAAAGGCTGCTTTCACAGTGACAACTACTATAGCTAAAAAAAAACATATAGAAGAATAGAATGCATCAACTCCTGGACAAGCCACTCCAAACTGGACATATCACACTTAACTGTATCACCATTAAACCTTTAATTCCATATGAAAAAACTTGTTACCTGCTAATTAACAATGTTTTGGTTTTTTTAAGAACTTTTCATTCAAGGAAAACAAACCTGACTAAATTACAACTGCGCAGCACAGAAACACAAAGCTATTAGAAACAGTATGTGTTACTGGAAGGAATGGAGTTCTATCTTCTTTAGAAGGTTTGTTTTTTTTTGTATTCTAAACAAGTTATAGCACTAAGTGCAAAACGTTAAGCTAAGGTGTTTACCACATTTCTGATGTTAAAACAATGAATTATCAGAATACTTACCCTGCTACTCTGTTGGCAAATTCCACAATGTCATCTTTAGTCCTTGGTCCTCTGTAATTGTACGCCAGATCTCCTTTTAACCTTCAAATCAAGAAATAAAATCTGTACTTCCAAAATCCAAACTTAGAAAAATTTTATTCTCCTCTTTTCTTTTTTCAAAAAAAATCGGGTGGAGGTAATACCTAAAAAAAATTGTATTCACACAAAATACATTTAAAACCCTAATACTCTACCCCTGTTTAGCAAATGCAAAGGGGGATGTAAAGGGTACCCCTTTTGCTTTGCTTCCTTTGGCAGCAAACCAACCACTCTGGCTGGGCTGGGATATGGCAATGCTGACCTGAAAGCAATGTTATCAGGAAGTGGGACTGAGCCTACAGTCACTACAGCAAAGTCAGAGAAGTCCCAGGAAAAAAAAAATGCCACAGCCAGGACTAGGAGACAAGGAAATAGACATCCCTCATGCCATTCCCAGTCTCTCACATTCTGAATCCATGGTAGATCCTTCAGGCCATGTTTTAGGTCCCCTTTATCTCAGCTATTGGATCAGAGCCCCCTGCACAGTCAGTTTATTTGTAAGGGTAAGTCATATGGTGGCATGTGAGGCTGGAATAGGAGATGATCTGACTGGTAAGAAAGGTAAGTAAGAAGGAAGCTGGTAAATGGTAATAGCAATACTAGGTGTTCCACACATGCAAAAAAATATGCAAGCCAATAAAAAGTAAGTTTTCTTGCCTATTAACAGGATTTTTTGTAGTCAGCATTAGGGATGTGCATTCGTCCAGGACAAATTAGGTAATTTCAATGAAAAATTTGTTTTTGTGTTTAGTGTGCACTAAAATGAAATTCAGGTCTCCCTGAATTTTAAAGGCCTGAACCGTGGGAAATATGAAATTTCCCGCAGCGGGCCGAAAACAAAGCCCAAACCAATTGGTTCGGGCTTCGCACATCTATAGTCAGCATTCTGAATTAGCCATCTCGGTGTGGAGACACCATTTGAAAGCAAAGAGACACACCCAGCTCTCAGGAAAGACTTTACTGAGCAGTCCCAAGAGTACCTGCATGCACACTGCCTTGTCAGCCCCTCAGTCTCTTCCAGAATTTAAGCTTTAATGTAGTAGTCAACTCTCCAAAGAACTGGGCAGGCTCTGCATACAGATGACTGATCTTGCTGACTATAGAGAACCCAGTTTACACATAAGCAAGTTAGCTTTCTCCAGTGACAAGCAGGCATGAACTACAATAAAATATGGGGAGCCTCAAGCTGAGGGTTGAATAGTGGGAGCAATTACTTAATGACAATCTTGTCCCACCAAGTGGACAGTGGACTACTGAGTGAACAGGCTACGTAGACCTGCTTGTCCAAAGTTTATCTCCTTGGGATATGCTATCCAGTCAGAAGATAGTGAAATTGCAACAGATGACCAAGTAGCAGCTTTCCAAAGGTCTTCAACACAAAGAGCTTAAGATGAGCCACTGAAGACACCATAGCTCTCAGTTGATGAGATTTGACAGAATCTATAATCTGTAACCCACCTAGCACAATGTGCTATACAGACCATTAGCCAACTGGACAGAGTTCATTTGGCAACTATTTTTCCCAGTCTATCGCAGAGACAAGTACTTAGCTTGACAGTGAGGTTGAGTCCTTGTTAGGTAATACATCAGGGCTCTCAAGAGTTCAAAGAATGAAGAGAGTGTTCTCCTTTGTGCCCATCAGATCTCACAAAGAACGTAAGTAGCACTATAGCTTCATTAATGTGAAACAAATACTACATTCAGAAGGAACTTGGGGTGAGTTTGTAGAACTATCCTATTATGAAAAAAATGAACATATGGTGAATATTGAACCAGAGCCTGTAGTTTTATTCTGTAGGTCGAAGTGACTGCCATGAAATTGTGGTCCCCTGTGCAGAGTCATCTACAAATCAACCACCTACAACTGCAAGCAATCCACTATATTACCATATACTGAAGAGGATGTTGGGGAGGTACCCGTAATGGAGAAGGTTTTCATGGGTAATGATTCAGATGGGCTGAATCAAATCACGGTAAACCTAGAAGATGTGGTAGGCCTGATTGACAAACTGAAGAGTAGTAAATCACTTGGACCAGATGGTATACACCCCAGAGTTCTGAAGGAACTAAAAAATGAAATTTCAGACCTATTAGTAAAAATTTGTAACCTATGATTAAAATCATCCATTGTACCTGAAGACTGGAGGATAGCAAATGTAACCCCAATATTTAAAAAGGGCTCCAGGGGCGATCCGGGAAACTACAGACCGGTTAGCCTGACTTCAGTGCCAGGAAAAATAGTGGAAAGTGTTCTAAACATCAAAATCACAGAACATATAGAAAGACATGGTTTAATGGAACAAAGTCAGCATGGCTTTACCCAGGGCAAGTCTTGCCTCACAAATCTGCTTCACTTTTTTGAAGGAGTTAATAAACATGTGGATAAAGGTGAACCGGTAGATATAGTATACTTGGATTTTCAGAAGGCATTTGACAAAGTTCCTCATGAGAGGCTTCTAGGAAAAGTAAAAAGTCATGGGATAGGTGGCGATGTGCTTTCGTGGATTGCAAACTGGCTAAAAGACAGGAAACAGAGTAGGATTAAATGGCCAATTTTCTCAGTGGAAGGAAGTGGACAGTGGAGTGCCTCAGGGATCTGTATTGGGACCCTTACTTTTCAATATATTTATAAATGATCTGGAAAGAAACACGAGTGAGATAATCAAATTTGCAGATGACACAAAATTGTTCAGAATAGTTAAATCACAAGCAGATTGTGATAAATTGCAGGAAGACCTTGTGAGACTGGAAAATTGGGCATCCAAATGGCAGATGAAATTTAATGTGGATAAGTGCAAGGTGATGCATATAGGGAAAAATAACCCAAGCTATAATTACACAATGTTGGGTTCCATATTAGGTGCTACAACCATAGTGGATAACACATTGAAATCGTCGGTTCAGTGTGCTGCGGCGGTCAAAAAAGCAAACAGAATGTTGGGAATTATTAGAAAGGGAATGGTGAATAAAACGGAAAATGTCATAATGCCTCTATCGCTCCATGGTGAGACCACACCTTGAATACTGTGTACAATTCTGGTTGCCGCATCTCAAAAAAGATATAATTGCGATGGAGAAGGTACAGAGAAGGGCTACCAAAATGATAAGGGGAATGGAACAGCTCCCCTATGAGGAAAGACTAAAGAGGTTAGGACTTTTCAGCTTGGAGAAGAGACGACTGAGGGGGGGGATATGATAGAGATGTTTAAAATCATGAGAGGTCTAGAACGGGTAGATGTAAATCAGTTATTTACTCTTTCGGATAGTAGAAAGACTAGGGGGCACTCCATGAAGTTAGCATGGGGCACATTTAAAACTAATTGGAGAAAGTTCTTTTTTACTCAACGCACAATTAAACTCTGGAATTTGTTGCCAGAGGATGTGGTTAGTGCAGTTAGTATAGCTGTGTTTAAAAAAGGATTGGATAAGTTCTTGGAAGAGAAGTCCATTACCTGCTATTAAGTTCACTTAGAGAATAGCCACTGCCATTAGCAATGGTAACATGGAATAGACTTAGTTTTTGGGTACTTGCCAGGTTCTTATGGCCTGGATTGGCCACTGTTGGAAACAGGATGCTGGGCTTCATGGACCCTTGGTCTGACCCAGTATGGCATGTTATGTTCTCAGGTTTTCTCTCACCTTTCAGAAAGAAAATCTTGCTCCAGATGGACAAATATGTAATCATGTTCTATATAAACAAGCAGTAAGGTAAAGATTCTTACATCCTCTGCCAAGGAGGCCCTCTGAAATCTAGTCATGGGCATGACATCTCCAGATTACCTATCTTCCAGGAATCAAGAGTATGTTGGCAGACCGCCTAAGCAGAATTTTACCACTGTATGAAATACATTGGATCAAAGGAGCATGGACAACTTTGTTCAGTAATTGACTTGTTTGCTTCAGAAGACAACTGAAAGGTTCAGAAATTCTGTTCCATGCATCCATGCAGCTACCAGCCCGACACTTCTGTGCTAGATTGAAGTATGTCTTCTCTATGCATACCCACCGAGTCCTCTAACTACCAGGACTGTCCAAGATGGTCCTTCGTAACAAGGCGAAGATACTCTTCATAGCACTAGCCTGACCACAGCAAGTGCGGTATCTATACCTTGTTCATTTGTCAGTTCATACTTTGGTTCCATTGAGAATGTTTCTAACTCATCACACAGGAGGAAGGAAGGCTCTGCCATCTGAACCTGCCATTGCTGGCCCTCAAGGCATGGCTGTTCAACATGCAGTAGTCTCTTCCTTACAACCTTCCAAAGAAGTGAAAGATGTTCCGATTTCTGTCAGGAAGCCTTCAACCAGAAGACCCTATGGTTTCAAATGGAAGAGGTTCTCAAAATGGTGTAGAACCAGCCGGCTGGATCCTTTCTTCTGTGGCCGATGGAGTTTGCTTCAGTATTTAATTCTGCCTCTTGTCCAGCATGGGTGGGAATGTGTGCATGTGTCTGAGAGTATATGGAGGGGGGGGGGGGGGTGTCTGTGCGCGTGCCTGTGAAAATGTGGGTGGGTCAGTTTATATGACAGAGGAAATAGTTTGTCTACTCTTTTCCCCCCCACCCCCTACTTCCCAGTCTGTAGTTGCAGGGTGACTGGAAATCAAAAGTTCACAGGTTTGGAGAGCAGATCTTTTTGTCCTTATTAATTTTAATTATGACTTTTTCTGATGTGACTGTTGGTTTGAAATATTTTGTTTTGTTAATATTTATGAGTTTTTAACTATTAGATATTCATTTGTTTTGAAATATGTATTCTTTTGATAAGAAGTTTTACTATTATGATTGACGTTTTATATTTCTTGATTCTGTTTGATGCTTTTTGAGGAATGGTGCTATTTGGGTTTTTTTCCATTGTACCGCAAACAGAGTGATTTCGAGTTCAGTTTTTGTCTACAGGTTTCTGCTTATAGTTTATGGTCACTTTATTCTTTATTTGGTGAGGGTCTGTGTGTTCTGTATATGTGATTCAGACGAGGTATTCTGCTAGTGTGTAGTTTATATTGTAGGGATCTGTAGCAGAATGGCTTGTTACGTTTTCCTAATAGAAGATGTGATGGAGGCGGACTTGGACATTGTTGCTGTCACGGAGACGTGGTTCACAGATTCACATGATTGGGATACGGCCATACTGGGATATAACTTAAGGAAGGACAGAGAGGGCAGAAAAGGGGGAGGAGTGGCTCTTTATGTCAAAAACAATATCCAAGCATCCGAGCTGCAAGGAAGATGGGGCAAAGAAGAAGCTTTATGGGCCGTCCTCAAAAAGGATGATGGCGCATCCGTTTTTATTGGAGTGGTGTACAAACCTCCAAATCAAATGGAAGTACTATACATAGATCTGGTTGAAGACATCCAAAAGATGGGGAAGAAGGGATAAGTGGTGATTGTTGGAGATTTTAATCTGCCAGATGCAGATGGGAGAATCCCTTCTGTGGAATCTAACAGTAGTAGAGAGATCGTGGATACCCTGCAAGGGGCTCTGTTCAAATAAATGGTAATGGAGCCTACGAGGGAGGGAGCTATACTCTATTTAGTGCTCACTAATGGAGATAATGTCTAACGTCCAGGTGGGCGCCCACCTCAGCACCAGTGATCAAACAGTATGGTTTCATATCACTAATAGGATATGGAGAAGTTGCACAAAGACCTGGGTTTTATGTTTCAAAATCACAGACTTTGTTGAAATGGGAAAGTACCTGGAGGAAGAACTAGAAGGCTGGGAGAAAACGAGAGATGTGGAACAGTGGGCCAAACTAAAAGGAGCAATTATTGAAGCGACTAATATATATGCTAGAAAAGTAAAGAAAAGCAAGAAACCTATCTTTTCACAAAGGAGGTGGCTGATAAAATAAAAGATAAAAGAACACAGTTTAAGAAATATAAAGGATCCCAAAGGGAGGATCACAAGGAAGAATATCTGGTGGAACAGAGGGAGACGAAGAGAGTAATCAAGAAAGCGAAAAGTCAAGTGGAAGAAAGGATTGCCAAAGAGGTAAAGCGAGGTGACAAAACATTTTTCAGATACATCAGTGAAAGGAGAAAAGTTCAAAGTGGTATACTGAAATTGAAAGGTGAAAAGGATCAATGGGTGGAGACAGATGAAGAAATGGAAAAAATATTAAACGAATACTTCAGTTCGGTGTCACTAATGAAGACCCCGGAGAAGGACCATCGCTAGTTAACAAGAAACTGGAGGGAAGTGGAATGGATGAAACTCCGTTTACGGAAGAGAATGTATGGGAAGAGCTAGGAAAACTGAAGGTGGACAAAGCCATGGGGGCCTGATGAGATTCATCCCAGGATACTGAGGGAGCTCAGAGATGTGCTGGTGGCTCCTCTCTGTGATCTGTTCAATAGATCACACAGAGGATCGGGAGTGGTGCTGAGTGATTGGAGAAGAGCGACGGTGGTCCCGCTTCACAAGAGTGGGAGCAGAGAGGAGGCTGGAAACTACAGGCCAGTTAGCCTCACCTCGGTGGTGGGAAAAGTATTGGAGTCGCTGCTAAAGGAAAGAAAAGTGAACTATCTACAAGTAGCAGAATTGATGGACCAGAGGCAGCATGGTTCCCCAAGGAAAGGTCCTGTCACACAAATCTGATTGACCTTTTTGATTGGGTGACTAAGCAATTGGATCAAGGAAGAGCACTAGATGTCATCTACTTGGATTTCAGCAAAGCTTTTGATATGGTCCCATACAAGAAGCTTGTGAATAAAACGAGAAGCTTGGGTGTGAGTGCCAAGGTGGTGGCCTGGATAGCAAACTGGTTGAAGGACAGAAGACAATGTGTGATGGTAAGTGGAACTTACTCTAAAGAGAGAGCGGTGATGAGCGGAGTGCCGCAAGGGTCAGTGTTGGGACCTGTCCTGTTCAATATCTTTGTGAACGACATCGCGGAAGTGATTAAAGATAAGGTTTGTCTATCTGCGGATGATACTAAGATCTGCAACAGAGTGGACACGCCGGAAGGAGTGGAGAGAATGAGACGGGATTTAAGGAAGCTGGAAGACTGGTCGAAGTTATGGCAGCTGAGATTCAATGCCAAGAAATGCAGAGTCTTGCACATGGGGTATGGAAATCCAAAAGAAATGTATTCGATGGGGGGTAAAGGGCTGATGTGCACGGAGCAGGAGAGAGACCTTGGGGTGATAGTGTCTAACGATCTGAAGTCAGGGAAACAATGTGACACGGCGATAGCTAAAGCCAGAAGAATGCTGGGCTGCATAAAGGAATATAGAGTAAGAAAAGGGAAGTAATTATCCCCTTATACAGGTCCTTGGTGAGGCCTCACCTGGAGTACTGTGCTCAGTTCTGGAGCCCGTATCTCTGAAGGGTCAGAGACAGGATGGAGGCGACCAAAAAGGTGGATGGTCTTCATCGAATAACTTATGAGGAGAGATTGAAGAATCTAAATAAGTATACCCTGGAGGAAAGGAAAAGCAGGGGTGATATGATACAGACGTTCAGATATTTGAAAGGTTTTAATGATCCAAAGTCAATGACAAACCTTTTCCGGTGGAAAAAAAAATCAGCAGAACCAGGGGTCGCATTTTAAAACTCCAGGAAGGAAGACTCCGAACCAATGTCAGGAAGTATTTCTTCACGGAGAGGGTGGTGGATGCCTGGAACACCCTTCCGGAGGAAGTGGTGAAGACCAAAACTGTGAAGGATTTCAAAGGGGCGTGGGATAAACACTGTGGATCCATAAAGCCTGGAGGATGGGAATGAGGAGAAGAGGTATGGGGGTGGCTTGCGGGAATGACGGCTACTACCTGGTGATTAATACCCTTATTCAATAAACGTTCACATGGTTAATGCGACTCCAATACTGCTCTATGCTTTAACGGCAAGAGGAAATGTGGAAAAGAGGATTTGCATTCAGGCAACGACCAACAAGGTAGCACAGCTGGGTAAACAAATAAGCATGGGAGTAGGTTGCTTATTGCGGCGGTTACTACCCCGAACCAATTAAGCCTGTTACTTCACTTTGAATGCAAATCCAGCACAGTTCACTGCTTCAACGGCAAGGGGAATGAAGAAAAGAGGATTTATATTCAGACAACAACCAACAAGGACCGAATTGCATGGTCTGGGTAAACAAATAAGCGTGAATTAAGCCTGATACTTCACTTTGAATGCATATCCAGTGCAGCTCACTGCTTCAAAGGCAAGGGGGAATGAAGAAATAGGATTTATATCCAGACAACAAACAAGGCATTGATCTGAGCAGTATGATTATACAAACATCGGGGTAATTTGCTCAATATGAAGGTTACTACCCTCAAACATTAAGTCTTATACTTCACTGACGCAGCTCCAACACTGCTCTCTGCATCAATGGCGGGGGTGGCAGGAAATTAGAATCAAAAAAGTTACCAATAAGGGCCCTGAACTCAGCTTTCGAAGTAACATAAGTATGAGAAAATAAGTGTGAAAGCTTGCTGGGCAGACTGGATGGGCCTATTGGTCTTCTTCTGCCGTCATTTCTATGTTTAATGCCTGGTATAATATTTGCAGTGTTGCTCTTTCATAGGAAGGGTTGTTAGTACTATTTTAGTATAGGAGGTTTATTATATTGTAATTGATATAGTTTATTCATGGCTTTCTAAGAACCAAGCTGACATCCAACATTCATTACAACAGACCTAATGCCATATGTGCTCCAAATGTCTTTTTTGCAGGGTTTTAATGGTTGGCACCAAAGCAGAGCATGTAAATAAAAATATCACTTAGAATAACATCTCACAGAAGACTATATGTTTAATGTCCTTTTTCATGTAAAATCTGTTATAAATTAGGTAAGCAGCTTTTTCTGACTCTAGGATTAAGCCCTTCAGTTCAAGCTGCTCGTGACAGTGGAGAACTATGTTATTATGCTGCCACCTGCTCTGCCACTAAAAATAGAAAATGTTCTCAAACTGGTTGATTTCTTGTAGAATGAAAGGACTTACTGAAATTTTATAAAGTATTTAAAATTTGCAATATATATTACAATATTTGTGCTTTCTATATTTATTTTTATAAATCTGTTTTTATTCTTTCATTTTGCTAAATTTAAGTGGTCAAGAAATTTGTTAAAATATATATTTTTGTATGTAATTTGATACCATGGACTGGTATGGAAAAAATCCCCAGGCCAATATTTTCCACAATCCGTCCCTATACCAAGGAAATGGTTACTGCAAAACATTTACTGAATAGACCTCACCATGGAGAGTAGACTACTGGGTGAACAGGTTATGCAAAACAGCTTTTGCAGACTGTCCAGACATTAATGGGATGTGAAGGTATGCACAGAGGACCAAGTTGCAGTTTTGCAAATACCTTCAGTCTGTGCTGCTCTCCGATGAGCCAATGATGCAGCCATGGCGCTCACTTGTGGAACCCTTGATAAGAGTCTGTGATCTGGATGCCTGCTAGGTGACCCACTGTATCTCCTCTTAATCCAATGGCTGCCATTGATTGCTATGACAGGGGTGGGTGCAGGATTCAGTCTTATCCCATGTAGATGAACAAAATCCTTATTGATGAAATTCACAGCTGCCCAGAATCAATAAGGGCATATGCTGCCACAGATCCCAAAGACCAGTGCAAAGAAACAGAGGGATAAGTGCAACGCCACATGAAATACTGGAAGGGCAACAAGATTCAAAAAAACCTCTTCAGTCATGGGTTATAAACTATGACTAGTTCATGGTTTGTGGGGGCAATTCTTGGCCATGTGCTCCTGGCCAACACAATAGAGGCATAATCGCAATTTCCTTCTTCAGTCCTTTAGTATTTGCGATAACTGTCCACAATGTGGCCCAATTCCATAGACTTGAGTCCTTACAACCGGATTCAGCTGTGACATGAGATGGGAGGGGAGGAACACCAGACTTCAGAGACAAGGTATGTACTCTTGAAAGGCATTCTCAAATGCAGGAATCAATATACATGTGGCAAGAAATCATAGCATCTAGATCAGAGGAGAAGCCATGAGAAGCCAGCTCATCTTTAATCTGCTCTGCCAACCTGTTCCAAATGGCTACCAAAGCCAATTGTTCCAATCAATTTCTTTTGCAACTGTATGGAATTCTGACCCACTGTATGGGCCCCTTGTTTAATCCACAGTAGAAAAAGACACAGAAACTAAATAGCCTAGGTCATCGAAGACATGCCTGAAGGCAGAAATAAAAGCATCAAAACCAAAAACCAGGGGATTTTGTCTTTACCAGAAGGAACAGCCCAAGCCGGGGCTTTCCTTGTTTACAGGAAGATAAAAGTTACTTTGGACTTGTGATCAGGAAAGCAAACAGCCTTGATCATGAAAACTGAAAATTATTGGGTTCAAAAAGAAGACCTGGGAGATGACAGCTGACACTTGTAGCTGCTCATTCGAAACCATGAGTCAAAAGATTAGGAAAAGTGTTTTCATCTGTTCTTCCATTTTTGCCCAGCTTTGGTTTAAATATCATGGAGGTGATAAAGCCAGCTGAGCTGGCTGCTGCTGTATCTTGGACAGGAGAGGTTGTAGTCTTCCTCTCTGATCTTCAGGGCTTAAGGAAGCAAATAAATTCTTCACTGGTTTCAATATCTGGGCTCCCACTTGCTGAGGGACCCTCTATAATGGAGCAGGAGGGGGAGACATTCTTTTCAGAAACTCAGATCGGCTCATCCTCAATAAAGGCTGCCGGTAAAGCCAAGGAGGCTCTTAGCTCCAGGACAGCTACATCGGCTGAAGCAGCAGCTGGCTCTGAAATACACCATGGCAGGTGTGTGATCCATGGATAGTGCCAACACCATCTCCTTCTGTACTAAAACCCTAGTAGTGAGATTCCTGAGATTTTGCACCAAAGTGCTTTGCTCCGACACAGTGGAAGCACCTTGGCATTCTTTACCAAGTGTGTTGATTGCACCATAGAATGCGAACTGCATTTATGACATGGATGGCACTCTGTTTAACCCCATGCCCATATAAAATAAATGGCTCTGCACCATTGGAATCTTTACTATGAATGATGATTGGACCTAGGCTAATGAGACTACCTCTCATCTTGGCATTGAAAAGGGGCTCACTCCTGGGAAGCCTTGCGCCAATCTTTTCTTTTGCTCTGAGGAGATGGCCCCAAAGGAAGTCACTCACATTGTTTAGTCTCCCTTCTTGGCACTTCATCTAGCACCACAGGTACCTATCCAACAGAGATCCAGGAACTGAGGCTATGAGGAGGAGTCTTCCTGTGCTTGAGGGAACAAGAGGAATACTTGTCTCATTTTTTGCACCAAGAATCTACATCTCGCTCCTGGATGAGGAGCGACTTCACATTAAGGCTTTGGGCTCATACCCACTAGTGCTAGCCAAGGGCCTCCATCTTCCAGCAGTACTGCTGCACTGTAGGGACAATTGACCATAGCTGTAGCAGTTGAAAGAGTCATGATTCCAGCTAGGTAGAGATTCAGATGGAACATCTATCTGTAATGGATCTCTCATGCCCATACATGCAAGTCTTGAAGTCATTGACTGACAGCTTCTTGGCCTTAGGTTTTTCCATACTCATTTCATTTCTTTTTTTTAAAGAATTTAAAAATTCTGTGAGGCACTGACAAGGCAGCAGTAGAAAAACAAAAGCAGCAGCAATGAGACGGGTAAGGGCACTAAGGCCAAAAACAAGAAGATAAAAAATATATATATATATATATATATATATATATGCAAGAGAGTCTGGGAAACATCCGTGCAATAGTTCACAAGAAGAAATACTGGAGGGGGTCTACAAGAGAGTGCACACATGGAAATTCCCATGCATGCTCAATGATGATTTTACCAAACTCCAAAAGCTGGGAACGCGTCGGCACCACTGAATTACTTTGCCCAAACGCGTTATGGCTACTTCATGCCAACTTTGCGATGAAAAATGGAAGACCCTCCATTATGTTGAAAAAAAAAAAAAACACAACAGAAAAAGTAGAATTGTTTGAATACTTAAATATTTTCAAACAGCCAAAGCCCAAGATTTTTTGGATAAATAAACTTTGCATATAAGGTGCTACACTGCATTAATATTCTTGAACTGGAGAAAGTACATAGAAGGGCAACCAAAATGATAAAGAGCATGTAACAGTTCCCTTATGAGGAAAGGCTGATGACGTTATGATTGTTTAGCTTGGAGAAAAGACGGTTGAGGGGGATACGCTAGAAGTCTACAAAACGTTTTTTATTTAGAATTACTTTTATACTGCATCCTTCACAGTTCAGGGCGGTTTACAATTTATTTATTTAGTGGCTTACAAGAACATTGTGATAAGGCATCGCATAACTGATATAACATATGAAACATTTACAGTAGACATTGTGATTATATAGTATTGGGTTACAAGGAACAATGTGATTATAAGGTCTAGCATAACTAATATAGAATATAAACCATTTATATTTACATAGGACATATTGGTAGCATGAGGGGAAAACCTATGTATAAGTATTGAGCTAAACTATAATCATATTAAGAGGTGAGGGAAAGGAGAAGGAGGTGAGATGATTATAAGGGGCGGGTGTTAGAAGGAAGGGTAGACAGGGCTGGGATGACTAAGGCTGTAGGCATGTTTAACACATATTTAGGGTGAGGGCATAAGGGGCATATAACAGGACAGGGGGGTACTTAATCAAAGGCCTGCTTGAAGAGCAGGCCTTTGATTAAGGCCTTTTTAGCTTCTTAAACTTTTGCGTGGATGGTTCTATGTGGAGGTCGGGGTGGCATTGCGTTCCAAATGGCAGGACATAAAATTAATATGGCGAATATACAACTAAAATATAATAAAACAGAACAATTAAAATAAGGCATTACAAGTAGAAATCAACATAATGAAGGAAGAACATAGAAAGTGAAGGAGGAGGCACAAAGAGGGAATTAAAAAATAAATAAAGGCTCGCATAGGTCGGGGAATGCAGATTTAAAGAGAAAGAATTTTAGTGCCTTTTTAAAATCTTTAGTGTCAGTGATAAGCCTGATTTGGGGAGGGAGTGTGTTCTAGATGATGGGGCCTGCAATAGAAAAGGCTTGTTCACGGATAATGACTAATCTGGTTGATGATACTTGGAGTAGCAATTGATTTTGAGATCTGAGTATACGGGCAGGAGTATAGCAGTGCAATTTGAAGAAAGCCAGCAGTTCTTACTATGCATTAGGTTATATATAATAAGCAATTTATACTGGATGTGCTAATTGATGGGTAACCCATGGAAATTGAATAGAACAGGAGTAATGTGATCAGATATCTTAGTTCCAGAAAGTAATCTGGCAGCAGTGTTTGTACAAATTGAAGAGGACGAAGTGTAGAAAGGGGAAGACCAGTATAGAGAGAATTACAATAGTCTAGATCAGTTAAGACAATGGACTGGAGAACTGTGAAAAGTGTATTGTATTCCAGAAGAGGTATGATGTGTTTTAATAGTTGGATTTTATAAAATGAGGCTTTAACAACTGATTGGATATGAGATTGTTACATTTTGGATCAAAATATACACAGATGTTCCGAGCTTTATTGGTGGTTTTGGATGTTAGTATTATATATTGATATTTGATTAGATATGTCAAAGGAGGGATTTCCTAGGATCATTATTTGTGTTTTGGTCAAGTTTAAGCTCAGTTTTTGATGGAACAGCCAGATTTTTATGTACGTTAGACAAAGGAAAAGGAATTGTAGAGTAGAACACCAATCGTGGTGGGTAGGGAAAAAGAATTGAATATCATCTGCGTAAATGCGATAGGAAACACCCAGAGTGGATAAGAGTTGGCATATTGGAGTCAGATAGATATTAAACAAGGCTGCAGAGAGGGGTGATCCTTGTGGGACACCAGTATTAAATGAAAACCAGGATGATGTACTGGAATTAATAATGATAGACTGAATTCTGTTGAGGAAGTATGATTTGAACTATTGTAGAACAATGCTGGATAAACCAATGTTTGATCAACGAGAGTAATATTTTGTGATTAATTGTACTGAACGCTGCTGACAGATCCAAAAAGATGTACATATAAGAGGTTTCGGAGTCAAAACAGCAATGTAAAATGTCAGTGCAAGTAAGTAGGAGAGTTTCAGTTCTGTGATGTGGGCAAAAACCAAACTGATATTGGTCTAAAATGTAATGTTGGTCCATATATTCTGAGAGTTGTTTTAATACTACAGATTCAATGATTTTAGCTATAAAAGGTAGAGCAGAAATGGGATGGAAATTACTGTATTTGGGTAAAGTGTTAGTAGGATTCTTGGGAAATTGAGAAATAGCAGCCTTTAATGAATTGGGAAGTGATCCAGTAGACAGTGATGAGTTAACTATATTTGCAATGGGTAAGGTGATTTCATCTTTGATAGATTTAAGCAAGGAGGTTGAACAAGGAGAAAGTGGATAGGTAGAGGGATTCATTTTGGATATGATCTGAATTATTTCTGTGCTTGCAATGAGTTCAAAGCAATCCCAACTGTAGTTTGATTTTATATCATGCATTGTGGGTAATGAATTAGGGAAGGTATTCACAATGTTTTGAATTTTGTCCTGAAAAAAGTTTTTAAAGGATTCACATAGGTCAAGGGTGGAACTAGCTTTCAGGTAGATACCATGGGAATTATTTTGTTTAGTTAGTGCTTTAACTGTGTTAAAAAGAATTTTGGGGTTATTGTTTGCTTGAGAAATTAGTTTAGAGAAATAAGCTTTTTTAGCTGTGTTAATCGAAAAGCAATAGTTGGCCAATTCAGTGTAATATAAAGTGAGGATTTATCTTTTCTCCTTTAGTTTCTAATTTGCAGAGATTTCTTTTTAGTATGAGTAATGTTTGGGAAAACCAGGGGTCATAGGCAGTTCTTAAATGAGTACATTTCTGAGTGGGAAGCAATTTACCAATGGCGAGAAAAACGGCATTATCCTAAGAATCAATAATCTTGACTGTATTGCTATTAAGAATTAAAAGAAGGAGTATATCTTTAAATTTCTGGGGATCTACTGAAGTTCGTTTCCGAAAGGTGTTTCTGGGAAATGGAGAGTTATTATTTGGTGTATTACAGTTAATGCAGTGGATTAGGTGGTGGTCCAACCATGGGATGGGGGAGATTGATACTGAGGATGAGCTGTGTGTGAAGACAGAAGGATTAATTAATACAAGATCAAGAGTATGTCCAGCAGAATGAGTAGGCAAAGAGATAAGTTGTTGCCAGTCAAGGGCATTCATTGCACTAAGAAAGTTGGCTACCTTTAGACTGAGGGGATAGGTCTACATGTAAATTAAAATCACTTAGCATGAGAGTTCTCATGATGAGGTAAAGACATGGCAAAAAATTCAATGAGGTGAGATAGGTTATGGGTTAAGAGACCAGGAGGGCAATATAGCAAGCAGAGGTTAAAGTTGGCAGAGATCAAAAGGATGATTTTGAACGGATTAGGTAGGCTAAGTAGCGAAAGAGAAAAAGAGTATTTGAAAAACAACAAGGCCATCACCTCTACCGTAGGTGCAGGGGCAATGGCGATGGTAGTTTGTGTAGTTATCAGGGAAGCAGAGATAAAACAAAGAACTATCACCGTCAGATGTCCATGATTCACTAATGCATAGGCAATCTAGGTTAGAAGGGGCTAGTAGGTCGTATACAAATGGAGCTTTCTTAATTATAGATCTGATGTTTATAAGGGAGATAGAGAGAGAATAAATGGTTGGAAGGGAATAATTTGAGTAAGAAATAGGAAGAAGGGGGAATAAAAATCAGATTAGTGTGCGTCTTGGGGAATGTCTGGGATGGCAGAGGTCACCGTAGCAGCCTTGTCCAGTTATGGTTGAGATATGCATGATGTTGAAAAACAGGATAAACCACAGCAGAGGAGAGAGAGTGGGCACATATGAAGGAGCAAACAAAGGGGCATTCTCCTTTGTTTGCGCTCTTTCGTGCGCATGCCTTTGGCATCCAGAGCCCGTTGAAGTAGGGCTGTCACCCGCTTGATGACTTCAACGGGGAGGGGGAGCGTGCATTGGTTGCCACCAAAGCAGTAGCTCAGAGGATGGAACAGGAGCTTCAACCGGGCATCCAAGGAGATTGTCAGCAGTGAGGCACAGTTCCAGTAGGTAGGTCAGGTGAAGCAGAGTGAGGGTTGCCTCCGGCATCCAAGGCCTGTTGAAGTAGGGCAGTCGCCCCTTGATTTGGGGGGGGGGGGGGGGGGTGACTAAGTGCAGCCAAAGCAGTAGCTCTGCAGACTTGAAAGTGTAAATGTGAAACTTATTTACTCTTTCAAGGACTAGGGGGCACTCCATGAAGTTACAAAGTAGCACATTTAAAACAAAATTTGAGAAAATTCTTTCACTCAACACAAAATTAAGTTCTGGAATTCGTTGCCAGAGAATGTGGTTCAGGCATCTAGTATAGCTGGATTTAAAAAAGGTTTGGATACGAAGTCCATAAACTGCTATGAATCAATAGGGAACAGCCACTGCCTGTTGCCAGCATTAGTAGCATTGGATATGTTAATGTTTGGGTACTTGAGATTTGGATTGGCCATTGTTGGAGACAGTATACTAGGCTTTGTGACCTGAGCATATTCTATCCAAAAAAAAAATGTTATCACAACATTAAGAAAATTTTCCTTTACTTTCCTTGAATCGGGTTAAAGTATCCAAGAAAAAAATAATGACACAAAGTATTTAGAAATATTATATAAGGAGTTTAACACTTACAGCTTTATAGTTGGAAAACCTCGAACTCCAAATTCGGAGGCAATACCTGAAAAATAAAAATAATGGCCAATATATTTATTAAAAAGTATTAAGTAAACCAAGCACTAGATTTCAAAAACAAAAAATACAGCAGGCCCTCTGAAATAACATCATTAGTAGTATTTTGGTTCACATGACAGTGCTTTTACAAAAAAACAAAACAAAAAAAACTGGTAGAAAATGAATGAATGCCTTATTTTCTCATTTAAATAAATTAGTCAAAAGCAACTTTTCAGTAGGAGAAAGGAGAAAAATGGTAGTTTTTAATTTGAGATACAAGCATCTATCCTAAAAGAAAATTCTAACTCTGCACATTAAATTTTAGACACAGTCAGTGGTCAAGGAAAAGGCCTAGGCTAATTCCTTTTCTATCAATGTTGCTCCAGGCAACTGTACAGAGGACAGATTTCAAATTTTTGTTTTAAATGTGACTAAAGAGAAACACCTAAGAAACAAATAGCCTGATATTTTCAAACAGCAAGTCAGTGTTCCTGCTTTTTTTTTTTGGTTCATATTTATTGAAATAAAGAACAAGAAGAAAATGAGTTCAAAGGAAACAAACGAAAAATAGTATAACCATAGCAAGAGAGAATACATAAAGCTCAACAGATACAATCAATATTGTGAGACGTGCGAAAGAGGGTCCTGCATCTTTTTATGTGCAATTGCTGTACCAATCTTATCTACTACAGCAAGCTCATATTTAGAATATTGACATATGGCATCTAGTAGATAAAGGAGCCCTGACCGACGTGCCGCAAATGCGCAGTAGAGAGCAGGTCTACCGCGCAGGCGCGGGCAAGCACAGTCAGAGCGTGCCTGTTAACAAAAATGGCACTGGGAGGAGCAGTAGCGGCAGCGCGCGCAAGGAAGGGACCGCCCCCCGGAGATCTTCCGTCTGCGCCATCCGAGGGAAGGGGTTGTGGATGAGCTGAGAGGGGAGGGGAGGGGGAAGGTGAGAGGGGGGAAGGTGAGAGGAGGTGGAAGGGAGAATGGGGAGGGGAGGTGGAAGGGAGAATGGTAGGGAGGTGAGGGGAGGGGGCAGGGGGAGACAGAGGGATGTGAGTAAGTGGGAAGGGTAAGAAGTTGTGGAGAAGGGAAAAAAAGAGTGAGTGGAGGAGGGCTGAGGGAGAGGGAAGGGGTTGTGGATGAGCTGAGAGGGGATTGGAGGGGATGAGATTGAGGGATGGGACTGAGAGAGGGTGGAGAATGACAGAGAAGGGGAGGGAGGGGGAAGTGAGAGTGAGGGGAGGGAAGGGGTGAGTGACCGAGGGGGGAGGAGGATTAGTGACCGAAGTGAATGAGCGAGGGGAAGGGGGAGTGAGGGAGAAAAAAAAGTGTAGAAGGGTGCTGTGTTCGAAAATGGACCGAAAATTTTTTTTAATGTAGCCCGTTATTAAGGGCTTAACGGCTAGTTCTACCATATTGAAATCTAGAACTATATTGTCTTTCCAACGAGTAAGAATCAATTTTGAAACAATGATAACAAAATGCCATTCCACTACCAGATAGCATTGTTTGTATAGCTAAGGATTTCTAAAATACAATGCAAAAGAATAAAAGTGCCTGAAAAAATAAACAAATTAAAAAATTAATTCTGTGCACAAATTCTGTAAATTCTGCACATTTGTCAAAACACTATTTTTGCAAATGATAATCCTGCATTTTAGTGCAATCCAATACTTTCATACAGGCCAATACAGTAAAGTGCGGCCGCAGTTTCCCAGTTTCTAACCCGCTGTGGGCGCACAATTGGGATGCGTGAGGCAATCCCGCGATACAGTATCCAGTTTCACGCGTCCTTAGCGCTTCTTGAAACAGATGCGTAACCCTTTCCGCACGCGGCATGTATATGATATGTTAATGAACGGATTCGCTATTTCCTCCGATACTGTAACGTGCGCTCCGATTATCTCCTTTCTAACCTGCTATTTTGCCGCGTCTTTAACCTGTTAATTTACTGCCTACCCTTTATCTGGCGTTAGTGTGGTGTTCGATCAGCTTCGAACCGGACTGCGCCATGGACAACCTGTATGTTATTGCTCTGGCGCTAATTTTCATTCGGTTAAGAAGGAGATATGCTCGACTGAGAAACGCAGGATCGTGAGGTGCGTTAAAAGTTTTCACACCCTGCAATACTTGTACTCACGAAGTGCCGAGAGAGAGAGAGAGAGAGAGACTGACTTTATAAAGCCTTCACAGAGTTCTACTATTTATTTCACTATAGGAGGGCCAGCTAGTAACTTAAGGTGAAGTTTTGGTGGTGGTTTAGGGTTTTGGGGACAGATTTGCATGCAGAGAGACAAAGTTGAGATTTCTACGGTGTTCTCTTGCCGCTTCAGGCAGCAAACTTGGAAGTTTATCAAGCTAGGGCAAGAGAACACCATAGAAATTATAACTTTGTGAGACTTTCCTTATTCCATATCAAATCCACACTGAAGGGTACTGTGCTGATCGTACATCTCACTCTGCATGTAAATCTGTGGCATACTATCGCACAGTTAATCCTGGGGGAATTCTGCACACAAAAACTGAAAATTCTTCAAACTTTATACTGGTCAAAATAACACAATATACATGACAGTCTTTAAGTAATTACATTTTAAATTATTACAGAAAAAAGTTATTACTTAAAAGTTGCAGAATTTTAAATATTTTGAGCAGAATTTCCCTAGAAATTCACTGTAAGAGTGTCCCTTCCACTTGCTCTCCCTACTCCCCTGGCCACTTTGCCCTCTCAGGCCCCAACTCCTCCACCTGCCAGTATCTCTCCCTTCCACGTCTAGGCTCAACCCGTTCCACTCTATTGCCAGCCCCAGACTTTGACCCTGTTCTCAGTACTGCCCCTCACACAGGCTCCCCTCTGTCACACACACACACACAAGCTCCCTTTCTTTCACACATACATCCTCACACAGGCTACCTATGTCTCTCTCTCACGCAACTCTTCACACAGGCTCTGCCTCACACATACACAATTCCCTTCATGCAGGCTAGCACCCTCACATACACACAATCCCTTTTTCAAACACACGAGCTCCCAATCTCTCACACATACACACTCCCTCTCTCTGAAACCCACACTCAAGCATCCCCCCACCCCCCCCTTTTACCTCCCATGCTCTCTCTCACCATCCCCACCCCCCCTTACCAACCATGCTCTCTCTCACCCTCCCCGACACACATTCTCTCTCACCGGCATGAAGCGGGACGCACTCCATTTGCAGCGAAGATGAAGGCCTGGCGCACGCCATTTGCGTCACACAGGGGCCTTTCCTTTTTGCGGCGAACGGCACGCCGGGCCTTCATCTTCGCTTCGAACGGAGCGTGTCCCATGTGCCGTGCTCTGTTCGCGGCATGCCGGGGTCTCCTCTGCTATTTTCTGCAGAATTTGGCAATTCTGCGCGGGGAGGGGGGGGGGGGATTCAGCACAAATTCTGCACTCCACAGTAGCGCAGAATACCCCCAGGAGTACACAGGGCGAAAATGCCCTTCATTTTAATTAATCCTGCTCAACCACTCCCCAAACCTGTCCCTATGAAAAATTTGCATTCATGCAATACGATACCATTACTATCACATGTGTTATGGCGTTATCGGGGGGTGTTAACACCATAACACATTCTGATGAATGACCTTACTAGTGATTTCCTTCTGGCAGAAAGTATCAAACTGTACAATGAAAAACCTCTCTGGATTTATTTATTTATTTATAATTTTTATATACCGACATTCTTACATTAAAATGCAAATCATACCGGTTTACATAAAACAGAAAAAGCAGGAAAAAATGTTTCCATAGTCAATACAGAGAACATTTATAATAAAATTGTTAACAAAGGCATAAGGTAGGAACTTGAAAAAAGGTTACTTAACAGAAAACGTAAAAGAAAAAATAGTAAATGAAGCACAAAGAGTTGACGTCGGGGAGGGGCATTTTATTTATTTATTTATTAACTTTTATTTACCGACATTCGTGAAGCACATCATGCCGGTTTACAAAGAACTCAGGTGGGAGATACAGTGAAACAATATAACAATATAATATAACAATATAACATTATAACAAAGTGAACAAATAAAACAGTACAAAATGTAACCATGGGAGCCGAATTGAAGGGGGGAAAAGGGGGGAGAGGAGGGGGAGGGTGGAAACTGAGCGAAAACTGAAATGGGGGGGGGGGCAGGGGGGAGCTGGGGGAGATATTACGTTTGGTTTGCGTCAGGGTTTGCGTCGGGGTTTGAGTCATGGTAGGCCTGTCTGAAAAGCCATGTCTTGACTCCTTTCTTGAAATTGTGAAAGGATGTCTCTTGGCGTAGGAGGGTGGGGAGGGAGTTCCAGAGAGTTGGGCCAGCGACGGAGAAGGCTCTCCCTCTGGTGTGAGCTGAATGAGCTGTTTTGAGGGATGGGGTGTGGAGGGTGCCTGTATGGGTAGTTCTTGTGGGGCGATTGGAGGAGCGGTAATGAGGCATTTCATCGAGCCAGGTGTGATTGTGTTTATGTAGGGAGTTGTGAAGGATGGTGAGGGTTTTGTATTTTGAGCGGAAGGAGATGGGCAACCAATGAGCATGGTCACACATCGCAGTCACCCATTTCCCCTCACCTCCTGATGATAGTTCCGTTTCTTTTTTATTATTTAAGATGGTGTTCACTTCTTGCGGGGGCCCAGGATTGGCCTCCCCGCTCGCTGGCGCCTGATGGTGAGGCGCTTTTCAACTGTCGCCGGAGCTCACAGTGACGTCGGGGGAGGGGCATGATTTACAGAGTTTATACAACTGAAAGCCAGTTTGGTTATAGATGGAATTTGTCTGACAAAGCCAAAACACTTTGAGATCTATCAGCTTGATTCTGAACAGCTCAGGCACAGTCTTTTCCTTGCACAATTTTAACTCATGTTCAGGTATCAGAGAAAATAGATCAGGGGCAGTTCTATAATGAGGCAGGGTGATGCGGCTGCTTCAGGCAGCAAACTCTGGAAGCGGCAAAACTGCCGCCTCACCCTGCCGCTAAAACAATAAAGGATCCATGCAGAATTCATCCCCTGCGCAGCTGGGATCTCTCATCTTTGCCATTTTCTGCGCAGAAGCTTACCTGTAACAAGTGTTCTCCTAGGACAGCAGAATGTTAGTCCTCACATGTGGGGGTGACATCATCCAATGGAGCCCAGCACAGAAAACAATTGTCAAAGTTTCTAGAAACTGACTGCCAGACTGAGCATGCTCAGCCTGCTGCTATCCGCTCGTCCACGCGAGGCCCCCCCCCCCCCCTTCAGTCTTGTAATAAAGCAAAATACAAGCAAGAAAAAAACCAAACCGAAGGTGAACCCAACATCTTGGGGAAGCGGGTGGGATTCCTAAGGACTAACATCCTGTAGGCCTGGGAGAACAGCTGTTACAGGTAAGCAACTGCGCTCTCTTAGGACAAGCAGGATGGTAGTCCTCACATGTGGGTAATTACAGAGCTCCCTACTGCCATATTCAACCAGAGAGACCCACAGTAGCGAAACAAGGTGCCAACGGGCACAACACAACTGCAGCGCTATGGGGAACAGGGGTGGTCCCTGCTGCAACAGATCCTTCCGAAGTGGCAGTCTGAGAGGACTGCCCACCAGCAGTTTCTGCAGATCGACATACCACAGCCTCCATGGCTATCCCGGAGCCACCAAAAGTACGGTTTCGGCCTGACTTGCACTCTTCAGAACAATCCTGCCTATCAGAGGGCAGGGCAGGAAAGCATACAACTCCCTGCCCGTCAGTCACATTTGAACAAGAGCATCAATGCCCAGTGCTTTCAGATCCCTTCTGCAACTGAAGAAGTGCAGAACTTTTGCATTGCCAGAAGTCACCAGCAAATCTAGATACGGGCAACCCTAGCAGTCCACTATGAGCTGAAAAGGCTTCATCCACTATCACCCACTTCTCATGGTTCCAAGCTCTTCCTGCTGAGAAAGTCAGCCCTTCCATTGTCCTTTACGGCAATGTGGGAGTGGATGTGTCTAGCAGATGCTGCTCTGCCCACACCATGAGTGCATCTATTTCCTCAGGCACCAGTTGGCTTCTGGTTCCGCCTTGATGACTGATGTAGGCCGCAGTCGTCGCATTGTCTGACATTATCCCGACTGCTCGAACCTCTAGACACTTGGCAAACTGCAAGCACACCAGCTGTTCTGCCCATGCTTCTAATCAATTGATGCTCCACTGTCATTCCTCGGCATTTCAATGACTTTGCACCAGTAATTCCTGACAGTGAGCCCCCCAACCCAGAAGGCTTGCATCTCTCATGAGCACTAACCAATCCAGTCTCTCCAAGGGAACTCCCTGAGACGATCCACCTGCAACCACCACTGCAGTTGGAAGCTCACCTCCAATGGTAAGTGCAACCTCACTGTATAGTCCTGCGAATGCGGACACCACCTGGAAAGCATCATGTGTTGGAGAGGCCAGTATGTCTGCCATCAAACCCAAGACCTGTAGATAAAACCACACTGGTCGGGCGAATAGTCATTTTCAGGGTTTGAACTTGAGCAATCAACTTCTGAATGTGACTCTCTGGAAGAAACACTCTGTCCTGCTTCACAACGAAATGAATGCTGAGATATTCCAGCATATGAGATGGCTGTAAGCTATTCTTGACCAAGTTCATCATGCAGCCTAGATCCTGAAGGAAAGAGACCACTCAGAGAAGCCAGGTGGCTCTCCTCCATGCTCTTGGCTCGAATCAACCAGTCATCCAGATATGGGTGAACGAGGATGCAGTCCTTGTGCAAGGCAGCTACTACCACTACCATGACCTTGGAGGAGGTCTTAGGTGCAATAGTTAGCCCTAAGGACAGGGCCTGAAACTGATGACATCCCAGAATGGCAAACCGCAGGAACAGTTGATGTTCCCAGTGAATGTGAATATGCAGATATACTTCCACCAGATCCAGAGATGTGAGATATTCCCCTGATTATTCTGCTATTATGGCACACACAATCTCCATTCGGAAAGGAGTCACCCTCAAATCCTTTGGAATCCAGGATGGGTCAAAAAAGACACTTTCTTGGGTAAGAAATAGATAGAATAGTGAGCCATATTTTCTTGCGATTTGGGAACAGGAATTATGGCCTTCAAGTCCAATAGCCTCCTTAAGGTAATCTCCACTACCACTCTCTTCTGAGGGGAGTTGCATGGAGAAATCATAAAGGCATCCAGAGGTGAAGGAATTCTAGAGCACAGCGATCCCTTATTTCCAGGACATATTGGTCCAACGTGATCTGGATCCACCTCTCATAAAAGTGCCCACCTATCTCTTGCACCAGCAGGCGAGTCTGCAAACTTTCATTGAGAAGAAAGTGAGGCTCCGCTCCCGGAGCCCGCATCCTTGTGATACCTTCTAGGGCGAAAGGACTGAGACCTACTGAAGGAACAAGGTCTCTGAGAAGATCCCCCCCCCCCCCCCAAGGATGAAATTGCCTGTAATCTCGAGAGCGGACACTTGCCTGAAAATGCATGAAGACAGCTTCTTATCCTCTGGAAAATGAGGGACCTGGGCTATTTGCCTTCTTCTCCAGCTTACTACCAAATAAAAAAGAATCTTAAAGGGCAATTTAGTGAGATTGGATTTAGAAATGATGTCTGCCAACCAATTTCGCAGCCACAGCTGACACCTAGCCACTATCATGAAAGCAACCCCTCTGGCAGCAGTGCGAACAACATCACAGCCCACATCAACAGAGGCAACAGCTCCTGGTTCCATTACCTCTCTGCTATCTGAACCCACTCTCTTAGACTCCTAAGAGATGCAGACTAACTCAAGCCAATAGGGGACAAGAAGCAATTTGCAAATTTATCACCATCGCCTCAATGGCTTGCTTAAGGATAGCTTCAATCCATTTATCCCGAGCATCCTTTAGAGCTGCCCTTACTTCCATCAGAATGGTGGTTCACTTAGTGAGAGAACACACCTGCGCATCCACCTTTGAGAAATGTAACTGCTCTCTTGCCTTAGGATCCAAGGGATACAAACCCACCAAGGTGCGGGTCCCTTTAAAAGCTTGCCTATGGCATGCTCCATTTCAGGTCAATCAACTCTTGAATCGCATACGATTTAACCTTTTTCATGACTTCATTTTTGTGTTCCTCTGTTTACCTTGCAGTAATTAGCTAACAGCAATACTATTCTTCCCTTGAAAGATCTCATGCAAACTAAATACCTAAAATATATGTTTCTAGGCCTTTCACCTCAGATGTGTGACCACTTTAAACCTCTAAAGTATTAATCTAATGTACAATCTAATGTAACATGTGCTCTCTCCCATAAGATACTAAATTTAAGTATGGGTCAGGAATCAATCTTGTATTTAGCAGCATTTGCTATCCTAGGTGCTTCCATCTAAATATCCAATCCTGCAGTAATATAATCATTCTGCCTGTACCACAATATCTTAATACCCCTTTTTAAAACAGGATGGAATTGTATCAGGAAAAAGAAATGCAGGTACAAAAAACAGGTGGTCATTTTTCAGATGGAAATGTAAAAAATCTAGGGGAAAAAAAAGCATATTAAAAAATGTATATGTTAACCATGTCACACTAAAAAGAACTAAAATGTCTCAGCTTTGTGTAGGTGTATAAGATTAAGCCTATTGCTATTTAGCTTTTATAAGTATGGAGAATGAGATTACAATATTACCTATGTTTTTTATGCTCAGCAACATGTTATAATTCTGTCACTACATTTTGTAAATTAACTCTCTCCCACTCTAAACTTGGCATTGTAAAAAGCACTGCATTTCAACAGTGTTGTGATTCACTTCCACTGCCAGTTCACTATAATGGTGGTATTTTAAACCAGTTACAAAAAAGGAAGAAAACTTAACTGAAGGATAAGACTTGAAATAAAGGCCATATAAGCTGCAGATAATACATTTGTGACTAGTTATATTCCCTTTATTGGTTCAATACAAACTAATAACGCAATCGGGGAATCAAAACAAATGTGTGATGGTCGGTACTAGTCTTATGGGTGAAAACAGTTAGTTTGGTTAAAACTCAGACTGTACACCAATACCGTTTTTACTTTAATATTACTTCGTGAAAAATGGTCGCGTCAGTGGCAGCACTCCGGAAGGCGGAATGGAGATAGTTGTTTCTTCTTCATCTGACGATAAGGGTATCGGTGTGGAAGGAATGGGGCCACCAGTGGAAAGGCACTGATTAAATCGTCCATTCTGGCCAGTAGTGATGCAAGAGCCATGGGTATCGGGTCAGTGACCAGCTCAGGAACCGGCACCAGTATCGATGGAGGTTTGAACCCCCGGAGTGCTTTTCCAATGGCCTCTTGGATCATCTGATCCAATTCCTCGCGGAAACCTGGAGCCCCGGTTCCGGAGTAGAAGGCAGCACTGGCATAGCCGGAGGGTCTACCGGTGACAGTGGAGTCACGGCTTCCGGCACCTGTCCAGATGGGGAACGCCTGTGTGACCCAGACATAGAAGAGGACGGGGCCTTTTCTGGATGGGATTTCTTTGTCAGTGGCTCAGACGACATCGATGCCAAGGGCTTGCCTGAGCTTTTCAATGGTGGTGTCTACGCTTTTCATGGTGCTCTCCCCGGTCCTTTTCCCGTGGAGAGACAGAAGGAGTCGACAACCGCGGAGTCGTCTAAGTCGGTCTGGAAGCAGCGATTTCACGGTGCTGGCACGAAGTAGACTGCACTGGTTCGACGACGTCAAAGCTATCGATGGAGTCGGGGTTTTAGACCGAAAGAGAAGTTCCATCTTCTCCAGCCAAGCCTTGCGACCGTTTGGGGTCATTTGGGCACATTTGGTGCAAGTTAGGACATCATGGTCTGACCCCAAATACATCATGCAGACGGTATGAGGGTCAGTGATGGACATTATTCGAGTGCAGTCAGGGCATAGACGGAAACCTGACACCATGGTCTCGACAAAATTTAGCCGCGGTGCAGTCGATGGCCAGTAGGCCGCAAGGGAAAAAACTCTGAGAATCGACTGCAAGCAGGTAAAAAAAAAAAAAAAACACAAAAAAAAAAACCACTTACCGTTCGACCGCAGAGTAAAGATAGATAGGGGGACCCCTGTGGGGTAAACATTTTGAAATTTTTTTGAAGAAGTTCCATGAGGAAAATTCCTGTCAGGAATATCTGAAGAGCTCCTTAACCCGTGTGGCTACTGCTGTGCGGAAAAAAGAAGACTGAAGGGGGACCCCTGCTGGATGTAGGATTGGTGCTATGCTGGGCATGCCCAGTAGGTGCCAAAGTTCTAGAAACTGACAAAAATTTTCCGTGATTGGGCTCCATCCTGATGATGTCACCCATATGTGAGGACTACCATCCTGCTTGTCCTGTGAGAATTATAAATAACTTTTTTAAAAATATCACAGCTTGCAAAGAACTCAAATGAAGGTGTCACTTGCAACTAAACTGGTTTACTGATACTTATTCCTACATATTTAAGTAAACTAAAAAATGACAACAGTATAATTATTCAAATACAAAGACAAACCATTCAAGAATCGAAGACTATCAATCATTCTGATGAATTCTAGCCAGCTCCTGACCACTCTGTGTGTTGTGACTATATATGCCCTCTTCTTTCCCCCACTTTTCAACTCTGGCTAGAATATGACCCTAACTCAGGTATGGTTCCACTTTCAACCAGACATGTACAACTCAAAGGTAAATTCAGCCTCAAACAAAAAGGACACTGAAGAGACCAAGTTCCAGTCTAACTTGCATACTAAATCTACCTGTGGGAGTTTGATGGACTAGCATCTCCTTCTCCCTACCAGCTATGTTAGGTTCAGCATTCTGTCCAGCTTCAGAATCATCCATCTGCTATTTTTAGCCCACTTTCTGGAACATAATCCTTACTAGGAGGGATGGTGTTCAATTCTAGTTTCTACTTGGACTCCTCCCAAGATGCACCTTTTTTGTTCTGGTTGGTTTCATGTTTAAAACAGAGAATAGCCCCTCAGATATATGCGCAGTTTCTTATACCTTACCATTCTGTTCTATTCTGAATTTAGATACCCTTCACAGTTATTTATAAAGGAAAATATGGATTTAAGAACATAAGAAATTCTCATGTTGGGTCAGACCAAGGGTCCATCAAGCCCAGCATCCTGTTTCCAACAGCGGCCAAACCAGGCCACAAGAACCTGGCAAGTACCCAAACACCAAGAAGATCCCATGCTACTGATGCAATTAATAGTAGTGGCTATAAACCGGGGTGATATGTATACTATACAGGAACCCCGGTATATAAATTCTTTAAATAAATAAATAAACAAACTTGATTAATAGCAGTTAATGGACTTCTCCTCCAAGAACTTATCCAAACCTTTTTTGAACCCAGCTACACTAACTGCACTAACCACATCCTCTGGCAACATATCCAGAACTTGTGTGTTGAGTGAAAAAGAATTTTTGGTCACCGCTCTGTACCTTCTCCATCACAACTATATATTTCTATGCATGGATTAAGTGTTAATTCTTATATATAAACACACACAAACTTCTAAATAATATTCTTAAATGCAATGAAACCTGTAAATTAAGACAGTTTGGTCATAAAAGGCACCTTAAGAAAGCTTGTTTAATGCACAAAAAATCCTTAATTTGACTAGTACAAAACAGGCAATTGAAGTACTTAGTAACCAAGACCGTGGAAAATATTTCACATGTACAACAATTAGCAATTAAAATAAATCAAAAGCTTTGACTTTATTTTTCAAACACAAAAACTTTGCAAACTGTCACTGTATTAAAATTAAAACTGAAATGACTTTACCCACAGCTCTGGTTACAACACTGCAGCACAGGCTATTTCAGTCTGCATTTCCTTTCCAAAGGAACAGGCGGCACTGAACGTTAAGCAGCAATGAGATTGAATCTAGCATTGTGGACAGATTGAGCACTCTTCAGGGCCTCACAGCAGCTCTTCCCGTGCCCTCCCATGGTCTCTCTCTAGAGAGGATATGTATACATACATGTGTACCCATATGTGTACACCATTCCCCCACTTCTGGTCTTCCTGCCTATGCCCTGGTTGTCAGAACCAGGGAGGAAAGGAACCAAGAAGGAAAACTAGGGGAGAAGATAGTAACCTGAACTGAGAAAGGTGTGGAGGGAAGGAGATGAGGAGAGAAAAGAGGGGAGAAAAAGGAGATTGGCAGGGAGAAGAAGAAAAAAAAAGTCATGAACAGAGCACAATTTTCTGTATGCTAGTATCAGCCTATAACAATCTCATTTGCAAGTTCACTAAATATGAAAGGCCATAATGGCTTTGTGAGTGGTGAATTCACTCTCTCTCTCAAACCACTATTCATGATACAAAAAAAAAAAAAACAAAAAAAACTTCCCACTACAGAATTTCTGGCCACTACTGTGTCAAATCCTCGGTCAAGTTAACTTCACTGTACTATATAACAAAGGAGACTACATAATATATTTTCCCATACACAAATGAGTAAGTTTTCAAAGCAGTTACGCACATAAAATTTGCATATATATGTGCCCAAGTAGCTTATATTCGTATATGTGCTATTTTATGAACATCAAACGTGCATGCCTATTTTCAATTTCATATGCACATTTAACTGTGCAAAATATGGGCGATTTAGGAGTGTTCCAGAGTGGGCCAAGTTCACGTGTAAGTTGCTATTTTATAAAAGATTTTTGCGAATACATTAGTCAATGTATTTACACAATTTTACACCTGTTAACTGGTGCAATTGATATCTGTCTAATCTGTCCTCTGCTATTTTTCAGAGGGAGATATGGGTGAACTGGGGGAGTTCAGGGTGAAGTAGTAGGAGGATCTCAGTGAACTGGAGACAGACTGGATGAAATGGTGGAGGTATTGGTAAACTGATTTCAAGTAGACGTACATATTTTTAAATATACTGACTTCCATGTAAAAATCAGGGTTTTACACATACAAGTTATATCTTTTTTGTGCACATTTATAAATAAAGTACATGCTTTTAATGTACTGCAAATACTCATGCATACTGAAAGCAAGTTTACTTATCATAAACAGTGTTTTATGTAGATGGCAGGATGAATTAACCATGATGATCTGTGGCGAAGTCATTTGGCAGCACCAAATGGGCTTCTCTATCCAAGCTAGTAGAGCTTTGGATTTTGAGAATATGCAGGAGTTCCCTCATGGGTGTTGCTTCAGGAGCCGCCTCAATTCATTTCAAAGCTTTCTAGTCACATAGGCGACTCTCCAGGGAGGAGGGCAGGCTAATTCATCCTGTTATCTAAGGAAAACACCATTTAGGGTAAGCAATCTTGCTTTTTTCAAACATAAGCAGGCTAAGTTAGCCATAATCTGTGGGGACTCCCAAGTTGAGAGTTGCTGGAGGAAGTTTACTAAGTAAGCAACCCAGATTCCACGGTGGAGAGTAGACTACAGAGACAGAACATGATGCAGTACTGTCCGTCCCATTGCACTGCCTGATATTTGACAATCCAAGTAGTGGAGACACATGAAGCTATAGATTGATGACATAAGAACATAAGAAATTGCCATGCTGGGTCAGACCAAGGGTCCACCAAGCCCAGCATCCTGTTTCCAACAGAGGCCAAACCAGGCCACAAGAAACTGGCAATTACCCAAACACTAAGAAGATCCCATGCTACTGATGCAATTAATAGCAGTGGCTATTCCCCAAGTAAACTTGATTAATAGCAGTTAATGGACTCTCCAAGAACTTATCCAAACCTTTTTTGAACCCAGCTACACTAACTGCACTAACCACATCCTCTGGCAACAAATTCCAGAGCTTTATTGTCCGTTAAGTGAAAAAGAATTTTTTCCGATTAGTCTTAAATGTGCTACTTGCTAACTTCATGGAATGCCCCCTAGTCCCTTCTATTATTCGAAAGTGTAAACAACAGATTCACATCTACTGCTTCAAGACCTCTCATGATCTTAAAGACCTATCATATCCCCTTCACAGCCGTCTCTTCTCCAAGCTGAACAGTCCTAACCTCTTCAGCCTTTCCTCACAGGGGAGCTGTTCCATCCCCTTTATCATTTTGGTTCCCTTCTCTGTCCCTTCTCCATTGCAACTATATCTTTTTTGAGATGTGGCAACTAGAATTGTACACAGTATTCAAGGTGCGGTCTCACCATGGAGCGATATAGAGGTATTATGACATTTTCCATTTTATTAACCATTCCCTTTCTAATAATTCCTAACATTCTGTTTGCTTTTTTTGACTGCTGCAGCACACTGAGCCAATTTTAAAGTATTATCCACTACAATGCCTAGATCTTTTTCCTGGGTGATAGCTCCTAATATAGAACCTAACATCGTGTAACTACAACAATGGAGAAATTACTTACCTGATAATTTTGTTTTCCTTACTGTAGACAGATGGACTCAGAACCAATGGGTATAGTGTACTCGTGCTAGCAGTTTGAGACAGATCAGATTTCAATCTGACGTCAGCCCCTAGTACATATACCCCTGCAGGAAGTGCAGATCCTCAGTATTCTTCCTTGCAAAGCATTATGGATATATGTGTGACTGACCGATTGGTTAATTTGATTAACTTGTATAACTTCTAACTATATAAAGTTATAACTTGATTAACTGGAATAATTTGAACTGGTCGATTGAGTATAGCTGGAGACCGCCAGGGAGCTCAACTGGAAAGCGTCGACACCCAGCCGGGTGGAGACCTAGGTAAACGAAGGGAGGCTTACCTTTGAATCATTTGCAATACCATGCGTGACAGCAGCCAAGGGCGGGCTGCTGAGTCCATCTGTCTACACTAAGGAAAACGAAATTATCAGGTAAGTAATTTCTCCATTTCCTAGCGTGTAGCAGATGGACTCAGAACCAATGGGATGTATAAAAGCTACTTCCGAACCGGGTGGGAGGCTGCCTGTGACCCACTTAGTATTGCCCTTGCGAATGCCATGTCCTCCCGAGCCTGAACATCCAGACGGTAGAACCTGGAGAAGGTATGGATGGAGGACCATGTCGCCGCCCTGCAGATCTCGGCAGGCGACATCATTCTTGTTTCTGCCCAGGACGCTGCCTGGGCTCTGGTTGAATGGGCCTTGACCTGTAGAGGTGGAGGTTTCCCTGCTTCTACGTAGGCCGCCTTGATAACTTCCTTGATCCAGCGGGCTATGGTTGCCCGTGAGGCTGCTTCCCCTAGTCTTTTCCCGCTGTGAAGGACGAAAAGGTGGTCCGTCTTCCGTACGGGTTCTGACATTTCCAGGTATCTGGAGAGGATTCTGCCAACGTTGAGGTGACGCAGGTTACAGATTTCTTCCGAATTCTCCAGGGCTCCCGCCAAGGGGAGCGAGATGGTCTGGTTCAGATGGAAGTG